>NC_056750.1:294476441-294827691 GCF_019279795.1 Protopterus annectens | reverse complement strand
CAAGGATGCCACCCCCCTCCCAGCAGACGTTCCATCACAGACACCACTCATTCTAATGTGTCATTCATCTGATCCATTGAATCGGCAACATGGTGGAGGCAGTCATGCATGTCAGCCTGTGCCACATCTACAACCCTAAGCATTTCCCTGGAGCACCTATGGGAATGTGTCTCTGCCTCCATGGCGGCTCTAAACATACACTGAGTGGCATGTGAACAGACACCTGCATCAGGTAGAGGATGGACAGCAGGTCTCCTCCGAGCACCCCTTAACAACCCTCTTGCATGGCACCTCACCCACACTTTGGCTATAGTAGGAGATGACAGGCACTGAAGCCGCAGTACCACACTTCCCTGGTCAACTGTCTTACCCTCCACCTGTCCAATATCTGTGGGCTCACTGAAATTGGTAAGTGTAGGCCTACTGGCTGTGTTTGATGGAATTTCAGGAGATGGCTGTATGTCAACCTCAGTGTCAGATTCAACCTCTGCACCCCCTCTGTTTGACCACCATCATCATCAGAGTCTGCTGATACCCTGACATCAGGTGGCAGAAGTCCCACACTTCCACCATCAGGATCACCTGTGATAACAAACAACAAGCACAGGAAAAATTAATGCCTGAACTACTATACTCCAATGTATGCTAACAAAATAACAATGCTGCCACAATTCGACAGTACAGCAATACACACAACAGTTCTGACATCAACATCACACAATAAAATATTTCTTTGAATTGCTCATCAGCACTGACATAAAAATGTTTGGCTTACCATGTGCAGATGAGGGTAGCCTCTGCCTGGAAAACATTAAGCAAAAGGTAAGGACAACATCATCACAATTAACAGTAACATGGGGTAATACTTTTTCCCCTTTATATATCCATTAACTATACTTTCAACAAGAACTTGGATGATAACTCGAACCTAAGCTAATCAATCAGAATGTGTTGTTAACTGCAGCAATCTTCAATCCCCCCCCAAAATAAAACCATGTAAAACAGAAGTAATGTACTGATTTAAATTGTTTTACTATACAACAGTAATCACCAATTGAGATACAAAAGCCTATTTGGAAGCTCTTCCTAGGTCATGCTTGCTGTCCCAGAAACAGTAGCACCAATGACAAGAACACACTGTTCTGCATTTTCCTGGATGTTGTTTGGATCCCTAAAAGTGGACAGGAACTCATCATTTGACATTAGTGGTGGCTCTGTAGCAGGCCCCCTTGGTACTCATCCAATTAAATCCCACTGCAGCTGCTCTCCTCTGTGCAGATGAGATCATGTCAGGGCCCTACGGTGCACCTGCTATGACTACCCAAGGCATTAACATCTGTAAATCTGCTGTCAAATCTGCATTCTGTGTGACATATCTCTATGTCCCCTTTCAAGCAGGAAAGCACCATGTTGCCTTAAAGCATCAACAATGACCTGATTTTCAGCATCAGCAAAGGGTGGTCATCTAGGATTGAGATGCCTGGGTGACATAGCCCTAGGTGTCCTAGGAGACAACAAAAGGATAACACACATAAGCATCACATAAATACAAAATAACTGTTCCCAGATAAAACAGAAAATGTAACATTTCAGTATTACCAGGTAGAGAAACATAAAACAGTCTAGAGATTTGAAATATGAACAACAGCCTGGATGCAAAAAAGGAGAGTAAAAATAGCGACATATCCTTCTTTGTGCCATAACAGAAATGCAGCTTTGCCCCCCCCCCAAAAAAAAGGCAAATGACACATTTTGCTAACAAACCATCTTTAAAATACTAAAAGTGCTATCAAATGAACTGTCCCTGAAACATGTATACATATTTAACACAGAACATTCCGTTGCAAGGTATTGCCAATCATATATTTGACGACCCTCCACTGGACCAGTAATCAAGGAGTCTCAACCCTCATCACTGGCAACAGTGGGGGACGTTCACTGAGAGGATGACAAGTACACATACAGTATTTCCAGATGCAGCTCTCTGCATAGAGAGCAATTTCCCTTAACAGCGCACCGAGACCAGGTTTCTCCCTCTTCCTCCAGACCCCCAATAAGACTCTGCACTGGCACAGCTACAGAGTTGAGATTTCAGCTGAGTGACCAAGTCAAGATCTCCAGCACCCTCTCTGTCCAACCAGTGCTTCATGTCCCTGCCTAAGCAGCTGACACACACACTCTTTGTGGTGTGATTTACACACACACACACACACACACACACACACACACACACACACACACACACACACACACACACACACACACACACACATACACACACACACACACACACACACACACCTGGGAGAGGCTGGCACAGGTTTACTTACTATGCCCCCTTCTGTCCAGACTATAAGGTGGTTATCACTGCCACCAGTCAACTCCTTATCAGCTACTTTAAGGCCCTTAACAAAGGGTGTCCAATCTTACTGTGTAATATTAATACTAACACAAATGGTAATTTGACCAAGAGCAAGGCTATTAGGAGTGGCCCACATAGCGTCACCAAATAAATATGCAAGTACTCTCAAACTTAAATATCTCTACACAGATCAGTCACAATGAAAGGTTTAAATATATCTAATAATAAATAATAAAAGAACAAGACAATACTAAAGATATATTCACAGTGAAATCAGAGTTCAAAACCACAGCAAATATTTAAATAACATTGCAGTACAGGCTCACACAAATAAAGAAAGAAATTAAATATCTAATCTTCACTATATGTCTGACTGTATCTAAGAGAGTTATACTATAATGTAAGAACTTACTAATTGAGAAAGGCAGACATTGTGGTGAATCGTTCTTATCAGGTCCAAGACCGAATACAGAATGCTCTGTCTCACTAACAGACTTCTCAAATTAATATCTAAAATATTACTGCTGGGATAGATTGCAGAATGACATAATTTCTTGTCATCTGACACCAGGTTTTCAGGCCAAAACCTTCATTGTAGAAGCTGGCATCCTTTAGCATCTACCTGTAAAAATATACAGACAAGGGTTTTTTTATCAGATCTTTGGTAGATGCTGGAATTGATAAAACAATTGCATTCCTTCATGCTTTCAATACTAGTAAGTAGTTCAACCTAAAGACAATACAGAAAGCTTCCTAGCACAGACTTTATGCTTCTTGCTGCATTGAGAACTGAAGATACCATCTTTATGGCATAGCCTATAAAGTAATTTAATTTCAGATATTTTTCTAAAGTTTGCAGGACGGAGGTTAACCTCTTGCATTCCAATTTCCACTGTTAAAATATATACATATAAGCAGTTACAACAGGTTCTCTTCTAGTAGTGCACACTGTGGTTACATTTCAAACACAGTACTCTACACATACCTTTTCAACACACATCTGTACAAGCAGTTTGATATACATGACATACAGTTCTAATACATTTGTAACACAAGCATCTTGTATAAATCATTTTGATATTCACCAATGACATATAATTATTTACAAAATTCCAGCTAGCTGTGCTGGCAGTATCTTCTTTTGTCACACTTCTTCCCCCCTTTGAAGACTCAAGCTAGTTTTTAAAGTGACCCTTTAGAAATGTTGCTTGAGAGGAATGAGCCTATCTGGGAATACATGACCCCATTCACTGTCTTGAGATCCCAGCTGCTTTTGCATTGCTGAACCCATTACAGTACTGCACTGTCATATCAAATACCTGGAACCCTAGGCTCTACCATAGTAACTTGGAATTTTGTTGGCTGGCTCCCTGTAGCCATAGATTCCCCCTCAGACTCCTCCTGCCTTCTACTGCAAATACTTAGCACCAGGGCCTCTCTATCATGGTAAGGTTTCATCATGTTAACATGGTACAACTTATGCCCCTGCCTCCTGCCTAGCAGTTCTATCATGTAGTTAACATCACTGACCTTCCTTACAAATATGAAGTGTCCTTCCCAAGCTGCCTGCAGTTTGTCATGCCTGACAGGAATGAGAACAATAACCTACTGCCTCACAGCATACTTTCTAGCTCAAACATTCCTGTCATACCACATCTTTTTCTGCTGTTGGGCTTCTGCAAGGTTCTCCTCGGCCAAGCCCATGAGTTCCCTGAGCCTTGCCCTGAGGCTTAGGACATATGCCACAACAGACTCCTTGTGGGATTCAAATTCACCCTCCCACTCATTGCGAATCAAATCTAGATGCCCCCTCACCCTATGCTCATACAGCAGCTCAAAGGGTGAAAAACCTGTGGCTTACTGGGGCGCCTCTCTGTAAGCAGACAACAGATGGGGCAAATATTTGTCCCACTCCCTCTTAAACTGGTCTGCAAATGCCCATAGCATGGTCTTTAGTGTAGAGTTTAACCTCTCAACCAGACCATTAGTCTGCGGGTGGGAGGGGGTGGTCTTTAGGTGCTTCACTCCACAGTGCTTCCACAGACAAGCCAGCAAGGTCTGAGATGCAATTGGCACCTCTGTCAGTCAGAGTTTCTTCTGGGAATCCTACCCTGCTGAAAATCTCTGGCAAAGCATTTCACACCTTTTCTGCCTCAGTGGAGGACAGGGCCACCACTTCAGGGTATCTGGTAGCATAATCTACTACCACTACGATATACTTCTTCTCTGTGGAACTTGGGGTACTCAAAAGCTCCCAATATCTACAGCTACCCTCTAAAATGTTTTTTCAATCACAAGCAGAGGCATCAAAGGAGCTTTCCTCTTGTCTCCTGCCTTGCCTAGTTTTTGGCACTGCTCACAAGCCCTACAGCACCCTGTTACATCACTGGAAATCCCAGGCCAACAAAAGTTCTGCATAATACATATCTTGGTATGCTTTATGCCCATGTGACCTGCAAAGGAAATGTCGTGGGCTATGGCTAGAAGTGCCAGATGGCAGGCTCTGGGCATTATCAACTGCTTTATTACCTCACCTTCCAGCCCTCCCTCAGGGGTCCACTCTGTATACAGCAACACTGTGTCCCAGTATACAGATTCACCCTTTCCTTGAGAATCAGGCGCCTCCATGGCTACCTCCCTCAAGCCTTATAATGTAGGATCTGAGAGATGAACCTGTCTCAACTCTCTCTTTGTAACCCTTCCCAGCTCCCCTTCCACAGAAAGTCTGGTATCCTCTGACAGCGGTGCCTCACTGCCAGCCTATGTACTACAACTCACCTCTGCCCTTGCTGTCATTCTGTCTAAGGGAACATTAGTACCCACAAGCAGCTGTGGCTCACCTTCAGTCTCACTGATACAGGGTAGTGCCCTTTCTGAAGTAGCCACCTCACCAGTCCTGGCTTCAAGTGTGCAGTCTGTCTGGGTTCCCCCCCCCAGGCAACCAGACCCACATGCCTGTTTCCAAGCCTGACTGTGTGTCACTGCATGCACACAAGGTACGGCATTATCAAAATCATTTCCCATCAGGACATCTGCAGGGATATCCTCAAACACACCAACTTGCTTGCTTCCTTTTACACCCTCCCAGTCAAGGTGAACCCTAGCCAAAGGTATTTGGAATGGGGTTCCTCCTAAAGCTCTGACTGCAGCAGACTGCCCAAGCAAGTAGTGTTCCTCTTTAACCATTGCAAGCTTCACAATGGTTAGGTCAGACACTGTGTCTCTCTTAGCAGTGTCCTGTTTCCCATCTACTAAGACAGGATGTAACCTCTTGTGGTAGTGTGGTACCCTTGTTGTCTCCAGACAACTTAACACTGGCATTCTGTCATTCCCACTTGCTGGCTCCCCTAACTTTTGTTCCCCACCTTGTCTACATGGACATCTATATGCTACATGACCCCACTAGTTACATTTAAAACATTTAACCCTTGATCCTGGCTGTGTACCTGAACTAGTGGCTTCCAGTGTTACTGACGGACACTGTTGGGGTGCTTTAGGCTGCACATCACGTGTTCTCTTAGACCCATGTGCAGCACTGGGTATCCCTTTCCTGTGCAGTGACGCCCTGCTTGATAGGTATAGATCTCTCTTTTTTCCCCAACTCATCTGCGGTATTACATTCTCTATTTGCAAACCAGATTCTCATGTCCTCAGGCAAAGTGCTAAGAGCTTGTTCCCTCAGCAAAAGGTCTGCCAGCTCTTCAAAAGTGGTAACCTGACACCCACTCACCCACCTATGAAAATAAGTGCTTAAGTCAGGAATATAGTCACATACACTTTCATCTGCCTTCCGTCTATGCTCACAAAACTCTTTTCTATAAGCTTCAGGTGTTAACTTAAAACACTCTAATAAACAATTTTTGACTGCATTATAACGTAAGCAATCAGTATCAGGCAATTTAGAAACAACAGTTACAGCTTCAACGTGGAGTAAGGGGGTCAGGAACTGTACCCAGAGCCTTTGTTCAACATTATACAGTTTCCATACCCTTTCAAGCATATGAATAAAACTATCAAAATTATCACCCTCTGTAAAATGTGGAAGAAATTTACTGACCATTATTGCTTCTGGGGTTTTGTTATTCCCTTCCCCATTACCTCCATGACTCTGGCGAAAAGTCAGCATCTCCTTTTCATGCTGCCTCTCATTTTTTTCAGCTTCCAGATGTCTCAGTCTCTCTATTGCTTCTAATTCCATTTGTTTCTCCTGCTACAGTCTCTCTGGTGATTCTAGTTCCAAACGTTTGGCCTCCAGTTCAAGTCTCTAACTCCAGATGGATTTTTAAGTCCTCTGAAGCAAAATTGTAGGTTCCATTTTCTGAGAGTTGTACATCCCCAAAGCCAGTCCTGTTGTCCTCCTGGTTGCCATTCTGTGATGCAGCTGTGGCTAAGGCTGCAATCATTCCTGCTTTAGTCAGATTGGCATGCAGCAGTCCTTTGGCTTTTCACATCTCAGCCAACTGGCTCCTTGTCATCTTGTTATAATCCTCTGCTGACATCCTTGCCTGCTCTCCCTGACTAAGCTAACAAAAAAATAAATAACACTATTTTGATATGAAACTCTGAATGTCTACTATTTGGCTGCTTGAGAGTACAACCACCTTCTTTAGTGACTACTATTTACAGGCTACAGGAGTTCAATACACAAACCACAGAATCCCAGTAAGTGATGTGTTATCCCACCACTGCCAGTAAAATGCAATGTGGACATTCCATCACTGCCCACCAAATGTGATGACCCTCCACTGGACCAGTAATCAAGGAGCCTCAATCCTCATCACTGGCAACAGTGGGGGATGTTCACTGACAGGATGACAAGTACACGCACAGTATTTCCAAATGCAGAATTCTGCATCAAGTTCAATTTCCCTTAAGAGCACACAGAGACTACAGTCAGTCTGGGACTGGTTTCTCCTGCTTCCTCCAGATCACCAGTAAGAATCCCCACTGGCACAGCTACAGAGTTGAGATCTCAGCTGAATGACCACGTGAAGACCTTCAGCACCCTCTCTGTCCAACCAGTGCTTCATGTCCCCGCCCTAGTAGCTGACACACACACTCTCTGAAGTTTGATATACACACACACACACACACACACACACACACACACACACACACACACACACACACACACACACACACACACACACACCTAGGAGAGGCTGGCACATGTTTACTAATTATGTCTTCTTCTGCCCAGACTATAAGGTAGTTATCACTTCCACCAAACTCACTCAACTAGGTATAAATCCCTACGTCACAAGATGGGTTGCCAACTGGCTCACTGACAGAACCCACACTGTAAAAGTTGCAGACTCCAAATCTGACCTCAAAGCAGTGACAAGTGGAGTACCACAGGGTTTCGTCATGGGACCTCTCCTGTTTGGTATTTACTTCTCTGAAGTACAGGCTAACACAGAAGGCCTCTGGCTAATGAAGTTCGCAGATGACTGCAAACTAGGAGCCATAGTCAAGCCCCCAAATGATGTGGACATCCTACAGAAGGCCTCGCTGAGACAGATGCCTGGTGTCAGAGCCATGGCCTCAAGCTCAATGCCAAAAAGTGCAGTGTCATCCCTTTTGGTAAAAACTCTGTGCCCATGAACTACCACATAGGCAGCAATCTACTTAACAACGAATGTGTGATAAGAGACCTTGGGATCCAGGTGGACAGTAGTCTCTCCTTTGATAGTCACATCGCCACAGCAGTCAGGAAGTCCTTCTACATGGCACACTTTATCATAAAAGGGTTCTCATCCAGGAAAAAAGAGGTCATTGTTCCTATCTACTTGACACTCATTAGACCCATTATAGAATACAATGCCCCTTTTGGAATGTACCTCACAAGACATCTGCAGCAGTTGGAAAGACCACAGAAGTACCTCACAAAGAGGATTACTGGCCTCAAACAAATGCCCTACACTGACCGTCTCAAAAAACTCCAGCTTTACTCCATAGCATATCGCCTACTCCGAGGTGATCTCTGCCTAACATACAAAGCTATGTCAAACCCAGAGCTGTTGGACATGCTACACCTAAACAAATCCCAATCCCTCCAAGCTACACGCTCTAGGGACCTAAACCTTGTCAGCACAATAAACAGAAAATGCTGGAGGGATAGATTCCTGTCCCAGAGACTTCCCATACTCTGAAACAGGCTACCCATCTATGTCAAGCAAAGTTCTTCATTAGCACTCTTCAAGAAAAATCTTGATGACTGGATGGGAAATAGGAAATACACCCCAGGGATCACTTCTGTGTCTCTGCTCGACAGTGGCACAGGAAAATAACTTTCTTGGGTGGCGTAAGCCAGGGAACCTTGTTGGCTAGACTTACGTAGGCCCTTGGGCCGATAGCCTAGTACCTACCTATGAACCTATGAACCAGTCAACTCTGTATCAGCTACTATAAGGCCCTTGACAAAGGGTGTCCAGTCTTACTGTGTAATGTTAATACTAACAGAAATGGTAGTTTGATGAAGAGCAAGGCTATTAGGAGTGGCCCACACAGTGTCACCAAATAAATATGCAACTCCTCTCAAACTTAAATATCTCTACACAGATCAGACACAATGAAAGGTTTAAATATATATAATAATAAATAATAAAAGAACAAGACAATACTAAATATATATTCACAGTGACACCTGAGTTCAAAACCACAGGAAATATTTAAAATAACATTGCAGTACAGGCTCACGCAAATAAAAAAAAAAATAAAACATCTAAACTAAGCTTCACTATATGTCTGACTGTATCTAAGAGAGTTATACTATAGTGTAAGAAGTTACTAATAGAGCAAGGCAGAGGCTGTGGTGAATGGTTCCTGTCAGGTCCACGACTGAATACAGAATGCTCTGTTTCACTAGGAGACTTCTCAAATTAATATCTAAACTATTACTGCTGGGATAGCTTGCAGAATGACATAATTTCTTGCCATCAGACAAAAGCCCCCATTCCTAGAAGCTGGCAGCATTTAGCATCTACCTGTAAAAATATACAGGGAAGGGATTTTCCTTAGATTTTTGGCAGATGCTGGAAGTCATAAAACAATTGCATTCCTTCATGCTTCAAGACTAGTAATTAGTTCATCATAAAGACAATACAGAAAGCTTCCTAGCACAGACTCTATGCCTATTGCTGCATTGAGAACTGAAAGATACCATCTTATATGACCTAGCCTATAAAGTAATATAATTTCATTTATTTTTCTAAAGTTTGCTGCACTGAGGTTAACCTCCTGTATTCCAGTTTCTACTGCTAAAATATATACACATGAACAGTTACAATAGTGCATGTACATTTCTGTTCTCTTCCAGTAGTGCACACTGTGGTTACATTTCAAACACAGTACTCTACAAATACCTTTTCAACACACGTCTGTACAAGCAGTTTGATATACACGATATACGGTTCTAATACATTTGTAACACAAGTATCTTGTATAAATCATTTTGATATTCACCAATGACATATAATTATTTACAAAATTCCAGCTGGCTGTGTGGCAGTATCTCTTTTTGTCACAGTGTATACTTGTGAAATACCCTGACAAACATGCACATGGCATCAGTACATTTCTAAGTAATGAATACAGATAAAAAGTGTAAAAGCCTTTGCTACACATTTTTCTTAATTATATTCCAGCATATGCAGTACACAGTTGACAAAATGCAACCATACTTTCTCAAGTTCAGTAATCCTCTGTGCAGATACATTTCAAAGTAATAGCTTCTTTCTGTGTTGTCCACATAAACAAGTCTCCTTACCTACAGTTTCCCTAGCTACACGGTTGCCTTTGTATGTTGTAAATTCAGGGCTGTTAGCATGGTGAAGATACAAATCAGATGTGAACTCATCAGAATTTCTGAATCCCAAATACATGACCACATGTAAACATAGTGCAGGCACTCCTTTAGTGTTTGTTTTTAATGGATTGCAACTGTGAATGATTACTGGTTGGAAGAAGGAAAACACAACAGAACTGCAGGCTGCCCTCCATCCAGTGAGTGTGTCAGATTAGACTTACAAAGTGTTAGATTTAAGGTTGGAAATGTAAGTATGCAGCACACAATTCACAGGTTCTGTTCATTAATATCCAACCTCCCCTTCATTTGTTGGCAACTGCATATGATATTATTGCCATTTAGTATCCTCACATGTTTTAAGGATAATGATATAGAATGGCTTACAGACTGCATGTCTCAGATTACCGGTCAGATAAGAGAAGAATGACTAACAAAACACAGAGAGGTAAGATAGAGCTGTACATTTGCAAGCAATAGTCACAACTGGTTGTGTGATCACTTAGTACACTGTATCTAAAAATAATGAATGTACAAATAACAGTTATATGGTTTCATACTACTGTAGATGATGTTGCAGTTGGTTGTATGCAAAATGATTTAACTTCCTTGCTGCAAAGCTGTTTGTGTGGTAAAGAGAGATAAGGCACCGTCCCTGTGTTCTGAAGGTTAATTGGAGTGAGAGTTCAAATCCAGACCTATGCAGAAATATCTCATGTGTACCAACATTTTCTAGTGTGCATGTCATAAATTGCTTTACCTCATTTCAACTACTTGTCACTCTCTTTTCTTTTCTTTGGGGGGGGGCAGTGTTTGCACAATGTGTCACTTAACACAATCATAGGAAATGGAGAAAGATGAATGTCAGGTTTTGCTGTGCTTTTTTTCATTTGCATGAAGCGTGGCAGTGTATAAATTGGACTACTGAGCCACAGAGGAAGCAAAAAGAACACCTGCAAACAGGGCATCTGTAAAAGAGCAAAAGCCAAAGACAATACATTGCTTTAATTTCTGTATTTCATTGTGCAATTGCTCTTAGCGGTGTTGTGCGGCAGTTAGCAAGGCTCCCCAGCAGCTGCAGCCATCAAACTCCTGCAGACAGGACTCAGGCATTCAATAACTGAAACCAGATACATTCAACTAATTTTGTTGGGCATCGCACAAACCCACTAAGCAGTGTTGTGTGGCGATTAATACAGTGACCTTAAGAATGATTAGTAAATTAGGGAATGTCATGTAACTAGTCATGTCATGTAAAAAAAAAATATTTAAATATTAAGAATAAAATAGAGAAGAAAATAGGTTATCTAGTTAGAAGGAAAAGTAAAAAGTAAAAAATATGAAAGAGCTGTGAATGAATACAAAGAACATAGAAACCACCCTAAACCAAAAACGTGGGTAATTTGATATTACTGCATATAAAAATAACAATAATCTTCAAGGAAATAAAGGGAGGTATGAACAAGAAAGTAGATATAGGAAGGTCTTGAAGGGAATATGGGCATACTAGATGAGTTTGAGGAAGATTTAAATGAGGATTTTTCCATTAAGTGACCTTTTAGAGTACCCCCCCCCGAGAAGGTTAGAGATAATAAAAAAACAGGTCTATCAACCCTTACCACTACAACAGGGGAAGGAGCTAAATAAAAATAAAAATAAAAAGAAGAAACTTCAAATACAAAAAAATGGGAGAAATAAAAATGAGCAAAAGATTATTCAAATAGATAGTAATACATATGAATTTGAGAATTATAAGATTTTAACTATAGCAATATTGAATTAAATAAAACATTTTTTAAATTATTTATTAAAGGTTTTAAGTTCGTACCTAGTAAAAAGACAGATGTGAATAGGTTAATCTTGGACTTAAAGTTATTAACTAGAAAAAATAATTTAGAATATTTGATTCCCAAGGATGAAAAAGAAACTACTTTAGATGCTAGACTCAGGAAAAAGAGTATATATAACCCTCCCCTACATCCACAGTTAAAGAACTTTGAACTGACTGTAGAAAAAGAACTCAGAAAGAACCTGAACAACAATAAAATTAGGCCAAATTTATGCAAAGAAGAATTGGAATTAGTAAACATGATTAAAAATAACGGCAACATAACAGCAATGAGACCAGACAATGGGGGAGGGACAGTTATTATGGACAACATAAATTACATAGGGAATACGATGGAAATCTTGCACGACACCAATAAACATGAAAGGATGACCAAGAATAAAATAAATGCAGCATATAAAAGAATTGATTGGGTCTTATATGACATGTTTTTAGAAGATTTAATTAACTCAGATATAACTTTTTGAAAACAAAAAAACTACTATACCATCCCTATTCTGTATCCCTAAGGAGCATTAAAATACTGTGGACACTCCTCCTATGAGGCCTATGGTAGCTGCAAACAGATCTAAGACACGTTCTGTAGCTATTTATGTTGATACAAAATTAAAGACTATAGGAACACACAATGCAGGATTCCTTAAAGGGACTTTTTAAAGGAGGTAGAAGAAAAACTATGTAAGGAAAACACTGTATACATCACAATTGATGTTATACATCTTTTTTCCATCATCTCACATGAAACAGGACTAAAATGGTTTGAAGAAGCTATTGTGGACATGGGTGCTTTTAGTTCTGAGGAATTTAGAGTACTATTAGTATTTATGGATATAGTACTGCAAAATTATTTTATAACTTTTGAGGGGGAATTTTATAAACAAAAGAGTGGAGTGGCTATGGGTGAAAGTTGTGCTCCTATTTACCCCCAAATATTATACTTCAAATGTGGGAGAAAAAATATGTTTTCAATTCCCCCTATGTAAAATATTGGAGTCTATACAAAAGATTATTGGATGATATATGTATTTTTTGGAAGAGCACAGAAGAGAAGTTAAGGGAATTTATAGAATATTTAGACGAGACAACAGATTTTTTTTAAAGTTCACATACAAAATGAAGAGATCCAAGAATAATTATTTAGATATAACTATATATGAAATGCAAGATAAACAGAAGTTTAAATCTAGCCTTACAGGAGAGAAACATTCTCAAACTCTTATTTATATTTTACAAGTGCACATCCATACAAGCAAAAGTGAAACATAGTAAAAGGTCAACTGATAAGGGCCTCTAGAATGACTTCAGAAGAGGGGGACTTATTTCTAGAATGTGACATAATCAAAAATATGTTTTTGAAAAGAAGATACCCTGAAAGATTAACAGAAGAGGTTATTAATGAAGTAAAAGTGGTAGAAATGGTAGCTTTTCCCCATTTTGGGAAAGAAGGAAGTACTACTGAATAAGACCTATAACAATAGTAGCAATAAAAGATGTGAAAATACGAGTGAAAATATTACGGAATATAGAGGTGCCTTTATTTTGAGTTACAACAAGGATGTGACTGTTATCAAGGATCTTACTAACATGTATTGGCAACTGTTTAGGAGCTTCACTGAGGTGGAAAATTTGTTTAAAGTACCTATCCAATTAATTTACAGAAAGGGTTCCAATTTAAAAGAAATACTGAAGCAGAATAAAAATACCTATCAGGGTAAAAGGAAAATGAAGGAAGGCGCTTTAAAATGTGGAAGGTGCACTCAATGTACATACATTAGTAACACTGACTGCACCTACATCCCCAGTAGAGATATAATGATTAGAGCTAAGGAATATAGCAGCTGTGATAGTAAAGGACTAGTTTATCTGACCACCTACGAAGTATGTAATGCTTTTTATGTAGGTAAAACTGAAAGAGCTTTAAAAAAACATATTTATGAGCATTACTACAATATTAAAATTCAAAATAAGAACAGTGCATTATACAAGCACTCTTAGTTGTAAAAATGCAACATATTTCTTTTTTGTATTGGAGTCTATACCTTGAAACATCAGAGGAGGTATGTGGGAAGAAAAAAATAAGAGTATAGGGAGACATATTGGCAAATGGTTTTACAGGCAAATGAAACTCCAGGCTTGAAGGAGAATATATCTTTGGTGCCTGTTTTAAAGCTGAGAGCAGCCAGGTTGTAATTTTATGGGTCTGAGAATGACTTTTAGATTTCCACTATTTTAATTCATTTTCATCATTTTTTAATTGTTTTATTTATTCGGGTCCAGGGTACTAATATTTTATTATATATTATAGCTTATTTTACTATACATGTATATATACTACACCACTAGGGGGTAGCACTGAATATGAAATGCAAGGCAGAACTACTTAACAGTAACATTACTTAAGTTGTATTGGTAAATTCATAGATTTTAATGTACACTGAGCCTTCTCACTACTTTCAAGGTTTTATCATTCCTTAGTCTTGATACTCCAATTTCTTATTTATTTGGTTATGTTAGCCTGCTAACCATGTATTTTGGTACCAGTCATTCTTTTCCAACCTTGTTCATCTTTTTTCTACTTATATGTTGCTAGTACATTTTTATACACAAATATATATATGTATATATATATATATATATATATATATATATATATATATATATATGTATGGGTTCCGTTCAGAAGCTCGAAATACTGAAATCTCAAATGTCAGTATTTCGAGCCCAAGAAGCCAAATCCACATAATAGTGAAAGTTTAGAAGAGCGAAATTCAAAACCTTGAATACCGGAGGTTTTGAATTTTGCGCTTCTAAAGTTCCATTATGCATTCAGGTAAGTGTGTATGTGTGTGTGTTAAGGGGTTTGGGTAGGGGCTGTGGTGTGTGTCCTTGTGCTTTGTTGCTGTGATGTGTGTGTGCAAAGAGAAAGTAGCTTGTGTGGTGGTGTTTGTGTGTGTTTGTATGTAGTGTGACCTTGGAGTGAGAATATTTAAGTAGGGGGGCGTGGGGGGCACAGTAGAGTGATTGTGTGTTTGTGTGGTGGATGGTGTGTGTGTGTGTGTGTGTGTGTGTGTGTGTGTGTGTGTGTGTGTGTGTGTGTGTTTGTTTGTAGTAAAACCACAAGTATTCAAGGTTTTGAATTTCACATTTTTTGTGGATTCCACTTCTTGGGCTCGAGATACTGAAATTCGACATTTCAGTATTTCGAGCTTCTGAAGTGATATATTATTTTTGTATCAGATATTTATGGTAACATTTATACCTAGATAACAGTTTTCTATGACGATTTTATAAGAAGACTTTCACACCTTTAAATCTTAGTAAGAAAAGTTTTTTCTGAAAGTGCTTATTGAATAATTGTTTTAATTAATGTTCAATTGGTTATATTTTATAAGTAGGGAGTTATGAGGTTTGTGATAGGATCTGAGGAAGTCTCAGTTTTTAGGGACGAAAAACACAATAAGAGTTAAAGCGTTTAATGCTCTTCTGTTTTTATTTTATAATAAAGATAGTGATTTGTTTGTGGAATTTCACTGTGCTGCTGGATTTTTCAGTGCCTCTACTGTGCTTAATTTGTTTCTTTTGTTGGTGTTTGCACTCCTAGCACTGAATACCTGTGTTTTG
Source organism: Protopterus annectens (assembly GCF_019279795.1). Lineage (NCBI taxonomy): Eukaryota > Metazoa > Chordata > Ceratodontiformes > Protopteridae > Protopterus > Protopterus annectens. The sequence continues at coordinate 294,812,055 of NC_056750.1, read as the reverse complement.
CTTGGAATGCAACTAATTCTGTGGCAGCAGGTGTAAGTGTAGGGTTGGAGTACAGATGTTCCTGGGTTCTGGTACAGAGTGTGCAACTTTTTTTTTTAACTGTTGTGACACTGCAGTTCATAGCAATGAACTGAAAAATACAGAAGTGTTATTTCAACATTTTTCTGGCAACAGGTAGGACTACCATACACATGGTCCTGGGTTCTAATACAGGATATTCCATACACTTTTACTGTTGATCCACTTCCCATTATATTCACTCTCACTTATAACACTTTAGATAGTCGAGCTTATATGAATTATAAGTATGAGGGATGAGACACCATTCTTATGTTTTCAGATGTATGACAGGGTATACTGTGAACTATATTTCTGTAAATATAATTCTGCTATCTAGACTTGCATGGCCTTCACAATTACCTAAGACACATACACAACTAGATCTATATCCAATTACTTTGCCAGGTCACACACATACATGTGTAACAGCTCAAACTGTCACCTGTACTTATGTATGATTCCTGGCTATGTCTGAGCAACACTTCTTCTGTGGCAAAGATGGAAAATCAATACTGTGGAAGAAAACATTTTGTCCCTTATGCCTAGGTTTGAATCCCACAGTGTAAAATATTTTCTCAGTGTATAAAGATAAAAAGAAATGTATCAGGTCATTACATTTATACCCCCAGTGCATGTCTGCGAACCTAACTCACCTAACACTTACCTTCCATTTTCCAATATACATGTCCAGGCTACATCAGTAGACATCCCTCAAACTAAGGTCAAGTATCAGATTAACCTTCCAGTTTCAGTTATTTAATTCTTCCCTGCTTGACAGTGCTGCTCTCCACTTAACATCATGCAAATGCAGTTAGCATTGTTGCTCAGGTTTGAGAAATACCGGTAAAAGCAATAACTAGAATTGGCGGGAAGCATCAGTTTCCATTGCTCTATTTCAGCTGATAGACATGGCTGGCCTTAGAGAGGAAGGTGCTAAGTTTAGGGCAAAGAGGTGGGTTGTCTAGGAGTACAGGATATTAACTGGACTCCTGGTAAAGCACCACAGCCAAAGGCTTCTGCAGGGGGACTATTTTAGTTCCCTATACAAGTCCGAGGAGGAGAATAGTTTGGCCCAGGCTGTATCCAGTACCACTGGTATCCCACTCACTTGATAGCAATGTAGGCATCATTCTACTGACCTACACAGGAGAAAAAAGGATATTCTCAACCGCTGTTTGCAGGAATTTAAGACTAATACCTATCAGGGACATCAAACAACACTGATAGTATGACAACAACAGAGTACCTTTAAGACTTAGAAAGCTAAATATAGACAAGACTGGTATGCATAATGCTCTTCTGTTCTTTTCTGTTCTTTCCCCAGCTGCCACTGAAGTGAGTTCAATCATCAGGCTCATATTGCTCAAGTGGAGAAACTGAGGGAAGAAAGTGGTATTTATGCAGAAGAAAAGAAGCACTACTGTAGCATTAAAAGTTAAAGATAGCTTTTTTGGTCTTTTATAGAGTTGTATCAAACTGAGCATACATACCTCATCTTTAAAACCAAGTATACATGCATTAGTCTGTAGCACAAATCAATTGTAAGAGTCCAATATTGGACTGTAGTCAGAAGCTGTGGGTTCAAATACCACAATGCACAAGTATACAACACTCTTGTTTCTTCAATAATATTAACATTACGTTAAAAGCACTATACCACTGGAAAAAATTCCCTGCTGTAAACTGTATAATTGGAACACACATATGTGCAATATATGCACATTTCAAAGATTACTTTCAGCAATCTGTAGTATAGGTACTAATTTTATCTCTTTTTCCTTTCACACCAACCCTATCTTTTTTTATTTTCTATTATGTGTCATCAAAATGTCTCCGTGTTATTCATGTGTACAACATTACTAAATGCTACACAGCACAGTGAGGTAGGCCCACCCCAGTGGATCAGGCTGCCCCTGCTCCACTGGCTCCAGCACTGATGCCCAGCACGTCTGGAAGCCAACCTGGCAGCACTGCTTCTGTTGCCTCTGCACTACATGTGCCCTCAGGCAGTACTACATTGGAAGCTGGTGCAGTGGTACCCTCCAGATGCAGTGGCAGAGGTGGTGATTGCATCACCTGCAGACAGTTGCCAAGGATGATGTGTAGGGTCGTGCATTACACTACTGGTGTAAGCCTATGCCAAATGGAGAGGCTGCTCATGGTCTGTAGGAGAAGGAGACGTCAAGCACTCCAGCTGCCTGCCAAGGGGACAGTGATGACAGTCCAGTGGTTGAGGACTCGATTCTCACTGTCTCTAAGCTTGATGTCCATGTGGCTGCATTGTCTCCTCCCTCATCCCAATCATGGCCTCATCCAACCCTTTTTGTCCATCACTGTCCCTGTCTCTTGTCTTGTTTGTTTTGTATGTTTGCATTTGCATCCTCACCTACCCAACTTACCTGACCTAGACATACCTACATCCCTTACCCAGCAGTCCTCTCTTACTGAATTTAAAAAAAAATTGGATACCCTGTCTCACAAAGAAAAAAAATTGTCCCATACATAGCTCTCCATCTCGCACACATGTCTTCTTGACACGCTTTATTCAGTCCAATTGGCTATACAACATGATTGCTTTGTTGACACCTCTTTTTGTGGAGGTGACAGCCCAAATTCAGTTAATTAGGTGCACATATTTTCAGTTTACACTGTTAAAAAAAATGCATAGCTATGGTTCTTTCCTACCTCCCTCCTGCATAGTCCTGTATTGCTCTCTTTTTGTTGTGCGCCCTGCTTGCTACTCATTTCATTTCAACACTTTCCTATCTACTCCATTTTAACATGTTTAATCTGGTCAAAAAATAGAATCACACACAACACATAAGAGTAGCAGAAAAAGCAATGGATTCATTCACTTTTTGGGCTCTGTGTTTGCACGGAATGTTTCATTGCATACCAATGCACAGCAACAGTGAGCGGCGGTACACTGCTGCAGTTATCTGAGTGCAATGCTGCTAAACCCTGCTAATGCCATCACACAGCAACACATGTACTATAAAGAATTCATGTCATTATCATTGTTTCTTTAAAAGCCTTTAAAAGTATTAGATATACCTGGATTTGAACTCAGTGTCATCTGGGCTCAAAATGAAATGTGTCAATGCATGTACATCTGCTGCCACAGAGTCAGTTAAACAGCAGGTGTGTTTTATAGACTCAGTACTAACCCTTAAACTTTTTGCAATGCAGCTCACGTTTGCACACTGCTTAACTATACACAAACATAGAAAGCATTGAAAATGCGTATCTTGCATGCGCAAAAACTTTGCCAACCACTGGACAAACCCGCTGCTTGCCATGTTAATGAAAAGTAAATATTATTATATATTACTGCTGTTTACTGTCCATTTCCTGTCTATGGCATGAAATTACATGTCGAAAGATAATAAACTGAAGGCCTTATTTAACAATATGTCACATATTTACAACACAGCCATGTGTTGCCTCCCCATAAGCAATTCAACCTTGGTGTCTCAGTAATTTTTCTACACATATATCACCTACACTACTAATTTTTTTTAACAGTGTAACTCTGAACTCTGAATCCTTCAAAACCCAACTTTTCTCTTACCTGTCCTCTAAACATAAGTGTTCCTGCTTTCATCCCACTTAAATTTAATTAACTACCCTTATGAACCCTCTATATCCTTTCACTTCAGACTACCCTAAAACTATTATTTTTCCATTGCTACTTAATCAAACTTAAGCTACTTCTCAGTTTAAGTAATTCTCTCTCTCTACTCCTTGTATGTAAATATTGTAAATATCAGGTAACCTCAGATCTCTTCATTACAGACAGTTGAAACTGCTCTGAAGGGAAACTACTGAAAATCTATTTTATCTACCTTCCTTAATGATGTTTTTGAGGTATACTGTGTGCATTTGCTTTTTATTAACTGTATGAATGTAATTACACATGTATTTTTTTACCTTCAACACTATGTAACTTAGATTGTATTTCCATTGCTTTTGGAGCTTTTCTCCCCGGGCCTCCACTGAAAATGGGCACGTTCTGGCCCAGTGGACTTCCCCGGTAATCAAACTGGAAATAAATAAATAAATAATAATACAGAAATTAAAATCAAATGTTGTTTGATATGCAATGCACATCAACCTGGTAACATGCAGAACTAGGAATTATTGACCATTAAGCCTAAACAGCCTTATCTGCAAGGCTGACAAGAATCAGCAAAGATCTTAACCGTAGGAACGTAGGTGACCTTCAACACACTTGACCTGACCCATTTTGGTTTGGTCAAGTGTAGATTTTGCTTAATAAACCTAGTGGACTTCTTTGATACTGACCCCAAAGAACTGGATGAGGGATAACAGGACATACCGCCTATGTTGAGTTATCCAAGGCCTTTGACACTATCCCCATTTATCATAGAGAAAATCTCCCATCTGGGATTTAACCCATACATTACTAGATGGATAGCCAACTGGCTCACTGACAGAACACACATGGTCAAAGTTGGGGACTGCACCTCTACCAGTAAATCAGTTACCAGTAGAATATCACAAGGATCTGTGCTGGGCCCTCAGCTGTTTGGACAATATTTCTCTGAAGTCTACGCAAATGTAGTTGGCCTATGGCTTACCAAGTCTGCAAATGACTGTCAACTGGATGCAGTCATATATGTTAACATATTACAGAAGAGACAATTTGAACAGAATTTGCCATCGCTCACACCTCCAATTCAGTGGTAAATAACAGCTCTAAAAATCCAAATCCGCTGTAGCAAATATACCAAAATAGTAATGCTGAACGCCAATAAACGAAAAATGATTTATTAATCCAAACAACTCAATGTAGCTTTTCGTCGGCGCTCTGCACCAACTTCTTCAGAATTTGAAAACAGAAAACTCGCACCATTACAATGGCTTAAATAAATACATTGAAACTGAACATATGATCAACACGCCCCCCTGCTCCTTCCCTCTAATTTAAAGGTACTGCGCTCGCCAAACATAACTTTAAAATGACAACGATCGCTGCCTAGAATCTAAAATTAAAATTTATGATAGATTACCTCTACCAACCATATATATGGAGAATATGGAAAACATATTCTATACATATGTCTATATTATAAATTGTTATATTAAAAAAATCACAAAAAACATTTTAAACTACATTATACAAAATACAAACATTTAAACGCCCACTCTATCTGAGGCTTAAAAATACAATAAAAAATGCAACTGCATTACTTTAACTTATTATCACTTGTTAAAACTAACTTATTTAGCTGCCAGAGCCTCAAGGGAACATAAGCTACCATGAAGGGTAATGTCCAGTACTACCCTAATGGGATATGCCCTACCTCTCTAAACTTCTCAGTTTAAGAACACTACTAATTGACAGCATGTTATTGAGGCCTATGCACTATTCCCACCAGGGCAATGTCAGAGGCTGGCCTGGAGGCCAGGTAGAAGTCACCTAATCCCCTTACGATACAGATTACAGTGACATGGCTTTCAATTTATCCGCATACATCATGGCATGGTTTGCAGGCCTGTGTTTTCTTGGTGTCTGGTGAGGTACATGCAAAACAGAGCATTACACTTTATTAGTGTTCTGAGGAGGTTTGAGTACAGCGCTGTCATACAATCCTAAGATCTGAATATGACGGCATGACTTCTGATGTGCACAGCATAGGCTTTTAATACCAGTGTGGACACTTGGTGGTTGAAGTTAGCTCCTGCTGTAGTATGTTATCATCACTGATGGACTCAATGATTGCACCCAATATGCAAGAATCATCAAACTTGGTAAGCCAAAGGCTGTATACTTTAGCTTGAACTGTCGAGAAATAGATTCCAAACAGTAAAGGGCCAAGCAGATATCCCTAGAGTATGCCAATGGTGACAGCTTTACTGCTACAGGTTGATTCACCAACTTTCACAGTATGTGCTCTGTCAGTGAGCCAAATGGTTACCCATCTAGTGACATATGGATTAATTCCAAGCTGGGAGGGTTTCTCAATGATACCTGAGTGGGGGATTGTGTCATAACCTGTGGCCAGATCAAGATAGGCAGTATTCAATGTCTTATCTTCATTCATGCCTATCAACAAAATCAATGGACTGTGACAACATCACAGATCACCTATGGTGTGACTCAGCACATACACCTTCCTGATATGATTGAATAAACAAGTCAACAAACCCTCCACATGGGCTATGCTCCCGTTGAAGGGTGTACAGCAATATGCATCCATCTAAGTTGAGGGGGACAACACCTGAGGCATGTATGTATAGACACATCTTGACTCTCCTCAGCTGTGAGGTAGACCAACATGTCATCATGGACTTTTTCTAAATGGACACTAGTAATATCCCGGCTGTGTACAAAGACCGATGTGAGTTGTTAACGCTACATCATGTCTGTTAGACCTGACTGACGTCCTCAAAGAGGTCAATGATGGCATGTATGATGACAATGTAAACTCCACGCCTCGCCAGTACGGTGTGCCGGCCAAACCACAATCAAAAAAAAAACACCAGAGGCCAGCAAATGCAGCTATAAACTGTTTAATTGAAAATAACTATAATTCAGGCATGAAATGCCACTAAATGCATAGTAAGCCTGTTCAAACCGGTTTCGGCTTTGCAGCCTTCCTCAGTGAAAAAGCATTTCTCATGCACAAAAACTCATGAATATTTGTACATACCACCAACCAATGGAAAGATGGTATGGTCCAACCCTAAGGCTGGTGTTTCAGTCCTAATAATATATAATATATATACATAAGTATCATCATCAAAGTTATGTAAACCTCCACTGACGATATATATTAACATATATGGTAAATAATATACAAGAAACATAAAACAAAATGAACAAAAGTATAAATGTAAATAGTATGCATAAATAGTAACTCACAAATATAAAAATAAAAACGAGCTATAAATACTGTACTATACTGGGGACATGCTGAGACAAACCATAAAGTCCCCAGTAACATAGAAATGAGTATAATATAATACCAATAACAAGTAATTCACAAAAACAGGAATGTAATACATAAAGTTGATCTATAGAATAAAATAATATAATCTTGCAGAATATTGTAAAAAAATGTGCTGTGGGCAACACAAAATCCTGAATAATATAATTGGGATAATGAATATGTACCCTAATCTTGTTGCACCATATACCTTCTAAATAGTGTATATGAATACAAGGACTATAACTGACTTCCACTAGATTTGAACACACAATTATTCTAATAAACTGGAATATGAACCCGTTTTTATAAAAAAAATATATAAGAATAAACACCTATACTGGCAATGATATGTTGATAAACGAAAAAACAAAAAAAGGGTTAATGATATGTAACTGGACAATGTAGCCTATGGTAATGTAAAAGTGCATAGCTTAGGCTATTCATTTATTTAGATTCATAGTTCATAAACCAATGTAATCCCCACGTCTATAGGCTGGTTCCAGTATTTACAATCAATCCCAATTATAAATGGTCGTTAAGGCCAGGGGGAAAAAGAGCCCCAACGTGAATAATCCAATATTTCTTTTTGTGGTTCAAAATACTGTGCCACCCCTGTTGGTTACTCCTGTCTCCAGTGATTTTATCTATAATCATGAACATGAATTTGGCATTATGGTGTTTGAGAGTATATCGGTACAGAGCATTGGTCTCTTTCTTGTTCCTGATGTCACTTTTATGTTCCCCCATCATAACTCTAAGTGAACGTGATGTTTGCCCTACACAGAATGCTGAACATTGACATGTTGCCAAATATATAACCCAACTGCTACTGCAATTACCAAAAACTCTAAGGTCATACACTCTACTTGTGTTTGCACTGGTAAATTGTTTTAATTTACTTACTTGATTACAAGATGCACAATGGCCACATGGAAAAGTGCCCAAAAGTTGGTCTCCATAAATAGTCATCTGTTTATAGATGGCACCCCCACTTTCTTTGTGCTTATAATGTGAAACAAGGCTCCTAAGGCTTTGCCCCGTCTGCAGGAAAACCGGCATTTGGGGCCCAGAAGATTCCTAAGATGATCGTTAGCTAACAGTATGTTCCAATTAGCATCAAGAATGCTTCTGATAACTTTGTGGTTTCTACCATATGTAGTAACAAATCTTAATGAAGACTCCTGTTCTGTCGGTTGGCATTTCTTATACTCCAGTAACGTGTTTCTGTCCTGCTTATCCGACCATGTGCTGGCTGACATAATATCAAATCGGTGATATCCCCTTTCCAAAAATCTGTTTTGGAGATCCGATTTGGCTTCCTCAAAATCCCTCTTAGAAGAACTGATACGTTTAATCCTCAGAAATTGGGATTTAGGTATGTTGCGGATGGTGTGGCGCGGATGCATACTAGATGCATGGAGTAGAGTGTTATATTGTGGATATTTCCTATAGGTTTTAGTACTCATTGTGTGGTCATTATTCCTATAGACTGTTACATCCAAAAGGTCAATGGTGTTGGAGTTGTATGTTATGGTAAATTTTATACCCCAGATATTACCATTGAGATATTCCACAAACTCCTTCAAATATGTAGAATCAGCACGCCACACCATCCAACAATCATCTAGGTATCTGCGCCATATATCAATTTCCACCATATATATGTTATGAAGTGGATTGTATATCAAGCATTCTTCAAAGTATCAAAAATACAGAACAGATGGAAGAGGCACAAATCCGTAATCCACACAAATTTCTTTATTAAAACGACTCTTCAGTCCAATAAAACGCAGAAACAATAAGTTTGACTATACAGTCCTCTAACGCGATTACACCAGCACTGCGTTTTCATTTAAACCACTTCATCAGATGGAGACAAATGCATACCTACACAAAAACCACTCCTTATATATTCATCAAAATAATTAAACAATTAGTTAATTAAAGGGAACAAGATACTTAAACATTTAAAGGGGTAAGACTTATAATGCATACAACATATACATTAAAATATATTGTAATGGATTCCCCCCACACTGACCTGATACATTAATGGATTAATAAATTTATATTATTATCAAAATTTAATAAAAACTTTATAATAACTTAATCTAATAAAACAAACTAAATTCTTTAATACAACCAGCAAAAGCATTACAGCTTGTGGTATCCTATACTACCAACACTTTATAATGTAAACTGATTTTAATACACATTTTAAATAAGATAAATATAGAAAAAAATAAATAAAAAAACATAAAATGAAAACACAAAGCTTAGCTGATCTCAGCTTGAGTACAGGTGCTAAAGAGATGGCATCATTTAGACCTGGAGGTTTATTCGCCTCCAAGGAAAGCTGCCACAACAGCTCTTTATACTCAATCGAAGTTTCCCATAGCCCACATCTTACATCCTTTTCCACTACTTCCAACACAAAGAAGCTAAATTTAGCTTCCTGGCAAATTAATTTATGTCGGTATAAAGCATTATTAGTACATTTTGTTTTTATCTCATAGTAATGCTCATAAATTCTATTTTTTAACTTTCTTTCCGATTTCCCTATATAAAATGCATCACAATGATCACACAAACCTAAATAAGCTATCCCAGAGGTGTGACAGTTCGCAAAATATTTGCTCTGGATCAGTCTGTCCCTGCTCTCTAAAAAAATTGTTTGCTTAGTACAAATAAATGGGCATTGGGACAACACCTTCCACATTTAAAGGTTCCTAGTTTCCCTTCCTTAACTTTTTTCATACCATATTTACCCTCCAGAATAGTCTTTAAGCTTTTGCCCCTTCTATATGTACATTTCAAAGGTTCTTCAAAGATACATTTCAAATCCAAAATCTGACCAAACCTACACCATTCTTCCTCCAAAATCTTCCTAATTCTAGGAGCACTACTATTATAATCAACTACAAAATTGCCTGTACCCTCACTGTTAAGCTTTGTAGATTTCATCTCATTCAAGACAAAATTTGAACCCAAAATGGGTTTAAATTTGTCATATCTACCTTCCCTAACTTCTCTTTCTATAGGCTCAATAAGATCTTTAGGGTAGCCTCGATCCACAAACATATTGTGCAAAATCTTACATTCATCCTCGACATCACTCTCCCTTGATGTCATACGGCTACCCCTCACATATTGTCCCTTAACAATACCTTTTTTCTGATGGTAAGGGTGAGCACTATTAAAAGCCAAATAAGAATTCGAAAATGTTGGCTTTCTAAAAATCTTAGAATAAAAACAACCCTCACTTTTGCCTATAGTAATATCCAAATAATTTAAAAATTCTTTATCCTTATTATAAGTAAACTTTAAAAAATCAGTGGACTCTGAGATATACTTAAAAAATTCTAAAAATTCATCCATCGTGCCCACCCATAAAAAGCACATATCATCCAAGAAACGCTTGTAAAATTTCCAGTTATGGGCATATTTTGAATTAATAATAAATTTTTCTTCCCAAGCTGTTAAAATAATATTAACATATGTGGGGGCACATCTTGCACCCATCCCTACTCCCTGAATCTGCTTAAAAAATTCTCCCTCATAATGAATAAAGTTGTTGTTTAAAACTAATTCCATAAAAACTAGGATCAAATAAAATTCATTATTATTAAATTTACCATAATTTATCAGGGCTTCTTCAAACCACATCATCCCCTCATTATGGGGTATGGATGAAAAGAGGTCCACTATATCAATAGTTATAAAAGTAATAATGTCATCATACATATCCTGAATTATACTATGCAAAAGGTCCCAAGAGTCTTTAACAGTCCCCTGGCCTCCCATAGATAAAGACTTTAGCTTTACATCCAACCATCTCACCAGTGGTGCAGTAACTGAGCCCTCCGAAGCAACAATAGGTCTCAAAGGGGGGTCTTCCAAGTCTTTATGTACTTTTGGTATCCCAAAAATAGAGGGGACCTTAGGTTTCTCAACGTGAAGGTATTTAAAAGTTTCAACATCAATAGAGCGTTCCATAAGCAAGTAATTTAAAACCACATATATTTTTTATTACCTATATTAATCTCATTTAAAGAGGCTCTGACATATTTGTCTAAATCATCTAAAATTTCCATCATCTTAGCTTCATATAAAATATTATCCATAATAACAGAACCTCCACCTTTATCTGGTTTCATAACTCTCACTGTAGTGTCCTCCCTAAATTCCTTTAATAACCCATATTCTTCCTTAGTAAGGTTATATGTAATATTGTTCCTTGGGAGCTCAGCTCTAAGTCTACTCTCCATTAAGGCCTCAAAATTTCTTAATTGTGGGTGTAAAGGTGGGTTGAACAAACTTTTCACCTTTTCAAAACCTCACATTTCTCCCCAGTACTAGCATGTCCCTGAAAAAACAGTTCTAAATTTTTCTTTCTTAAAAATAACTTGAGGTCAATCAACACCTTACTAAGATCCGCCTTCGTGTTAGGAACAAATTTAAGACCTTTTGATAGTAACGAAAAATGTGCTTTATTTAATTCATATTTACTATAATTGTAAATAGTATAACCCTGATATTTATTGATGCAGCCTTGGGAAAAAATAAAATCTGTGTTGATACAATTGCTAAACATATGTTCTTCTATCAATTCCACTGCTGAAATCTCTTGTTGCTGCTGTTGTAGTTGTTGTTCTGCATGCCCCTTGCCCCTATATACCCCCATACTGGTAGTTTTTTTGCTGGTAATTTCTTATTCTCTCTGACCTCCTTAAAGGGGGGTATTCATCCAAATTATTCAGATCACCTACTTCATCTTCTCCATTTGATACAAAGTGCTCATTCCCTCTCCTATCCGTACCAAAATCATTATGGTTTCTGTAAAAATATCTTGGTTTGGGATAACACACTTTGTCCTTATATTCTTTAATGTCTCTATCTAACTTCCTACTTTTCCTAATATATGCTTTATTAATATTATTGTCAATCTTCTGCAACATATCGTAATACAGTCTCTGCCCTTCCTCTACTGAAAATAACAAATCTTCTGTAATTTTCTGGTTAATACCTTCAATTTTACTAGATAGAATTTTCATTTCCCTTTCATTTTCTCTAATAATGGCTTTTAATATTTCAAACCCACAATTATCAAAAATTTCAAACAATTCCTGGTGAAAAATACTTCCTTCCTTCACTTTATTAGGATATTTCACCACCCTCAAGCCTTTAGGCACAATTTTTAAACGTAAACATTCCCTCAGGTATGCATTCTCCATATCATAATTTTTGTATTGAAAAAAAAATCATCTAACAATTTTATATTATAATCAAACTTCATTTCATAATCTCCCTCATGCTGTGAGGGTAATTTAAAGTCCTTAAAACAATATTGCTTTTGAAAAAAACTTTTAAAATCAATTTTGCAACTCTCACCAGTCTCTTTGTGTCCATACGACTGAGTATAAAGAGCTGTTGTGGCAGCTTTCCTTGGAGGCGAATAAACCTCCAGGTCTAAATGATGCCATCTCTTTAGCACCTGTACTCAAGCTGAGATCAGCTAAGCTTTAAGTGTTTTCATTTTATGTTTTTTTATTAATTTTTTTCTATATTTATCTTATTTTAAATGTGTATTAAAATCAGTTTACATTATAAAGTGTTGGTAGTATAGGATACCACAAGCTGTAATCCTTTTGCTGGTTGTATTAAAGAATTTAGTTTGTTTTATTAGATAGTTATTATAAAGTTTTTATTAAATTTTGATAATAATATAAATTTATTAATCCATTAATGTATCAGGTCAGTGTGGGGGGAATCCATTACAATATATTTTAATGTATATGTTGTATGCATTATAAGTCTTACCCCTTTAAATGTTTAAGTATCTTGTTCCCTTTAATTAACTAATTGTTTAATTATTTTGATGAATATATAAGGAGTGTTTTTTGTGTAGGTATGCATTTGTCTCCATCTGATGAAGTGGTTTAAACAAAAATGCAGTGCTGGTGTAATCACGTTAGTGGACTGTATAGTCAAACTTATTGTTTCTGCGTTTTATTGGACTGAAGAGTTGTTTTAATAAAGGAATTCGTGTGGATTACGGATTTGTGCCTCTTCCATCTGTTTTGTATATTTGGTGTTTTGCTGAACATTGTAGCGCCTGTAACCCTGCCCAATGGGGTATGCTGGTATATAATGACTTAACATCCAACGTGCGCATAAGCCAATGTGGTTCAAGTTGAGTATCTTGTATGATTTGTAAAAACTGAGTGGTGTCCTGTATTTTGGCCCTAAACACTTTCAATAACGGTTTAAGATGTTGTGTCAAAAACATAGAAAGTGGTTCTGTGAGAGAACCAATACCTGACACAATTGGTCTACCAGGTGGTTTTGAAATAGATTTGTGTATTTTGGGAAGCAGGTACAGAATTTGTTTTTGGGGGTCCATCACAGTTAGATGTTTAACCGTGTTTTGGGTAATAATGTCTTCTTCCTCCGCCAAATTCAAAAATGTGTCAATTTCTTTTTTGAAATTGGTAGTGGGATCTATTGACATGTGCATATAACATTTGGTATCCGATAATAGATTCCAAACAGTAAAGGGCCAAGCAGATATCCCTAGAGTATGCCAATGGTGACAGCTCTACTGCTACAGGTTAATTCACCAACTTTCACAGTATGTGCTCTGTCAGTGAGCCAAATGGTTACCCATCTAGTGACATATGGATTAATTCCAAGCTGGGAGGGTTTCTCAATGATACCTGAGTGGGGGATTGTGTCATAACCCTTGGCCAGATCAAGATAGGCAGTATTCAATGTCTTATCTTCATTCATGCCTATCATGCAAAATCAATGGACTGTGACAACATCACAAATCACCTATGGTGTGACTCAGCACATACACCTTCCTGATATGATTGAATAAACAAGTCAACAAACCCTCCACATGGGCTATGTTCCTGTTGAAGGGTGTACAGCAATATGCATCCATCTAAGTTGAGGGGGACAACACCTGAGGCATGTATGTATAGACACATCTTGACTCTCCTCAGCTGTGAGGTAGACCAACATGTCATCATGGACTTTTTCTAAATGGACACTAGTAATATCCCAGCTGTGTACAAAGACCGGTGTGAGTTGCAATGCTACATCATGTCTGTTAGACCTGACTGATGTCCTCAAAGAGGTCAATGATGGCATGTATGATGACAACACTATCATCCTGTTGAACTTGACCAGGCCAAGCCATTTGACACAAATCCACAATGAGGTATTCAATTAACACTGTCAGATGTGGCCATAGATAGCTATATCACTAAGTGGGTAGACCAGTGGATCACATGCATGGCAACTAACTATGTTGAAATGTGTGAAGTGACCTATATCTCAGGTCCAGTGATCAGATCTGTACATCAAGGCTGTCTGCTAAGCCCGTTCCTGTCCATTATTTAAGTAATGGGCATCACAGATTACATGCACATCCCATGTCCAAACAGCTCTGTGAAAGACTACAGATTGTGGGCAATCATTGACTTCAACTGTTATATCAGTATAATGCAGACGATATCAACACACACCAAAGATTGCTGTCACAGCCATGACAACACCTGCAATAACAAGAAAACATGTGTGGATTTGTTACATCAGGAAAACAAACACACAACCCAAATATAATGTGGACACCACACTCTATAATCAGACCAATAGGCATGTTACCTGTGTCCCTGGGGTAGATGGTAAGTGAAACATCCAGCAGCAGGTGGTTACAGTGCTGACTACTCCCTTGTATGTAACACAACTACTGAGTATGTGAAGGACATCCACATCAGAGCCCATAATACCTCCACAGTTCCCAGCTTTCATCACATCAATACCTGAGTATAATGCACCCTTCTTCATGTACCTCCCTACACATCTTCCATGGATGTGTAACTGAAATGTACCACCTGTGAAACAGTGAGCTGTCACCCGGCTTATTAGCTATACCTAGGTATTCTTTTTGTGGAATAAGCATTACTGTCCGATGGCGCAGATCCCCCAAGTTGTTTCACCAGATGCATGTGTGCTATCTGTTCTGGTGAAGCACACAGTACATACATAGGTGTTTGACAACATTAATGGCATGGATAACATCTGTGACAGTGCGGATTGTGCCATACATATGCCATGCATACTAGTCAACTAGCCTGTATTACTCATAATGTTGCATACAGGTATAACAGTGTCCCTCCTTACACTTCCAGCAGAAGTTACAGTGGGAAGACAGTGTTTGTGACTGCCATCAAAGAATGTAGATATATAATAGTTGTACAAGTGTGTTTGTGGAGAATCATCTCTGATGACTCTAAATCACATATGTTATGTCAGAGGCATGGCATTACTGGTGGTATTATTCTGATATTGTCCATTATTGTGGTTGCTTCTTATAATGTTGCCCAATGGCCTTTACCTGTGTCCCACTTGCTGGAGACCTCTGCTGAGACTATACTCATATTCAGGCAAATCAGTTTGCACATCTTCACAATATGCACACTATACCGACTGTATGTCAGATCACTGATAGATGTCCCCTGAATTATTCATGCAAGGATGATCATCTCACACAGACATCCTCCCCATTGTTATTCCACCTTGTGTGACAATTATACAATACACATTTTCACTGTGCAGTCCCTACTGTACCACACTGATATGTGACTGGTGTTGCTGCTACAACCATCTTCCACTGACATGCTCTTATCTGCTGTACATTAGGTTGTTTTCACCTGTCCTCTTTGCCTGTGTTCATTCCTACAGTTCATCTGTGTGTCCCTATTCAGTACACACACTTCCCCAGAGTGTTTGCTTTACATGACAGTCCATGTACCCTTACACATAATTTACAGAACTTCAGTACAAAATGCCAGGAATGGGATCTCACAATACTCAGCACAGTGGCTACATTGTCCTGTACTGTGTTCGGACCATATACTTATCAATCATACCTCTCAACTGTCCAGATTTTCACAGAATGTCCAGATGTGTTCCTTATCAAATTTGTGGCTTTCTGTCATATCACTGGGATGATCTAAGAACTGATGTGACTAGATAATTACATACATTTGAGTTACAGACTTCAAATCCTTCATGACATGTATCTTAACACAAAGCCCTGGTTCATCTAGAACATTTCTGTAGGGTAAATATGTCAAATATGTCCCTATTTCTGGGTCACTGTCTCCCCACTGTCTCCCATTGGATTGGCTAATTAACATCATTGTATTCACTAAGGGGTTGGGAGGGTGGCCTAATGATTAAGGTGTTTGCCTTACAAACACAAGGTGCAGGGTTTGAGTCTCACAAGAGATAATTGGCTAGGCTTGAAATGGCTCGCAAGGGCAGTTATAGGTTCATAGGTTCATAGGTTCATACTAGGCTATCTGCCCGAGGGCATTTATAAGCCTAGCCCATCGTTTTGTGGCTTACGCCACCCCTTTAGTATGGGGAACTATACCCATTATTTTGCTGTGCCTCTGTCGAGCAGTGACACTGAGGTAATTCCTGGGGTATATCTGCGATCTCCCATCCATTGGTCAAGATTTCTCTTGAACAAGGCCAGCGAGGTGCTCTGCCTCACATGTACCGGGATTTTGTTCCACAGCATAGGGAGTCTTTGGGTGATGAATCTATCCCTCCAGCACGTCCTATTAATAGCCATGTCGAGGTTTAAGTCTCCCGCCCTTGTGGCTCTGATGGATCTAGATTTTTTTGAGGTGAAGCATATTCATCAAATCTGGGTTTGACATGGCCTTGTATGTTAGGCAAAGGTCACCTCTGAGCAAGCGGTAAGCGACTGAATAGAGCTGGAGTTCTTTCAGTCGGGCAGCATAGGACAGATTTTTGAGACCCTTTATCCTTTTGGTGAGGAACTTTTGTGTCCTCTCCAGCTGCTGCAAGTGTCGGGTCAGATACATTCCGAATGGGGCATTGTACTCAATCATTGGTCTGATGAGTGATGAGTAAAGGGAGACTATGACCTCCCTTGATCTAGATGAGAATCCCTTCATGATAAGGTGGGCAATGTAGAAGGACTTCCTAACTACTTTAGCTACATGGGTGTCGAATGACAGACTATCAACCTGGGTCACCAGGTTCCTGATAACTTCTTCTGTGCTCAGTGGATTGCCACCTATTTGGTAGCTAGGGGTAACCTTGTTTTTCCCGAAGGGTATGACTATGCATTTTTTGGCATTTAACTTTAGGCCGTGGCTCTGGCACCAGTTATCCATTTCTGTGAGACCCTTCTGAAGGATATCTGTGTCAGATGTGTTTTCTACTATGGCGCCCAGTTTGCAGTCATCTGCAAACTTTGTCAGCCATAACCCTCCTGTGTTTGCTTGTACTTCGGAAAAGTAGATGCCAAACAAGAGTGGGCCCAGGACTGAGCCCTGTGGGACACCACTTGTGACAGGCTTTGAGTCTGACATGGCGCCAGCAACTCTGACCCTGTGGGTTCTGTCACTCAGCCAGTTTGCAACCCATCTTGTGATGTATGGGTTAACATTTAAGCTGATGAGTTTTTCAATGATACCCGAGTGGGGTATTGTATCGAAGGCCTTAGCCAGATCGAGGTAGGCTGTGTGGACTGCCTTTCCCTCATCAATGGCTTTGGTGACTGTTTCGAAAAAGTCAACCAAGTTTAAAAGGCATGATCTGCCTTTGACAAAGCCAAACTGGGTTGGATCCAAAGTCTGCAAATTCCCTATGTCTTTATTTATGAGGTCCATTATGATCCTCTCCATGGCTTTGCAGATAAGGCTTGTCAAGCTAATGGGCCGGTAATTTCCAGGGTCTGTGGAGGCACTGCCTTTGTGAAGTGGGACCACAGTTGCAGTGCGCCACTCCCTGGGTACGTATCCAGAGGTAAGACTTTGATTAAACAGCTGTCGTAGCTGTGGGTTTAATTCCTCATTGAGTTCGTGGAGCACACAGCCGGAGACACCATCGGGTCCCATGGATGCTGTGTTTTTTGCTTTGGAGAGAGCAGTTCTCACTTGAGCGTTGGAGATGTTTGGGGGGCTGCACTCATTTGGTATAGATATCTCTCCTTTTGGGAGAAGTTTGCACTGAACCTGTCAGCCAGTATGTTGGCAATGTCTGTAGGATCAGTAATCTTCACATCATTTTGAACTAGTTCTGAGCATATCTGGGAGTTTCCTCCTAGGTTTCTAACATAGCTAAAGAAGGCCTTATGATTGTCTTTTGAGTCTTTAGCTATTTTTCTCTCGAAATTTGCTTTGGATGATTTTACGAGAGCTCTTAGTTTTTACTTATAGTGATCAAGGGTGTCTTACCTTTTAAGGATTTTGCTCTATCTTGTAGTAGCTTCCTCCTTTTGTTGTAGAGTTTGTTTATGGCTGGGGTCCACCAGACTGGACGCTTGCCTTTGGTACAAAGAGTCTTTGTTTTGCTTGGGATTGCCTTATCCATGCAGTCCTGCAGGTGCTGGTAGAAGGCGTTTGTAAGTGATTCAGCGGCTTGAGTATTGTTTTCCGCCGCTCGGGGCCTGAAAGGAGACCACACTAGTCTTTAGAAGTGTGAAGTCGGCTTTTGAGAAGTTCTTTACTGTGGTCTTTTTATTTCAGGTGGGGTGGGATGAGGACCTCCAGCGAGATTAGTTTGTGATCTGATCTCACCAGTGAGGGGTATACTTCCGGTGTTGAACATTGTGCTCCCATGTTCGTGATGATGAGATCAAGTATGTTATCTCCTCTTGTGGGGATGGTGACTAGTTGTTCCATGGCATTTGAGTTTATGAATTCCAGGAACTTTTGGGCTAGGGTGTTTGGGCTTGAGTAGTGTTCCCAGTCTATATTAGGGTAATTGAAGTCACCTAGTATGATGGCGTTTGGTGATACATTTATCCCCTCTAGTGTTTTCAGGAAGGCCATGTGAGTTTCCTGAGTTTGTGAGGGTGGCCTGTAACATGCTACAATTTGCAGAGCAGTCTTGCCTATGGTTAATTGCACCTGGATGGTCTCCGATGCATCGTGCGTTGCCACCAGTCTTGAGGTGTGGGTGTCCTTGATGAATATGGATACCCCCCCTCCTTTTTTGGTATTGTCCGGATTTTGGGGCCGGAACGCATGATATGAGGTAAAACCTGATAGCGCTGGGGTGCTCTCAGGAGCCTTGAGTTAGCTTAGTACTAATCTATGAACCTATGAACCATTATGTTGGCCTTTGTCCAGATATCTTGCACTAAGAGACTGAGAGTTATCTGTGAAGCCCTGGTGATCACTGTGGTACTCCGTGCAAAACCATGGAGCTTCAGTACTCTGATTTAAACAGGAGGGCTGTTTGGGTTTGCTTACACAGTTTCCTGGCCAGCAACACTGTTGCCAACCTTGAAACCTCACTTATTTACATTTAAAAGTGGTGCACGGCATGAATATGCAATGAACGCTACTGGTCATCTCGCATCACCACACACACATGTAACCTCCGTGTAGTTTATTTAATCCTGGGGTATGACTATGTGCAAGTCACATAACAACACAGTGTTCTCAGGTCTCCCCTGAAAAGGGAGTACACTTTATTTGTGACTGGAGAGCTTCTCCAGTTCACAAACAAATAAAAAATAGCAGTATGTTATTTTTACCATTTTCTTTCGACTTCATTTTCTTGGTGAATTTTTGTCAAGCACAACTCTCCTCTAAAAACCCTGTTGCAACCATTTGATCCCTGTAGCTGACAGGTGATGTTGATTAACAATACAAATGTTTTCAGAAGCGGATTGGCTAGACAATGTTAAAATCTCATGGACTGGTACTGGACCACCTCCAGCACTTCTTTCTTGAGATTTTAACTGAGCGGCTGTGGGAAGACCATCAACTACTTCGATATTATGTTATCATTAAAAGGAGGCACCACTGAGTTTGTGAGCAAAATCTTTAGAAAAGATACCTTTGTTAACCAATATCTACACAAAGACATTTACGCATCTACCACATGAAGAAAGGGGTTGTAAAAGGACAATTTATAAGACTTAGCAGGCTCACCAATGAGGACATGATCTTCGAACAAGAGGTCATTTTTTTAAAAAACAGTTTTCCCAAAAAAAATACAATTTGGATTGGCTAAATAACATCACTGTATTCACTAAGGATGAATAAAGCTAGACTAATCTTGAGAAGACTTCAGTTTGAAATTGATTCTGATAAGAAAATAGCATCTATTAAAAAACAACAATTCACTGACTATAGACAGTAGAGCCTTCCCGCTGCCCATTACCAGTGACATGTATCTCATCTGAGATGTGTTAAAAGTAAACTGGAAGGTCATTTTGGGTAATCTGGATTTATCAAAGATTCTGGGTGCAGGTCCCTCTTTCACTTATAAAAGGAGCCAGAATGTAAAATCCTTGTTACAAAGTCAGGAAAGGAAACCATCGAGCACACAGAACTGTTTTGGCTCCTACAAGTGTGGAAAATGTAAGCAGTGCCACTTCATGTCAAACAGTTCAAATATATATATATATATATATATATATATATATATATATATATATATATATATGTGTGTGTGTGTGTGTGTGTGTGTGTTAAGGCAGTGGATCCTCTTCTGTGGACTAGAGACAGGTACAACTGCAATTCACAGCGAGTGGTCTACCTGGCCACCTGTGTTTCCTACTGTGGATTTTAAGTAGGAAAAACTGTGAGGAAGGTAGCCAGGAGAGTGCATGAGCGCAGTTTAGCCATTAAGAAAGCAGACAGTGGCAACACTCTTGCTAAGCATTCCCTCACTTGTCCAAATTTCAGAAAATTTCAGTTCTTTGTACTGGATTCAGTGGGTATGGATGAATTTCTTGGGAACTACAATGTCCTACTAGAATGCCGTGAGTCCAGTTGGTGAATAAGATTAAGGATGGATAAACCTCCTGGGCTTAACGACTATTAATATAAAATGCTTTCTGTTAACTCTGAAATGATTTTGTGCTGTTCAAAAGTCTTTTTCTAACTAAACAATGCATAGTGCATCAAGTGGTATAATTTTGATGCATTTATTGCTTCACAGAGTTTCACTGCATGAGTACATTACTTGTTTCGCTAAGTACATTTTAAGATACAATGTTTCTTTACATTTAGAAGCTGTACACAAAATTGACTGATTGGCTCAAGTTGGTCATGTGATGTCATGAGTCCATGTTTAAATGTTAGGTCTGATTACGTATTTGTATCTCTGAAGAAGTTCAAGGATATATTACATGAATGAAAGCACTTAGTAAATCTAGACCAGTGTTTAAGACTGTTTCTTTTACTGTCTTCGGTGGAATTGTTTTTTGTTTTACTACAGGATTTGTCACAGTCATGAGAAATGTCTGGTCAAAAAATGTACAGGATTTTACACCATACCATATAATTAACCAAAAGATGTAGGTTACTGTGACATTTATCCATACATCAAGCATCACTGTCAATGACACTATAGAAATGGTAAAATTCACAGGTTTGGTAATACCTTGAGTTTTTAATTTGTTTAACCTTTAATGTAAAGAAGTAATTTCTTACTTTTGAATCATTGGTGTTTTTTAACAAGGAATACTGCAAGAATTTTGATCTATACTGCATACTTTTTAAATTTACTTAGAACTTAACTGCAGTGCAGCAACTGACATTAAGTTAGGCTTACCTGATATCCTGGGATACCTGGCTCACCCTGAGGACCCATCCTTCCTGGAGCACCCTATAGGAGAAATAAAAAAGACATAGTAAGATTCATATGAGTAAAATATCTGCAATGCATTTCTAGTTTATATTCATCCTAGTTATGGCAAATTTTTTCCAGTCTAAACAGCACTGTACTACTTGTTGTTGTTGTTGTGTCTTTCGGCTTTTCCCGGTTAGGGGTCGCCACAGCGGAACTCCGGTCCGCTAATGTTTGGTAGTGGATTTTTATGTGCCGAGTTACCAGCCCTGACGCACAACCTTCAACAAAGGCATGCCCATTCACGCATGCCTCCACACAGAAGACGCTCTACCTGAGAATCGAACAGGACAACGTCTTGCTGTGAGGCGACAACGCTACCGCAGCACCACTACCGCGGGGTAAACTGCATAAATCAAAATTAAAAAATCTATAAGTTTTATTGTGGTACCAAAATGCCTTCGTAAATGCTAAAACCTGACTCGTCAAACCTCATGCACATCAGACAATTAATTCTGCATAAAGTCTAACAAAAAAGCTAGAATGAATATTACAAGGCACATTACAATGTGAAATAATGTTGCTATAGAACTTTTTATTAACTCTATAATCCTGTCAGTTAAACTATCCAGACTCAACTTGCCTAATGCTCTAAATTGCTGCAATTTGACAGCTGTTTTAATGACTGTTAAAAACAGATGTCAAATGCCATAGTTTGGCAGTAGAAAAATCAGATCCAAAATAGGTGCAAGAAAGGGATGCTAACAGAAAATTCCTAGTAATATCAATGACAAAGTAGCACTAAAGTGCTATAATGGCTCTCAGGTACTTCACTGGCAAAGGAGATAATTAGGATCTGCTCTTAAACATGGAAGAATGAAGCCATTGTCTAAGGTTGTTGGGATAAGGATAGTTCTAATACATCAAGAGCAGGGGTTTGAAGATGGTGAGGTGAGAGAACAAACTTGTTTCATAGTTGCCTAGATGATAACACCTCCACCTAACTTTTGCCCCAGTGTGGAATTAATGTCTTAAGATATATGGGAGGGGGATCATGACTGGCTTGCATGGGTGGGGGGTGGGGGGGGGGGCAAAGACCTAGAAAACATATATTTTACAGACTTGCCATACATAACTCATTTCAGTTTGTTAACTAGGTGAATGAGATGGTCAAGTGACACTTTTCAGTCACAATCTGAGTCAAAAGACAATGACATTTGAAGAGAATATATTATTTACATTGAAAATGTACATACAAATTATACACTGCATATGAACATAGCCATAAAGGATAAAGAAAGTGTAAAAGTAAACAATAGATATAGATGATTGTATGTTACATTTATGCAAATCATATACAAGAAACAGCAATTTGCAATAATAAAAGAAGACAGCACAGATAAAGGATGTATTCTCTATGAAACCAAAACTTTTTCGATAAATAATTGGTAAAGTAGATGTTTTAAATGACATTAAGTAGAAGGCTATAATTAACCTTTGTCAATAAAGCACCTGCATTCTGACTGATTGGTTAGGTAATGTTTAAGTTGTTTTTGAACTGATTATTTTCTGTGACTTTGGAGGTAGTGAATTACAGGTGGTAAGAGCAATTTTGGAGAAGACTTTTTCTCCTACTGAAAGATGCTAAGGGTGAGAAAAAGTTGTAAGGCCTCCTAATTTATGAGTGAGTAAATGGAGGAAGAAAACCTAAAAGGGGGTGGTAGGACATTCATGCTGTATTTGAAGGTAAAGGAGCAAAGAATGAAGGCATATCCTTAAGTGACATGCAACTAGTTAGCTTTTTGAATTGAGAAAATATGATGGCTGTGATTTAACTGATCTCGCAGAAGTAAGACGCAGAATACCAAAAGGATACATTTAAAGGATCTAATCATGTTTTTATGCTTTAATAACAAACTGCTAGAATAAGCCAAACATACAAAGGTGGTATACATGGGTGAAATGATGAACAAAAAACAAAACAACAAAAGAAAAAGCTATGAATCAATACTGCTCAGGTAAGAGTGTTATGGGGGGAGGGACTGAGTGGATGGAAGTCAGCTCTAACTGTTGTATGTGAGGTATACAGCTTTAATACTATCGAGCTCAATACATTGATTTGCGTACCACATGGCACACAGTTCTTCTACAGAAGCTTCAGCCTTAATACACAATTCATGAGGTTATACCACATCTACAGTGTCTGCCTTATTCACTGGCCATTCAGACCCTATATGGTGTCATAGATTAGGAAATACTTGGAGTACTAAAGACATACATTTGCTTTCAGTAGCTTCTGTGAATTAAAGAACAGAAGTATAACTCTCAGTGGGAAGAAATGCTCACCTGGTACCACCAGGAAGTCTCTCACTGAATTTGCAGAAAACTTAATTATTTATTTATTTAAATTTGTTGACCGGGAGTGTCCGACTGGACGTAGGTCCATTTTCAGCGGAGGCCCAGGGAGAAAAGCTCCACAGTAAAATAAACAGACAGTAGTTACATTGGATTACATAGCGATTAACAATTTAACATAGCAATTACTAACAACATATTTACAGATGAAGAACATAGTACATCAGTAGACAACTAGAATCTTTATCTGTGAAGTACATAACAGACGTTAACAAATGTTACAATGAGAAGTTCCTGCTGTATAATAAGTACTAGGCTTATGAGCATCTGAACTTGCTATAAAACTGGATGTGTAGGTTCCAGAATTCAATTTATTCCTTGGTGTAAGTGGAACAGTCAAGACTGTTTAGGAGATAAACAGCATTATTCATAACATGGCCCATAGTGCACTGACCTGGTATAATGAAAAAAATTACATACCAGACCCCTACAGAATTTGTGAAATATGATGAACTGTGGAGCAAGTTGAGGTATGCATGTGTGTACCTGGAATTGCCTAGGTATGCTGTAGTAATGCAAATGATGGCAGCCTGCAGGATACTTCTGTTGGCCTTGATTCCCAAACAAAACATCCTTACAGTCTACACAAAAAGTAGGCAAACAGAATTAAAAAAACCGCAGTGGCCAACCTGATTGCAAAGTTGATCTGTTGCTCAGCAGAATATGTCCAAGCAATGCCAATATCTAAACAAACACTAAAGGGACTACAATTAACGCTGTAAAATGTTAACAATCTAGTCAGCAGTATCATCCAGTATCATGCACACAACCTATACAGCAGAACTGACTACACTACTTTTCCCATAATAATGATGGCTGAAAGCAGCCATGAAACACATAGGTTCCATAAGGATAATGGGGTGCAAAGCAGTATGGCATGCTATAAATACTAGCAATGAAGTTAAACTGCCTTTGATCTTCACTGTTTATGTTTGTGTAGAAGCAACCAACTATTTGCAACACTGTGTCCACAGCTAGCAGTACAATATGTACAACCTAAACAACCAGTATTAATTAGATACTGTATAACTTCTTTAAAAGGAATGAGAAAAATGAAAGGCATACAAACAAGATTGACTCTGAAGTAAGTATAACACAAGAAGATAAATGTAATGTTTATCTTTCACATTTTTGGTATTATATATTATATATTATATATATATATATATATATATATATATATATATATATATAGCTCCCTATCACACTGTCAAAAGTTCAAATCTCCAAAGACGATATGGCCGAGACCATATCGACGAAGATTTACATTGCCAACAATTGTGTATTGGGATCGCCGTACAGTGCGGAATCCAGGATTTGCCATTTTCCTCACTGTAGTGCAATCGCAGAGTTGGTATATTTAAGTTGTAGGGGGTGTGGGGGGCTTGGGGGGGCTTGCTCCCTTGCAAAAACATACAGGTAAGTTGTTCTCTGTTTTTATTACTTTTTTGGCAATTCAAATCTTCAGCAATATGGTCTTGGCCATATCATTTTCGGAGATTTGAACTGTCGGTGAAGTGATAGTGATCCATATATATATATATATATATATATATATATATATATCTATATATATATCTATAGATACACACACACACACACACACACACATATATCTATATATATATATATATATATATATATATATATATATATATATATACACACACACAAAGTGTGTTTTTAAACTCTGCACCTGTAGTCAACCAGTGCTGCAATCTACATTCCTTCTGCTAACATAAAGCAGATTTGGAATGGATACCATCTGGCATCCTTTTACTAAAAGTGAGTACCTCAGGGCACTCTGCTTGTAAAACAGTTACTCCTACGGTAGTAAGGGAAAAATGCAGCACAATTCACAACAGCAAATCCTTCTACTGGCATGAATTGCAAATTATGCTACCTTCTGGCCTACACATGTGAAACAGTGCAAACAATCCATTTATGGGAAATCTCACCATTTTGTGAATATGCTAGATTGTGTGCAACTTCCCTGCATGTCACTAGGGAGGAATCAATAAAGATATTTAACTATTTTATCTGTCTTAAAGAGGAGAAAGACAAAGGCAGCACTTAGATAGCAATTTAAAAATTACTGTGAGTCTACAATGAATTTCACATTTATCTACCATTTGATTTTACAAGGGCAAATTGGTCCTACAGACATTATAGATGCTTATGCTACTTAACTAAACAATATTGTGGATTTGGTTAGCTACATGATTCACTAACACACAGTCATTTATGCTATATGAATGATTAAACAAGACAGTGCTGGTGAGTAGAGACATAAAACCCTAACCATGGACCAGACAACCCAGACAATTAGCAGCACATGTGTCTGAGGTGCTAGCAGTGAGAGATGAGCATGCTCATCTCAGGGAGAGGGCATTCATATTGGCATTCTCTGCAGACAGGCATGGTCTTTACAGATGCGGCAGCCCTAAGATGTAACATATGAATGCAGGGGAGGCAGAATCAAGTGGTAGACCATAAATGAAAAAAATATGCACCACTAGAAACACTCAACAACATTATGCATCCCCACCCCCACCCCCCAGCCACCACCACCAGACACACACAAGTTGCAGATGAGCACAGGCCTTAGAATGGACTCTCTATTCTAAGGTTGGGGACAGGGTGGAACCCTTAGTTTCTTCCCCAGTCCAAGCCTTAGAACAGAGAGAAACAGGAGCTGTAGGACAGGATAGTAGACCCGGTGATGAACAGGGGCACTTGGATAAGCAAGAAAAAATAAAGCAGAAAGGGAACCAAAAAATGATTAAACAAGGAATAGTCTTTTAGAATAAACAGACCTGAACTTAATAAAGGCTGTTGGTGTTTGCAGAGAAAGTAAAACTTTTAATACACTAACACACATTTAAAATAATTAGCTGAAAAGAAGGGTGTTAAGATAAACTGTGACTCAGTAATAAGAAGGAATGAAACAGTCTCACAATGTGTTACAAAAGCAATGGATAAGTATGAGAATTAAAAATGGAGTACAGACAAAAGCTTGTGCAGTTTTAATTTAAGCCAGGTGTAGCTTTCATCATGATGGAATACATTACCCTCTATTTAATCAATCTGTAGAATCTGTGCTAGAAAGGGAAATTATTCTAAGCTGTGCTAAAGTTAAAAGCAGTGTCTTCAAAGGAATATGAAGTCTATTACACAGAAATTAATAACTTGTTTGTTGATGCTATTCAAATGCAAAGAATAGTTACAGTGAAATACGAAAATGCTTATGGAGCATCTAAAGTATTGCACTGAAACAGGAGTGTATACCAGATTGCTGGAATGATAATTAATGGATAATACGTGCAATTTAAATTAGACTTATACTTTTGAGACAGATAGTGTTGAACAATGCTAACAATGGTCGCAGTCACTGGGTAACAAATTACAGATGCTAAGTATAAAAATAAAATAAAATAAATAAATACAAATGTTTTTTCAAACTAAAGTATTTAAGGAAGTTAATTCTAACAATTTGGGTCAACAGGCTGTGAGATTCTAGGAATGGTATTGGTACAACAAATTCACAACTAAAAAGTAGAGTCTATCTGTTCCAGTAAACAGTCCTAAATAAGCAACATAACCCCAGCAACATGTCAGATGCTATATACAGCTACAGAAATGATGTCCTGAATTCCTATACTGAATTAAGTGCTGGTTTAGGAAGTCTGCCAAAAGAAAATAATAGAAATAATTCCTGGTGCTATGCTAATGATGTAAGCTCCAATGAAAGTAACAATAGCTCTCATGATTAAAAGTAAAACAAGAATTAAAGTAAATGGATATCTTAAGTGCTTTTAACAAGCAATTACAATTAATAGTACCCGGTTCTCCGGTTTGATCCTCGGCTGGGGTGCCTTCTGTGCGGAGTCTGCATGTCCTCCCTGTGGTCGCGTGGGTTTCCTCCGAGTGCTCCGGTTTCCTCCCAAAGACATGCTAAATTGGCCCTAGGCATGAGTGTGTGTTTGTGTGTGTGTGTGTGTGTGCCTTCTGTGGAAGGTTGGGTGCTGGGCTGGCAACTCGAAACTGTAAAACTCCACTGCCAATCATGAGCGGACAGGTGAACCGCTGTGGCGACCCCTAACCTGGAAAAGCCGAAAGAAGAAGTACATGAAAATAGTATGCTTCTTGTAGTGAAGAAAGACAAGATGTACTGATTCACAAAACTTTAATAAAGTGATAAAAGAGAGCAAAACCCATTGGTTGGAACTGAAGAAGTGGGCTCAAGAAGGCTAAATCTTAACTTCTTTTCAGTATTAGCTGCAAACTAAGATTTCTGTTTTAGACAACTAAGCAATAAATAGTGTGCATATAATGAATCATGATGAAGGTACAATTCTTAAGTCTAACATTTCATTAGTAACAGAAGGTATTCCACAGAGTGTTGTTACCCAAGTAACTGAATGCTTGAGAGATGGTGTAAACATAACAAATAATTTATTAATGAAGGGTCAGAAACAAAAACACCATGGCAAGAGATTGATACATTTACTAAACAGATTAAGACAACTAAAGTATATGTTAGATAAGAGGAAAGGCAATTTTTAAATTATTTTTGACTAGGTAAATCTCCCTAGACCAGTGGCTTCTTTTCATGGGAGATGAGGTAACATTCATATTAAGTAGGGGGAATCTGGCTAGAGCACTGGGAAAATTCCTCAACTCTTTTTAGTAAGTGACATGAGGATCTTTTATAATCACATGAGCTACCACCTGGTGTTCAAGTAGACGGAACGTCAGTTTAACATATCATCAGAAGGATAAATTTGCAAACTAAAATTTCAAGTCCATAACCCAAATATTTACCTTTTGAAATACAGTTTTAGGGTAATGGATACTACATTCAGATGGCACTGTTTATTCACATTGCTTTATGAGCAACGTTTTCATTTCCATTCCAGAATTTTTCATTCATATTCCAGAAAGCATTCACAAATTAATTAATGCCTGACAGACATAGGTAGCGAAGGCAGAGTACAGTCATGCCACCTGTGGCACTGCTTTCAACTATTGCAATTGCTTTGAACTTAACACCTATGACATGTCAGTTCTGTAACACCACAAAAACTGCAACAAACCAGACTACATTGGAGTTCTCACATGAAAACTCTGCAACCTATAAAGCCTTTAGTGTGTGTGTGTAGGGGGGGGGGGGGTACCACTTCTGATAAGGCTAAATGTTAAACAAAATCTGATAACTAGACAGATACAGCAAAATAAAAATAAAATTCCTAGAATCATACAAAATTGGTAGTCATACCACAGATGCAGACATGTTGCTAACCCACATCCTATCCAGAAACATTTTAAGCTGGCTACAAAGAAACATCAGGAACTACCAGATGAATCTAGAAAGGGTGTGTACTGAAATTTAAAAACTTACTGCGAAAATTACAGGATCTGCAACACCTCTCAATCTGAGGTAGACAGCACCTGATAGTGCATCCCACAATACAAAATATAAATATCATGGTGTCTGGTTTTATTATTTCCTTATCTTGGAAGTAGTAGCACTAAGGATCCTTGAGTTAGTGCTTTTACTAAGCAAGAACGTCACTTCTTTCTTTGAACCCTTCAAATAATTTTCCATTTAATGTAGTCCAAGATTTATTTAGTTCATTTGGTAACCAGTTGGTGGGGGGGGGGGGGTCTGGTTAAAAACACCCTTTTCAACCATGAACCTGCTCACAATGAAAAAGACAAGTTCTGCTCACAAGAGTCATTCTAAGGGAATCCAGTATCTGTCTGCCTGGGATGACATGATCGACAGACCATGCTGCTTTGCCAGAGATGGCCTGTACCCGTCACCCTTGGGATTCCGGATACTGGCAAAGGCTCTTGCCACCCCTACAGTGCCTTTTTTAGGAAAGGTTCAAATGACAAATTCACCACCGTAACAGGTACAAGCAAGCAAAATCTGACGGCAATGCTACTCAATGCTAGAAGTCTAAACCTCAAAATGCACTCACTCGAGGCACTCCTTAAAATGGAGAACATTGACATCTGTACAGTGACAGAGACCTGGTTCAAAGCTCCAGAGAGTACCCCTGCATTACCAGGCTATAATTCATACCACACCTTTCGGCCACCAAACCCGGACCGAAACACTAAAGGTGGAGGTGTGTCCGTATTCATTAAGGATATCCACACCTCCAAGTTAGTTGCTCAGCATAATGCATCTGAGATTATCCAAGTTCAATTAACTCTGGGCAAAACCGCAATCCAGATTGTAGCTTGCTACAGACCCCCCACCATGCCCCAGGATTCCCACTCCTCTTTTCTTGATACACTGGAAAATATTAAGGTACAACCCAACACTCTAATAATGGGTGATTTCAACTACCCTACCATTAACTGGGAAAACTACTCATGTACCAACTCTTTTGCTCAACATTTTCTGGAAATCATCAATTCCAATGCCTTGGATCAACTTATCCACACCCCCACCAGGGGCAGCAATATCTTAGACCTGGTCATCACCAACATGGGTGACCGGTGTTCCACATCAGAGGTCAGCTCCTCGTTGGTCAGATCCGACCACAAGCTAATCATCCTAGACATCCACATCCCACTCCCACCCCCCATTAGGAAAACAACCATAAAAAATTTCTCCAAAGCCAACTTCACGCTTCTTAAGACAGAAGTGGCAAACTTCATGACACCCATGCAGATAGACAACAGAGGTATGACTGCTAAATCCTACACAAATGCACTTTATAAGCACTTACACGAGTGCATGGATCGTGCTATCCCCTAACAGAACCAAGATGCTATCCTCCAAAAAAAGGAAGCCAATCTGGTGGTCTTCTGCCATAAACAAACTCTACAACAGAAGAAAGAAACTGTTGCAAAAAAAGAGTAAAATCCCACGACTGGAGGAACTCCTTGGTCAGCCCCAGTAAAAAGCTAAGATCCCTCATAGAATCCTCCAAAGCTAGTTATGAAAACAAAATCACCACTGATTCTAAAGACATCCACAAAGCATTCTATAGCTATGTCAAGAATCTCAATGGCAACACTCAGATATGATCTGAGTTACAGCATAATGACACAAAATATACAGAACCAACTGATATTGCCAACATCCTGGCAGATAGGTTCAGTGCTAACTATACCCCCCTCTCACTCCCTAAAGGGCCCATATTTATACGGGAAGAATGCAAAGTTCCTGTAATCATGACTGCACAGGTAAAAACCTCACTCTCCAAAGCCAAGAACACAGCATCCATGGGACCTGACAACATCCCAGGCTGCCTTCTACATGAACTACAGAATGAACTGGCACCCCACCTAAGTACCATGTTCAATTATAGCCTCACCTCAGCCTTTGTGCCCATTGAATGGCGCACCGTGACGGTTATCCCACTCCACAAAGGGGGGGCCACAACAGACCCTGGGAACTACCGCCCCATTAGCCTGACGAGCCTGGTCTGCAAGGCCATGGAACATATCATCATGGAACTCATAAACAAAGACATTGGAGATCTCCAAACTCTGGACCTTACACAGTTCGGGTTTGTAAAAGGCAGATCATGTCTCCTAAATCTGATAGACTGCTTTGAAGTAGTCACCAAAGCCATAGATGAGGGTAAGGTAGTTCACACAGTGTATCTAGATCTTACCAAGGTGTTCGACACCATCCCCCACTCTGGAATTATAGATAAACTCACTAAACTAGGTATAAATCCCTATGTCACAAGATGGGTTGCCAACTGGCTTACTGACAGAACCCACACTGTGAATGTAGCAGACTCCAAATCAGACTTCAGACCAGTGACAAGTGGAGTACCACAAGATTCAGTCCTGGGTCCTCTCCTGTTTGGTATCTACTTCTCTGAAGTACAGGCTAACACAGAAGGTCTTTGGCTAACTAAATTCGCAGATGACTGCAAACTAGGAGCCATAATCAAAACTCCTAATGATGTGGACATCCTACAAAAGGGCCTCACTGAGACAGATGCCTGGTGTCAAAGCCAAAAAGTGCATTGTCATCCCCTTTGGTAAAAACTCTGTACCCATGAACTACCACATAGGCGGTAGTCTAGTTAACACCGAAAGTGTGATAAGAGACCTTGGGACACAGGTGGACAGTAGTCTCTCCTTTGATAATCACATTGCCACAGTGGTCAGGAAATCTTTGTACGTGGCACACCTCATCACAAAAGGTTTCTCATCCAGAAAAAAGAGGTAATTGTTCCCCTCTACTCATCACTCATTAGACCCATTATAGAGTACAACGCCCCTTTTGGTATGTACCTCACAAGACATCTACAACAACTGGAAAGGCTTCAAAAATACCTCACAAAGAGGATTACTGGCCTCAAACAGATGTCTTACGCAGACCGTCTCAAACAGCTTCAGCTTTACTCCGTCGCATATCGCCTACTCAGAGGCAATCTCTGCCTAACTTACAAAGCTATGTCAAACCCAGAGCTGTTGGGCATGCTCCACTTAAAGAAATCCCAATCCCCCCGAGCTACACACTCTAGGGACCTAAACCCTGTCACCACAATAAACAGAACATGCTGGAGGGATAGATTCCTGTCCCAGAGACTTCCCATACTCTGGAACAGACTACCTATCTATGTCAAACAGAGCTCCTCATTAGCACTCTTCAAGAAAAATCTTGATGATTGGACAGGTAATAGGAAATTCACCCCAGGGATCACTTCTGTGGTTCTGCCTGACAGGGGCACAGGAAAATAATTTTCTTGGGTGGCAAAAGCCAGGGTACCTTTTTGGCTAGGCTTGTATAGGCCCTAGGGCCAATAGCCTAGTACCTACCTATGAACCTAAGACTGCTTGATATAGTACTATAAATGAGTCAGAGACTATCCTAATACTCAGTGGCTGCAAGGCAAATTTGTTAAGCTTGCACTCATGGGTTTTCAGTCTCTATCTATCTACCGTCTAAACAACTAAGCGATAACTTCACTTGCAGTGCAGTGCTCTTAGAGAGCCCATTAAGACGAAACATTAGGGATCAAAATGTTTACTGCATTAATGACAAGAGTGAAGGTTATGAATCTCTTAATAATTTACTGTAACTGCACTTATACAATTTAATATACAGCACCCCAATCTATATGGCTTTGCTATTACCAGAAAATATGATAATTCTATAGCCATAAAACCCTTCAGTTTTCAAAGTGTGAAAACAAACTAAAATCTGCTATTGTAAATATCACCATAATTATATTGCCCGATCAGAAAAAGTGTGGAAAAATCATCAGTTAAAAAGCCAAGTATCTTGCTGTGCAAGAATAACAGCATGGGCATATGTGGTTAGGATGCCTTGGTACTCAGCCAATATTCTCATATGGGCCTTTGTATTGCTTTGACTAAGAATATTAACTCAGCAAATCAGTTACTTAAGAACAATGTTTAGCATAATAACTTTATCTCTCGAACAATGTTTAGCATTATAACTTTATTTAGCTATCTATCCATCCATCCATCCTTTGTTGATCGAATTTGTCCCACTAAGCTAGTGGCCTCTTTTCAGAAGAGACCCCAGGTGGTATTTATACTACTAAGAGAAATTTGGCCAGTTAATCAGGGAACTTTCTCTGCTCTTTCCTGATCCTGTGACAGGCTCTAGGGTTGTTGCAGTGTACACTGGGAAGAGATGGAGTGGATAGTCAATTAGTTCTGGGATAGATGATGTCCTAATGTCTGTTTTGGAAGATGGTGGCTCATCAGATGAAAAATTGCTGACAATGATGTGAATAATGCTGACAAGAGATGAAAATGAACCTAACACATTTGCTGCTCCTTCTTATGGAGATCTAATGGACTGCTGTAATTTGTAAAGTGAACAGATATTATGCAATCAAAGTCAGAGGTCAAAAAGCATGAAGCTTGTTCCCACTCTGTTTGTTCCTCTGAGGTGCATACTGCAAGTGCTGTTAGTGACCTACAGAAGGAAAACATTATCAGGTCAGCAAATTGGTTGGTATGTTGTTTGGAACAATGTTATATCTTCTTTAGGCTTCTCTGGTAAACACATAAGAGGCTTTATCCATATAGGAAAAGAGCCCTTCTGCAATGTAACTTTTGCACTTGCTAAAACTTTTCTTCTGAAATGTGACTTTAAAAAATGTGTCTCCTATTGACCAATTATAATTTTAGTTAGTACGATATCTACCCAAAAAGTTGTGTTGGGCTGTAGCATAGTTTTGAGCAAGTTAACACACTTTTTTCTTCTCTTTTCCATTCTGTTTTCAAGGTTAAAAAATACACAATAATAGAAAGATATGGACTGACGCAAGGGAGTTATGGTTTACATTAAAAACATCACAGGAAAACTTTGATCATATTCCTTGTATAGTTCATGGTTAAAAACTTAGGTACGTTATGCAGGGCAACCTAGGTTTTTTTTTTGTTTTGTTTTTTTTTTTGTGGCTATCCTGATCATTTAATTCAGAATTGTACTAAAAGGAAATGCCTTGAATGCAGTGAGATAGGCCATAATTCCCAGAATTGTGTTAAGATTTGTAGGAAATGTAAGGGAATGGACCATTTTTGTTTGACTATCCGCAGGTTTCTGGAACCTTTTAAACCACCAGCCCACTATTGCCACTTACCCAAATACATGATAATAGAAAGATATGGACTGACGCAAGGGAGTTATGGTTTACATTAAAAACATCACAGGAAAACTTTGATCATATTCCTTGTATAGTTCATGGTTAAAAACTTAGGTACGTTATGCAGGGCAACCTAGGTTTTTTTTTTGTTTTGTTTTGTTTTTTGTGGCTATCCTGATCATTTAATTCAGAATTGTACTAAAAGGAAATGCCTTGAATGCAGTGAGATAGGCCATAATTCCCAGAATTGTGTTAAGATTTGTAGGAAATGTAAGGGAATGGACCATTTTTGTTTGACTATCCGCAGGTTTCTGGACCCTTTTAAACCACCAGCCCACTATTGCCACTTACCACCTAAGATTCCTACATATGAGAAAGAAGATGTAAATGATAATGCTAGTTGCGAAAGTGATATTGATGAATAGCCTACTTATAGTATTGTGGATACTAATGATGGAAATGGAAAAAGTGACACTGAGAATAGTGAATGCATTGAAGCATATGCCAGTGATGGTAATATTGATACTGTTAATACTACTGGGGAACTGGGTAGAAAACACAAGTTAAAATGTAGGACAAAAGTGAAAGGAATAATATAGAAGCATGTTGTCTCAATGTTAATAGCCTTATAAATGAATACAGATGTTTTGTAGTCTTAGAAAAATGTAAAGCTCCCTACAGACATAACACATTTGCTTGATGTCAGCTTATTAGCTGAAATACATCAGTGACAAGTATCAGTTGTACTAGCCTTTTAGAAGGACCTCAGTGTGCCATTGCAATATTGTATAAAAACATGAAATTATTCAATGTCACACTACTCATTGCATGATGTCTCACTGTATGTGACTTTCATTTTTATTTTGGTGCATTTTATCTTATTTCTCTATATGCTCCTACTGTTGCAAAAGAGTATGAAAATTTATTTAGGTCCTTGCAGGCATATGTTCCAGTCTCTTTATCTATTATCATCAGAGCTAGTTCATAGTAAAACGGGGCCCTAGGGCAGTGTAATGTACCAGTTCACCCACCCCTAGTCATGCATGTGTACTATTACTTGTCTCCCTCCATTACCATAACTGTTCAAAACTGTCGGCATGCATACTGTTTTTTTCTTTACTTCTGAAGTGAAAACAGAGATCTGGATTTAATTTAAAACATTTAATTTATTTATCCTTTGGCCAGACTAATCCCAGTAGACTAGTAGCCTCTTTTCAGGGGTGACTCTTAGTGGTATTTATAGAACTCCAGGAAATTTGGCTAGGCCACTGGGGAACTTCCCCTACTCTTTCACATACAGGGACTCTTTTTGTCCTGGCGCTTCCTGTTTTCCGTTCCAGGTGTGAAAGCGGCCTGAAGAAGCAGGAAGCTACCATAAGCAAAAATGGAGAGTGTAGAGCAAAATGAGAAAGTAAATCTTGATTGTGGTGCTGTTAATCGAACAGCAGAGATGTTTATTTCATCAGAGAAGAAGTGGAAAGTCAAGAATAGCGCAAGAGAGGAGTATGGTGTGTTGGAGACAGACTAAATAGCAGCTGAGCCTTTGCAAAGCAGTAGGAAGGTAGCAGATGCAGTGGAGATAGATTTGAAAGAGGTGTTTCAGCAGAAGCATTTTGAATTTGAGGATGTAACACAAGATTGTATGAATACAGCCTTCCAGTTGGGAGGGTTGCAAGATGATATATTGTTGGAGATGCTGGAGGAAAGTGAACCAGAAGATGGAAAGGATTTACCTTGGGGAGAAATGATGGAGAGAATACAGAAGGAAGAAGGGCAGCAGAGTGAGGAGACGTAGATGGTGAAGAAATTGTACGATGAGATGGTGAGAGAAGGAATACCTGCTAAGCAAGTAGAAGAAAAGAAAGTTAGAAGACTAGATACAGATACAAGGTATGGGATGAAGTTATTAAAATGCTCGAGATTAAAACAAATGAGGTAACAGCATTTATACATAGTAATAAAGAGCCTTTGGTGACATTATTTTCAAGACTGGGTAGACAATGGAAAAGTTTACAGAGGAATATGCAAAAAACGGAAAAACTGTGGACTGTGGAACTTCTACGTACTTAAGCCCTCTTTTACGGAAACTAAGAAAAAAATTAATATTCAATTCCGAACTGAGGTTGAAAAAAAAAGACTTTAAAAAAATATTTATTAAATCTATGCAATGATGTGCTGAATTTATCAAAAGTATAAGATAATAGAGGTTTATGGACTGGGGCATGGGATTGCAATGTGATACTGAAACTGGAAAATAATGGTATTGTACATTTTCCAAGTGTTATTAATGTTGAAGGAGATAGAGGTCTTGAGATACTGGGGACAGCCAAAGAAGTGCTTTTTGTGTAGAAAAATTGATTATTTAATTAACAAATGTGAAAAAAGAAAATGTTTTGTATGTGGGGGTTTAGGACACAATGCAAACGATTGTGAACCTAAATGTTATAAATGTAAAAAAGTGGGACAACGATGCAAAAGATTGTGAACCTAAATGTTATAATTGTAAAAAAGTGGGACATTTGGGAGTGTGTGAAGAAAATGAAGTAGTACCTGATATAACAGAGAAGGTAATAAGGATAAAGCTATGGAAAAGGATGCAGAAAAGAAAAAAAAATGGAAAAAATAGCAGTAGTACTGGTATGGAACAAGTAACTCAAAAATAAACTGAAAGATGATTTGAATATAGTAAATGTTAAAGAAGAAGAGTCAAGTTTAAGTGCGAATGATGATGCTAAATGGAATATAGTTAGATAAAAAAGAAATTCAAATGGAAAATAAGTGAGAGAAAGGAAACAGAAAACTATAGAAGACTTAAGAAAAAAGAAAGGGAAAGGATGAATACATATTATTATTTAAAGCAGAGTTATGTGTAAAGCTTTGTCAATAAAAGTGAATAGATTTAAAAAGTTGGAAAGAATAGAGATTTTGGAGTGATGTAAAAAGTTTGATAGTGTACTAGAAGATATTAGATTTTTGTCAAAAAAAAAACAAAGATATCAAACAGAAGTGTGTTGGGGAAAAATGCAATATGGAATTTTGGGAAAGAGACCGGTTCAGGAATACTTGCATTATATAAAGATACAATTAAAGTGTTAGATGTTACACTTGTTATTACTGGTAGAATTACTGTTATTGAAGCAAGATGGAGAGAACATGTTATAAGAATTATCGCATTATATGCTTATGTTATAAAAAAGGAGAGGGAAGAAATGTTTAGAAAGATAATACAATATATAGCAGTTAATATGGAAATAATTGTAGTGGGGGGTTTTAATTGTAATTTACGACAGCCTAACAGAAAGGCTTATGATGTCAAAGTAGTACAGGACATTTTAAAGTATGGACAGTTAAACATTTGGAATTTAGAGACTTGGACATATAAAAGAGGGGAGAAAAAGCAAATAAATAGATTATTTTTTTATTATCAGTAAGTTGCTCAAGGAGTATTACTGACAGGGTTTTCAGATCATAGGGCAATATGGACTATGGTAAAAGGAAATGAAGTAAAATGGGATGGTAAACGAAGCAAAGAGGCCACGAGATTATGGCAAGATCATGTAGAAATGAGAGAATTTTAGAAACATTGGTCAGAATGGTGGCTAAATTTTAAACTAAAATATAAAAAAATGTTTTATGACATGGGAAAAAGAAAAAATATAAGGGGAAAAGAGGAATCAGAAGAACTTAAGTAATAATATGATTTCTTTAGTAAAGATCAGAAAATATATGAAATGAATAAGAAAAAATAGTGCATTTATTATATAAACAAAAATATTTTTTGAAAGGAAGAAAAGAATAAAGTGCACCTTATTTAACTTAAATAATCAAAGAGAAAGTATAATGATGGAAATGAAAGATTCATCAGGTAAGATATGTAGCACACAAGAGTAGACTATGAATATAGTAGAAGAATATATTAGGACAGCATTTAAAGAACAGAGAAGTAAGAAATGGAAGGTATGTACTTTTTCAGACAGAGAGAATACGGATTTAGAAAAAGAGATAGAAATGTAAGAACTAGAACAGGTAATAAAAAGGAATGAATTTAGATTCGGCAGCAGGACCAGACAATAGAATATAAGATATATAAAAATCTGACTTTGGAGCAAAAAAATGGTTCACAAAAGTATTAACTGAATGGTTAGATAAAGTTTTTGTTGTATGAAGAATTGTGTCGAGGTATCATCAGATTTATATGGAAAAAAAAGGAGAGAAGGAAGAAATTCAAAACTGGAGACCAATTGTATTAAATAATACAGATTATAAGATTTTTATGAAAATATTACACAAAGGGATGGAAGGAAAAGCAGGTAAGGTTGTAAATGATTATGCATTTGATATAAAAGGTAAACAGTTCAAGATTTACTATTAATAATTGGGGAATTAATAGATGATATAGTAGTTAGAAATGCTCAGGCAAAAATGATGGTAAGAGACTTAAGTAAAGCATTTGATTCAATACACCATTTAGCATTATAGAATATATTTGGCATGTACAATATAAATCAGAAGATTAAAAATGTGTATATGTCAGCATACAAGTATAATACAGTAAACATTATGATAAATGGATGGTTGACTGACGATATAAAGTTAGTGATGGGTATTAGGCAAGGATATCCATTGAGCAGTATGTTATTCACACTAGTAAAGAATGTAATATCCACATATATCAATAAAGAGATGGATGCTAATAGTTATATTTCTAAGGAAGGGATAAAAATGTCCATATAGTTATGCGTATGACATTAGCATTACAACTAAAAATGAAGTTAGCATGAATGTAGCAAGAAAGCATTTACAAGACGATATTAAGGTGTTTGGGCAAGTATTAAATAAAGAAAAAATTCAGGGCTTAGGTTTTGAAGGAAAGATTGGTGGAGCTGAATTTACTAAAGAAAAAATTAAGATCATCGGAATAAACTTTGGGAAGTAAGAAATTATAAACTTTGTATAGAAAGAGAAAATAGATGAGATTACAAAAAATGTCTGTGTTTTGGAAGTCTTTTAGGCTTTCCTTTAAAAAGAAAGTATATTTAATAAATTCAGTTCTGTTAGCAAAGATACTTATTTAACTTGTCTCTTTAGTGTTCCTTTAAATTTAGAGAAGGATGTATGCAATATAATATTTGCCTTTATAAGGGGATCAAGGTTAAACCCTGTAAAAAAGATGGGTGTTGTATGTACATAATGAAAAACGAGGTTAACCCTATAGTGTATATGTCATACCTAAACTTATACAAAGTAATGAAGCGTTTAAAAGATAATGAGGATACATTAATAACGAAAATATTAAGTGTGAAGTATAAAATGGAATGGTTGAGGAGGAGCTGTTGTAATAAAGAAATGGAAAATTATCAAGATAAGATTATCTTGTGGAAAATTAATGTGAAAGAAATTGAAAATAATTGAAAAAAAATGGTATGAAAAGATTATGGAAAAATATTATAGGATATATATTTGGAAGTAATTAAACAATGAGAGAAGGAATGCTATTGCTACAAGAATGAACAAACACATTGGGGGTTGTGGGGGGAGTAGCTCCCCACCTACATAGCTTTTATATTTATGAATCTCATTTCACTGAAATCTAACAATACAAAACCAAAAGTAGGTGGGGGGCTACGCCTGCCACACCCCAATGTGGGGGCTGTGCTCACCATAACTATATATACTAACTCCAGGATCGCAAGGGGTGGGGAAAGGGGCATATACATTTTATTGGGTTCCTATCTGAAGACCGAAGACGCATTCTGTTAAAATAGTGTTTAGGTGTGTTTTTTTTTTTTTTTTTTTTTTTTTTTTTTGGGAACAGCGATTTTTTTTTCCCCTGGGGAAAAAAATCACTGTTCTGGTAGTTCACTCATTTACGTTTTTGCTATTTTGAGTTCAATATAACAGCGTTCGATCTTTTAATTGTTTGCTGTTATAACATAGGCCCGTTTTATTTGCCCAACTGTACTTACATTCACTGAAATGTGATTCAGTGAAATTAGTTTTCACTGATTTGAGCTTTCAGCGATTTGCTGTGAGTATTTTGAAATTCAGTGAAATAAGTTTTCAGTGAATCAAAGTAGACCCATATATATATATATATATATATATATATATATATATATATGTGTGTATATATATATATATATATATATATATATATATATATATATACACACACACACACACACACACACACATATATATATATATATCTATTATATATATATATATTGTAAATAACTGAAATATGTACATTGAATGTAAATAAGTACTAATGTAAATAATTTATGTGTTTGTGTAAAATACTTATGGATTTAAATAAAGAAGCCCTGCTCTTTTGCGTACAGGGACACTGTTTCAATTGTACTTCCTGTCTTCCATTCCAGGTAAAGAGGCAACCCAGAGAAGCAGGAAGCTGGTGAGAGCAAGCATGGAGGTTCTTGAGAGCGATGTTTCTGAGATGAATGCTGATAGCGGAAATATCATTTGTGTTGGAGAAGGAGTCGGAAGTTAAGGAGGCAAAGGAAAAGGTGGTCAAGCATCTTAAAAAGCAGCCAAAGAAGTTAGAAGGATGTGCAGAAGAGTCAGAGTATCTGTTTCAGCGTAACCACTTCAGTTTCAGGTTGCAGTACAAGACTGTGTTGCAACAACCTTCCAGTCTGGAGGGTTGTGGGATGATTATGTTAAAGAAATGATTTTGCAGAGTAAATCAGAAAGTGAAGTGATGGCATCCTGGAGTGACATTATGGATAGAATCTAAGAGGAGGTAGTGAAAGAGCCTACAAAAGGCAAAAAATTGTATGAGATGACACTGAAAGAAGCCAAGAAACAAATAAGAGAGGGAGGGGGAGGAAGAGAGGTTATGAAGAAGTCTGTTGTACATCTCAGCAGTAAGGAAGAAAAAGAACTTGAAAGATATAAGGTATGGGACACAGTTATTAAACCCTTGGGAATATCACCTAATGAGGTAAGAGCCTTTATTCATTTTAATAGAGAGATTTTTTGTGATATTATATTTGAGACTGGGCAATATAGGGAGCATTTCTTAGAGAGGTTTGAAAATAAAGACTGTAGCCCATGGAACTCTTACGTGGTGCAGACTTTTAATAGAAAGAAAGAGAGACTAAAAAGAGAATTACTGTAGAATTTTGAATGGAGGTGGATAAGGAAGGATTGAAAGACTGTTTAAAAACTGTATGCAAAGAAGTGTTGGACATTACAAAAATGTATGATGATAGAGACTTATGGACCGGGGGGGGGGGGGGATTGTGGGATTATTCTGAAGATGGAAAAAGGTAATATTGTACATATTACAAGTATAATAACTGTTGAAGGAAATAGAGATTATATAAGATATAAGGGACAGCAGAACACATTTTTGTAGAAAAAGTGATCATTTAATAAGCAATTGTGGTAACAGAAGATGTTTTGTTTGTGGAAAAGTGGGACTTGAAGCAAAGAAAAGTGAGTTGATGTGTAAAAATGTGGGAAAACAGGACATGACTCAGTTAACTGTGATGAACACTGACATGTTGAGCAAAAACAGCAGACACAGGAATATGTACTTGTAGCAGAAAATGTATAGTATGAACACGAAAAACAAAATATCATACAAGAAGAAAATAAAAGCATGAAGTATAAAGACAATTAAAATAATGAAGGTGAGGAATTAGTACTGGAAATAAGTGAAGTGGAAGACAGTAACTGGAAAATAGTAAGAACTAAAAAAAATCAATAGTGAGAAGGGTGAAAGACAGGAAAAGTAATTGTAAAAATGTGGTTATGAAAGAAAATAAAAAGAAAGATAAGGTGTAAGATAAAAAAAATAAGTTATGTCTTACCATAATGTTCCATCTGTGTTGTTGATCTTCGTTCATTCATTCTTCTTCTTTCGGCTTTTTCCTGGTTAGGGGTCTCTACAGCGGATCACCTGTCTGGTCACGATTGGCAGTTGAGTTTTACGGTGTCGAGTTGCCAGCCCGGCACCCAACCTTCCACGGAAGGCACACACATGCACACACTCACGCCTAGGGCCAATTTAGAGTGTCCAATCCTCCTACAGCATGTCTTTCGGATGTGGGAGGAAAGCAGAGCACCCGGTGGAAACCAACACGACCACAGGGAGGACATGCAGACTCCACACAGAAGACACCCCAGCCGAGGATTGAACCGGAGAACCTCTTGCTGTGAGGTGACAATGCTACCCGCTGTGGTTGCCGAACTTCATTCATTCATTACTGATGGATTATCTGTTCCGTCCTCGGAACCGAGCCGGCCTTATTCCAAGCTCACGTCAGCCAAAAACTCTTGAGCCAAGATCCTACCCACAATGCTCTGTTCCCTGTTAACTCAGATCGAGTTTGCAAGTTGATAGACAAAAGTAGAGGCTACCTCTGGTCATAACAGACCTACAAGAATGGAAAAAGGAGCATATGAAATCCACCAGGAACCTCTGGAGGGGGATGGAGGGTGGGGAGTAATGAATGAACGAAGATCAACAACACAGATGGAACATTATGGTAAGACATAACTTCTTTATCTGATGTTGTTAATCTTCGTTCATTCCTTACTGATGGGACAGAGTTCCCAGCTACTTGTATCCCTGGGCGGCCCTCATCGAAGGACATTCCTGAGCACCATGGAACCAAAAGAAGCTCTTCTTCTGGAGACCAAATCCAATTTGTAATGAAGGATAAAAGTATGGGGGTTGGCCCAAGTCGCACCTGAGCAAATGTCATTAAGGGAAGCCCTAGCATGGAAAGCTGCTGAAGTTGCCATTGACCTTGTAAAATGGGATTTCACTTTGTGAGGCAAGGTGATGTTGTTCTTGTTGTAGATGAAGGTAATGCAATTTCTCAACCAATGTAACATCAGAAACAGGATGACCTAGTCTTGGCCCAGAAAAAGCCAGAAATAGTTGGTCCAATTTACGGGTAGATTTTGTTCTGTCCAAATAAAAACAGATTTGCCTGTGAACATCTAGGGAGTGCAAGCAATAATCTCCCTTGTTAGAATGATTAGGAAAAAATACTGGGAGGTCAATAGACTGGTTGATAGACTGCTCTGACACTACTTTTGGTAAAAAGGAAGAATTAGTTCTCACTGAGACTCTATCCTTATGGAAAATAAGGTAGGGACGTTTGATGCATAAGGCTTGAAGTTCTGACAGATGTCTGGCCAATGTGATAGCAACCAGAAACAAAGTTTTCCAAGAGAGGTACTTTAAATCACATGAATATGCAGGTTCAATGGGGGGGGGTGCTGTTAGGGCTTGAAGAACCAAAGCCAAGTCCCAAGGTTGTACTGGTTCTCTAAAGGGAGGTTTTAGGTGAAAAACACCCTTCAAGAAAGTCTTACAGAGTCTGTGTGACATGAGTGAAGAGTCCTGGAAGCCAATGTGGAAATTTGAAATGACACCTAAATGAACATGAATAGTAGAGGCTGATACCCCAGATTGAAAGAGATCTGATAAGTAATCTAATACCACTGAAACTGGGGCTGA
This sequence comes from Protopterus annectens, assembly GCF_019279795.1. Taxonomy (NCBI): domain Eukaryota; kingdom Metazoa; phylum Chordata; order Ceratodontiformes; family Protopteridae; genus Protopterus; species Protopterus annectens. The sequence continues at coordinate 294,767,878 of NC_056750.1, read as the reverse complement.
CAAGGGGTTCAATTTTTTGTTCGCTGCCCATAATGTAAACCTTTTCCATTTCTGAGATAGATTATCCTGGTGGATGATTTATTAGATGCAATAAGAATATTGCACACCTGGGAGGAGAGGTTATCCTCCCTGGCAATCATTGGAAGTGGAGAAACCAGGCTGTCAGCTTCAGGTTTGTTAGATTGGGGTGGGTCAGACCCTGCAGATGAGAGATCAACGTCGGAGTTGGACTGAGAATCCATGGTCGAGCTAGCAGGTGAGGCCAGAGGAAGGGGAACCAAACTTGTCGAGGCCAATATGGACAATGAGGATTACTTTGCTCTTCAATTGTCATGCTTTGTTTAAAAATTGGGAAATGAGGAGTAGAGGAGGATAAGCATAAAGCAGACCTGGGGGCCAAGCGTGGACTAGATCGTTTCTCGGTGACTGTCCCCAAGGGGGGATCAGGGCAAAGTAGTTGCTGCACTTGTAGTTGATTGGAGAGGTGAATAGATTGCAGCAAGGCTGGGCCAGCGGTTGAAAATTTCTGCCGCTATCAGAGGATTGAAGGACCACTCGTGAGGTTGTAAAATGCACCTGCTCAATTTGCCCACTATCACGTTGGAGCTCCTGGGAATGTGAGTTGCAATTAGAAAGCGGTTGGTAGCTATCGCCCATTGCCATATTCTCAAGGCCTCTCGGCATAATGGCTAAGATCTGGTGCCCCCTTGCTTGTTGATGTACCAGACTACTGACATGTCTGATTGGATTGTGATAGTCCCTGATGGAAGGATCTAGTGGAATGCTTGCAACGTTAATAGCACCGCCCTCAGTTCCAGGACACTGATATTAAAATGAGCCTCTGTCTCCGACCAGGTATCATGGACCGAGTTTCCCTGACACAGCCCCCCCCCACCCCATCAGGGTGGCATCCATGGTCACCGTGGCTTTTGGCTGATGTGGGCTGAAGGGGTGAGACCATTGTTGGGGGTTTTGAGATGTCCACCAGAGCAAATCTTACTTGCATCTCTGAGTTACACTTATCTGAAAAGACAAAGGATGTTGTAGAGGGTACCACTGAGTGAAAAGTAGCCACTGAAGAAGTCTCATGTGGAACCTAGCCAGAGGAACAATGGTGATTGAGGCTGCCATTGACCCCAAGAGTTGGAGGACGGACTGGGATGAAGATTTGTGGTGACAAAGTAGTGGCTGAACCTGTTGTCTTATTCTTTGAAGTCTGTGATCCAGAAGAGATGTTGTGCAATTACTCATGTCTAACAGGACTCCAATGAATTCTAAAGATTGTGCTGGAGTCATGTTTCTCCCAGTTTATAGTGATTCCCAGGTGCTGAGCTGTGAACAGGGTGTAAGCTAGGCCTTCCTCCAGTAGACGTTTGGTGAGGGCAGTAAGGAGCCAGTCATCTAGGTATGGAAACACCTGGAATCCTTGAAGTCACAGGTGGGCAATAATCACTGCCATGCATTTGGTGAACACTCAGGGAGCTGTAGAGAGACCCGATGGGCAGTGGTCGAAATTGGTAGTGACTGGCTCCTATGCGGAAGCGGAGGTATCTTCTTGAGCGCTTGTCCACTTTTATATGATAATATGCATCTTGAAGATCTATAGAGCACATCCAATTGTCTTCTTCCAAAAGAGGAAGGATAGACTGAATCTTGACCATCCAGAATTTCTCTGTTCTTACAAATTTGTTTAGTGTGCTGAGATCCAGAATCAGTCTCCAGTCCCCTGTCTTTTTTGGCACTAAAAAGGGGGACCGTTTGGATGACTCTTTTTTTTGTAGCAGCTTTTGGATTTCGTGTGCTGCTGCTTCCCTGTGGCTGGGTGGGACGTTGGATAAATTTCTGGGTGAAGTGGGAAAGAGATGGAAGGGAATGCGGTAGCCTATGGATATTATCCGTTGTACCCAAGAATTGGTGGTTATGGTTTTCCAGGCAGTGGGGTACAAGGAAAAATGACCCGACCATTTCTACAGATAAGCAGTCAGGCAATGCTTCAGGAGCACTGGTAGGGTAGCTCAGAGAAAGAATCTCTTGAACCCTGGTTTCATGGACCTCCCCTGCCTCAAAAGGGGCGTCTTCCATTGGAGTTTCCCCCTCTGCCCTTAGGGCAGAACTCGGCACATGCGTCACGTAAAGAGCCCTGTGATTTTTTGTGCCACATCTTCCAGCTCCTCTGATTTCTGGAGTAGAATCGTTGAGGGGTGGAGTGCCAGACACCAATGGCAGACAGTGTCTTACCATCTTGTTCGCACCTTGCCAGCATATCTTTAACCTATGGGTCAAACAATGAAGCAGCCTTGATGGGGGCATTCATAAAGGAAGCCTTAAAAGAGTCCGCAAAGTTGCAAAGGCGCATCCAGGCATGACGTCTCGTGACTATGCCTGCACCTGCTGCTCTAGCTGCTCCTTCTGATGTGTGTAAAATGAGCCACATGGAAGAATTGGATATCGATTCCAGGGTCGCTGTCTGAGAGGTTACATTGTCGCGCACCTCATCAGAAACAGCTCCTGCCAAGGTTTCAGAGAGTTGGTTGATAAGGTCCCTCTGGGACCTCTTAAAGTGTGCCAAATAGTTCAAGGACCTTACAGCAAAGATCATTGAAGCAAACACATGCTTCCCAAGTCTATCACCTGCGACTCCTTGTTGGGCTGATGGACAGTCTGGCTTTCTTCTGCCAAGTCTTTTTTAGTTGCAGCCGCCACCACCATGGCATCTACTGGAAGACCTTTGGACCAATGTGGTTGTTCAGCAAGGGGAGATAAAATTTTGTCAGGCCTCAGAGGTATAGCTTCTAAAGTGACAACAGAAGGAGCAGCTAGAGCAGCAGGTGTAGGCATAGTCACGAGACGTCATGCCTGGATGCACCTTTGCAACTTTGCAGACTCCTTTAAGGCTTCCTTTATGAATGCCCCCATCAAGGCTGCTTCATTGTTTGACCCATAGGTTAAAAATACACTGGCAAGGTGCGAACAAGATGGTAAGACACTGTCTGCCATTGGTGTCTGGCACTCCACCCCTCAACGATTCTACTCCAGAAATCAGAGAAGCGGGAAGATGTGGCACAAAAAATCACAGGGCTCTTTCCATGCACACTGGACGATGAGCTGGATAAGCTCATTGCCCGGTGGGGTAACCCAGGAGGTAGAGGGCTGGGCACGAAAGGCCTGCAGGAATACGGATTCCTCTGAGGAAGGGTTGGAGGATTTCCAGTCACCCCTCTGTCTTAGGATGTCGAGGATTTCACCAAAGGACACCTCATCACAGGGTGAACGTGGAGACCTTCCCCATCATCAAAGTCCATATCTTCGGTTAGAGACTCCTCAGTGGAGTCCATGTGCTTCCTCTTGCACAAAGTCTTGCAAGGGAATTCCTCTGTTGGGAGCTCTGGGGAAGATTGTGAGGAGGGGATCTCCTGAGGGGGGGTAGTAGTTGTGGCTTGGGACAGTTGAGGCACAGAGGGAGGCAAGCACTCCAACATGGATGTTTTGCCAGCAGAGACAAGTGCTCTCTCCATGCCTTGGAAGGCCAGACCACCCGAAGAGGGATGGAACCACAGAAACGAGCACGACAACCTCAGAACCGGGGTCATACCTTGCTCCGATGAGCCGACCTCCAGACCAGGAGTCTCAAGAGGACTGTGGAATGTGAGGGGAGGAGGATTCCTGGAGGGTGCCATAGAAAAAATTGGACTCAAACCAAGAATGCCTACCCCCACAGCACAGCTGCTAGCCTGAGAAGGGCCTGGTGCTCAGTGCACCGAGGGCGACAAGGACAACTCCGGCTGCAAAGTGAGGTCCACTTTTGGTGTCAAAGGAAGAGAAGCTGCTGTCGGAGGAAGGGGCTTCGATGCTTCCCTGGAAGTCGAAGGAGGAGTGTAAGCAGGAGTCTGTGGATAAATATGGTCACCTCCAAGAGGGAGCTCAGCTTTAGATGGGTAAGAGAGTACCCTGGCCAAAAGCAACTGGTTGACAAGCTGCAAAACATCCTGTTCTAAGAGGCTCCTGGTTAACCTCATAGAGAGTACTGATGGAGATTCTGGCTTTTCTAAAAGGGGCTGTACTGACTTCCCACAAAAGGATCCAAGGAAGGAGAGTACTTAGTTTTTGCAAGTTTGTGTGGTGAAGTGCCCGGAACTGAGGGTGTCTGCACCAAGGAGAATGGTGCCAAAAGTATCTGTGCCGAACAAAGGTGACACCATAGGCGGCAAAGGTGTCTGCACTATGAAGGGTGGTGTGGCAAATGTCTGCACTGAAGAATACGGTGCCGTCGAAGAAGGTGTCTGCACAGGTAACGATGGTGCCGAAAGTGACTGCGCCAAGCAGGTTGGCGCCGAAGGCATCTGCACCATAGGGGGTAGTATTCCGAAAGTCAACTGCATTAGCAAGGAGACAGCCAAAGGAGTCTGCACCAATAGTGCTGAAGGAGACTGTACCTGTAGAGACAGTGCCAAGAGGGTCTGCACCGATGTCAGTGGTGCTGAAAAAGGCTGCGACAAAACTGTCGGAGCTGTAAGTGTCTGCACCGTGAACACCAGTGCTGGTGGTGATGAAGTAGACAAAGCTGGAGTGAGAATAAACTGGGGTGGTGCCAAGGCTGGGGCTGAAAGGTCCACAGATGGAAGCACCGGACCCGAGATTTGTACCTTTTTGTGAGTCGACTCCTTGTGATCTCCAGAAGGAGATGAAGTGAGCGACCTTGAGGAGGAAGAAGAATGCCTCTTACGGGGTTTAAAAGGAGGAGGTGAGCCCTCTGACCCAGAGATAGCTTTGCAGAAAGGAGTTTTAAGGAGGCCTTTTAGAATAAGTTTATTCTTCCTTTCATTCAAAGTCCTAGTCGAAAAATTACTACAAATCCCAAACGAAGGGTCCACTGAAAGGTAGGAAACATTCAGGCAATAAACACACAAATCATGGCCATCAGAAAGCAGTAACTTACAGCCGCATTCTTTACATTGTTAAAACCAACAGTATTTTTCTTATCCAACATTGTGTTATCAAGGAAAAACTACACTACTACTAAAAAGGTCACAAAACTACTCAGAAGGGTATGAAATGGAAAGAAGAAGAATTACCAACGATGGTAATGGAGAATTACCTCAAAGGTAAGAAAAAGGTAATAAAAGGGAAAATACTACAGGGACAGATTCTCAAGTTGCAATAGGAGGACAGAGATAGTGAAGAAGTGAAAACTTTCTAAACACTAATAGTAGAAAAACTTCAAAAAGTTGAACACTTAGCTGAGAGAGAAGGCTTGACAGTTGTACAGCAATGCGGCAAATGAGATCTGAGGTAACAGGGAGCAGAGCATTGTGGGTAGGATCTTAGCTCGAGAGTTTTTGGCTGATGCAAGTTTGGTATAACGGCGGCTTGGTTCCGGGGACGGAACCGATAACCCATCAGTAATGAATGAACGAAGATTAACAACAGATTATATTAAATATGGACAAACTTGAGAGTCTTATCAATAAACATTAATAGTATAAAAAATGCTAAAAGGTTTGAAATGGTGCATGCTACTTGACATACATGTAATTATCCGAGAGGATACAAGAAACTTAACGGAAGATGAAAGGAAACAGATGGAAAATTTTGGGGCTGGGAACATTGTATGGAACATGGGAAAAGATACATTTTCAGCGACTGCTGTATTATGTAATGAAACAATTAAGGTCTTAGATTATACTTTAGTAGAGTTAGGTAGAATAACAGTGTTAGATATAAAAAGGATATATACAGAATTATTGCAATATATGCATATTTCACTAAAAAAGGAAGAGAGGAAATGTTCAAAAAATTTTAAATTATGTAGGAGTGAATATGGAAATAATATTGGTAGGTGATTGTAACTGTGATTTGAGGAAAAGAAAGAAAGAAGGGAATGATGTTAACACAGTTTATGAAATAATGAAAAGTGGAAAGTTTTATCTCTCTCTCTCTCTATATATATATATATATACATATACATATATATATATATATATATATATATATATATATATATATAAATATAAATATATATATGTGTGTGTGTGTGTGTGTGTGTGTGTGTATACATTGGACATATAAAAGCAATGAGATTAAAACAGAAATTAATTATTTTATAATATCTGATACTTTGAAATTTATAAAAAAAAAGGAACAAATGGATCAGGTTTCTCAGACCATTTGGCTGCATGGGTAGAAATAAAAGAAAAGGAAGACTACACAAGGATAGATAAAGGTATTAAAAGATTTAATGAAAAATATTTAAATTAATAAGAGAGAAAAGAAATTGATAGAACATGGGAAGATCATGTAGAAATGAGAATATTTTATAAAAATTGGACTGATTGGTGGTTAAGTTTTAACGAGAAGTATCAAACATGTTTTCTTGAATGTCAAGTGATGAAGAGAGAGAAAGAAAAGCAAAAACACAGGTTGTTAAGTCAGACTGTATTCAGAGAAATATTAAGAGATAGTAAAAATGTTCAAGGAAAGGAGAAGGAAATCTATGAAATGAATCAAAAGAAGATTAAGAAAATGTTATATAAGCAAAGGTACTTTTTACAAGGAAAAAAGAAGTAGCTCCATATTTGAGTAATGTTTTGAGAGAAAATGAGAGGGTAATAAGAGAATTGGAAACCAATGAAGGAGAAAAGGCAAGTACACAAAAATATTTGAGGCAATATAATAGTATATAAAATGCATTTAAGAAGACATAGATAAAACAAATGCAAATATGGAAGGTAAATAAGTTAAGTAAAGAAGAGAATGCGATTTGGAAAAAATATAAATATAGGAGAGCTTGATAAGATCTTAAAAGATTTGGATACTGAGAAGGCTATGAGATTAGATGGAATTGAGTATCATATGTACTATAATATGAAAACTTGGCAAAAAGTATAATTTGTAGAAGTTTTGAATTAATGGTTAGAAAAGGGATAAATAAAAAAGAGATAAGTATGGGAGACATGAAATTTATATGTAAAAAGGGGAAGAAGAAAGACATTAGGAATTGGAGACCATAGTACTAAACAGTACATATTATAAAATATTTATGAGAATAATAGGGAAAAGATTAGGAAAATGTGTGGATAGACTGATGGAACCTATGATTTTTGAAAAAATAAAGAGAAAGGAAGTCAGGATTTATTATTGGTGTTAAGAGAGGTAATAGATCATATTATAAATAAAAAGTGGAAACTAAAGTATTGGTTGAAGATGCAAACAAAGCATTTGATAGAATACAACATGAGGAACTATGGAATATATTAAGAGATTATAATGTAAGCGGCAAAATAATAAAAGTTACAAGATTAGTATATGAGAATAATATTATTAAAATAATATTAAATTGAAGGTTAAGCAAATAAATAAAAACAGATTGTGGGATAAGACGATGTTGCCCAGCAAGCAGCATCTTATTTGTGTTAGTTATGAATGTGATTGTTAACGCAATAAATCCAGAAACGAAAATAGCAAGGTACAGGATAAAAGGGGATTTATGTCCCAGTTATTCTTACTTATGCATACAATATAGTTTTAATTACTAAAAACAAAAAATAGATGGAACAAGGAATTAGGAAATTAAATAAGTACTTAAATATGCTTGGTCTAAGCATCTATAAGGATAAAAGCAAAGGAAATGGATTACTGAGTGAGGTAGAAGGTATTCACTTTAATGATGAAGAGTCATACAGATTATCATAAAAGAAAAAGGTTTATTTAATAAACTCTATTCTGTTAGGTAAAATTGCCTATTTGGCAAGCGTATATATGATCCCATCTAATGGTGCAGCGGTAGCATTGTCGCCTCACAGCAAGAGGTTCTCCTGTTCGATTCTCGGCTGGAGCGCCTTCTGTGTGGAGTCTGCATGTCCTCCCCACGGTCAAGTGGCTTTTGAAAGACATGCGTGAATGGGCGTGCCTTCACTGAAGGTTGGGCGTCGAGCCGGCACCTCGGCACCATAAAAATCTACTGCCAATTATTAGCGGACCGAAGTTCCGCTGTGGCGACCCCTAACCGGGAAAAGCCGAAAGAACAACATATATGATCCCATCTAAATATGAAAAAGCGTTGCTATTGATTATATTTTCATTTATATGGAGATAAAAATTAATCCATGTGAGGACAGGAATTTTGCATGTTCATTACGAAGGAGTAGGATTTGGACTAATAAATCATATAGCACATGCAGCTTCATTGAATTTGTATAAAGTGTTGAGAAGATTGAATGTAAAAAATAGGAACATAGTAAATAATATAATACAAATCAAATATAAAAATGCTTGGGAAAGTTTAAGATATGGGAAAAGATGGAAGAATAGTGTCAATAATGAGATTAAGGAGTATCAAAATAAGATTATTACAGAAATTGAAAATAAGGAGTGTGGAAAAAAACAGAAAAGAATGGTATGAAAATGTAATGAGGGAACATTATATTTATCCTTGGAAAGACTTAGATAATGAAAAAAAGAAATGCAATCAAAATAAATCTTATATGGAGCAAAAAATGTATAAATGTAAAGATTTTATGTGGAGGTTAATGAAAATTAAACTGCCTGTTAAAACAAATATGACCTATAAAAGGATTCAGGAGAGAGTATGTCACTATTGTGGAGAGATTGAGACAACAGAACATGTTTTCTTAAATTGTACATGAGTGAGAAAATTGTGGGAAACATTATGTGAAAATAATGCACTGAATGATTCTAAAATTGTGAAAGATATAAATATGAACATGACAGAATATGGTTATTATGGTAAAAAACAAAGGAAGTGAATAAAATTGATAAAAAATGTTTTATGTTTTATGGGTCATATGGAACGAAAGACTAAATGAGATAAAGAATGATGGGAAATGGGTATTAGTGGATATTTTGAAAAAGATATATTATTGGTTGTGGAAAAAAGAGTGGGGGGGGGAATAACTGAAATAATGAAAATATATGAAGTTATACGATGCCGTAATGTCAGATGTAAGCAACTGTTGATAATGTATATATTGTATATAATGTAAATAGTATACAGAAGCTGTTATAATCAATAAAGAACCCTTACTCATCATTGTTACAAGCTTGGAGAAACAGGGAGGCAGAAAGAGCAGGAAGGAGATGATGGAGTGGTGAGAGAAAGCAACTACAAAGACCAGTGAATGTGTGCAGGATTAATCAGAAATGTTTCAAAGAATCCTGTTTGATGGAGATAAGTCAGCAAATGCTGAATGTATAATTACAACCCTCCAGTCGGAAGGGTTGTGAGATGAATTGTTTAAAGAAATGGTGATGCAGACAACCTAGGAAATGAAGAAGATGTTTCCTGGGGTCACATTATGGAGAAAATACAAAAAGTAGGATACAGAAACAATCCTGAAGAATAGTGGTGAGATGGAAAAGAAAACATATGCAGAGAAAGTAAAGTAAGGCAAAAGGGGAGTAGCAGAAAAGAAGACAGAAGAAAAAGAAAAGCAAAAGTATATGGTAAAGATTCAAAGTAAATAAGACAAAGAAATGGACAGGTATGAAGTATGGGACAATTTAATAGCTCCTTTGGGTGTAAAAGCACATGAGGTAACAGCATTTACTCTCATTAACAAACAGATATTTTGTGACATTATATTCAAGACTGTTATTCTGTTTTTTCAATGGAAAATTTTCTTGGACAATATGAAAAAAGAAAGACTGTAATCTATGGAATCTTTATGTGATAAAAGCATTTAACAGGGGAACAAAAAAGAAAACTCGTACCATTTTGAACAGAGGTAGAAAGAGAGACTTTGAAAGGACATTTAAAAACTTTATATAAAGACGTACTGGATATTGCAAAAGTTTATGACAAAACGGGTTTATGGCTGATGGCTGGGAATGTAATACTGTGTTAAAACTAGAAACAGAAAAAATTATACATACACCAAGCATGATGAATGGGGATGGGGAATAGGGTTATTGTAAAATACTGGAGACAACCCAAAAGGTTTTTTTTTTTTGGAAAAGAAGGGCATTTGATAAGTAACTGTGACAAATTAGAATGTTATATTTGTGGAGGAATTGGACATGTTGCAAAAAATGTGAACTAAAATGTTACAAATGTAACACAACTGGACATTTATGGATGTAATGCAAAAATGAAAATATGAGTAAGGAAAAAGAAAGAAGAAAATGAACAAAGAGAAGACATTTTAGAAGTAATAGAAATAGAAGAAAAATTAAACAAGAAAAAATAAAGAAGACATAAAAGAAGGTTCTTAAATAAGTGAAGAAGACAAACTGGGAGGTAGACAAAAATTCTACTGGTAAAAGGGTAAAATACAGAAAAAGAAAATTTTAAAAGGATATGTGCAAAAGAAAAACGAAAGGAAATGGATGTAAAAGAATATATACAGATAATGACTGGGGGTTGGTATAATGATTAAGGTGTTTGCTCATAGACACAAGAGGTACATCTGAAGAGTGGTGTAAGACAGAGATAACCAATGTGTTGTATACACTTTGTACTAGTTATGAATGTGATAATATGTAAAATAGATTATAAAATAAAGGTGGTTGGATATATAATACCTGAATGGTTAAGAATTCCAGTTCAGTTAACATAAGCAGATGACATTATAATAATTGCAAAAAACAAAATTTGGATAAAAGTAATAATTTACACAAATAAGTGTCTAGAGGTGATAGGGATGGTTTTAAATAAAGACAAAAATAATATTTTATGTGATGTAGTAAAGATAGAGACTATATATTTTATAATGAATGAAATTTCTGTGTTAGGTGTAAAAGTTGGGAATAAAGATTTAAGTAGAAATGAATGGGAAAAAACAGTAGAAGAAATAAAACAAACCTGTCTTTTCTGGCGAATATATAAATTATTGTTTGGCAAAAAAGGCTTATTTGACATATGCAGTATTGATGGAAAAAACAGCATACTTAGCAAATGCATTTAAGTTGCCAACAGTATTTGAAAAAGAATTATTGCAGATACTTTCTTCATTTATATGGAGGTTCTAAATTAAATGCAGTAAAAAGAGAAATTTTGTATGTAAATAAAAAGGAAGGAGGTTTCGCATTAATTAACCCAGTGGTATATACTGCTTCATTTACTTTGTACAATGTGTTAAAGTGGATAAATGAAAAAAATGAGAGATAAGTAGTTAAACCTGTATAAATATAAGTATGACAATTTTGGGGTATGGTAAAAAAGTAGTAAAAGAAAAAAGAGTGTATAAATGTAGAAAATGTTACCAAGAAAAATATTTTTGTGGAAAACAAAAACTGTTGAAAAAGAAAAAGACAAAAAAATGGTATAAGAATGTAAGGATAAAACAATACTATGTAAAACCATGGGAAACATCTAATAGATGAAAAAAGATAAAGCTAGAAAAATAAGAAGCAAATGGTGTACTCAGAAAGCAGAATGCCTATTTCTTTCTCTTTTTTTTTTTTTTTTTTTTTGTGGAGACTGGTAATAGATAAACTGCCAGTAAATGGAAATATGCCATATAAAAAGAAAAGTGATAGAATATGTTTACACCGTCAAAAAAAAAAAAACTACAGAACATACGTTTTTGAAAATGTAAAAGAGCAAAGTTATAGGGAAAACTATGTAAAGAAGAATTTTTGAGGATATAAAATAAATGGATAAGATAAACATGGATATGATTAAACATAGGTACTATAAGAACAACAGTAAAAAATATAGTAAAAGAATAGATCAAAAAATCATTTTATGTTATATGAGGTATATGGAATGAAAGAATAGATGAAACTATATTTAATGGTAAAAGGATTTTAGCAACAATATTAAGTAAAATCAGATGTTTATGGACAAAGGAGTGAGGTCTAATAGGGATTAACATTTAGTATGACTGTAAAGGAAATTATTTGCATGTGTAAATAAATTTGTATGACTATATATTGTACATTTGTAAATATTTATAGATATATAAACATGTAAATAAGAATTACTTTTGTATATAAATAAAGGACTCCTACATATTTCGATAGCTCAAGTGGATGTAAAAGAGCACAGCACCTACCACAAATGCAGGTAGATGGGGCCTCAGTTTAACATCTCACCCAAAGAATGAAGCACTCAGGAGTGTAGCACCCCCGTTTACACTGCACTGCAGTGTCAGCAATCCAGCTACATAATGTAGGAGTAAAGCCCAAAGCCTTCTTAACCAAAGGTAAGCATGCTACCTATTGCACTACTAACACTGCTTTTAAATTTTGTAGCACAAACACTGATGGCCATTTGCTAAACAAAACAGTTGCTCATTGAAAAAAGACTTAGCATGAGCAACAGAAAACTTCTCTTCCTTTGAAACTCACATGAATTGATAATGCATTGAAGCTTACATTCACTGAATATGCACTGAAACTCACATTATTGAAAATGTACCCAGCCAGTGGTGGATTAAGTGTACCTTGGTTCCTGAACTGTTTTCAAACCATGAGCCCACTGCAGCAATGCATGTCTCATTTGATTCATCTTCCGATTTAATGCATTTTTTGTTAAATACAGCAATATTTATTACAGTGCATTGTTTTTAACATTTTTCTCCATTGCTAAGAGACAAAATATATGAACAAATATATAATAAAAGTACCCATTTTAGAACATTTGAATGAGCTCTAATAAATGAATGAGCATATGAATGAGCTCTGCCTGTAAGGATCTGTTAGTTTTAGAAGATTAAGGCTCTTGTTTACTGTAGTCAAGGTACAATGCTTGAGCCTAAGTGAGTTAATTAACTAACCTGGCCCCTCTAACTAAGGTACTCAACCTTTAACACCTTAAGCTCTTGGTGTGCACACTACTGGACCTACCCACTATATCCTAGTGAACCTCTCCCCCCAAATAATTAGTTATCCTTAAAAAGAAAAACAAAACCTAAAACAAATAAAAAAGAAAACCTAGCTCTGCTAATTTGGTCTCCCTATAGTTAACTGTTCACAATATTTGGCTTATTACCTCTTCTATTGCCCCCTCCCATTTTTCTTAGTTAAACTTTGGAATCTCTCTTTTGTCCAACATCCAAAATCTCCTACAGCAACTGATAGTTTTTCTTTTGATCACTCTACTAACCCTATCTCCCAAGCCAGAGAGAATAAAAAACTTGTGTCCTGCCTCTTCTTAGATCTCTCCAAAGCCTTTACACTGTCTCACATTCCATTCCCCTCTCCAAACATTCTCAACTCAATCTCTCTCCAGCAACTATCCAGACAGAAAGCAATCTGTCAAATGGTTCTCTGCTCTATCTCCCTTTTCCCCATTCAAAATGGGCATCACACATGGCTCAATTCTAGACCCCCAACATCTTTACTAACCAACTTCACACATCCTGTCCACAGTCATCTCTCATACAGGATGCAGATGACTCCACAGTCATCTCCATTGCTGATAACTCCTCTGACCTATTCACTCTGACACAAACATCTTTCAGCCTCGCTGAAATATGGCTTACTAACAACCAACTCATGCTTAACCATGAAAAGACAAAACTTCTTCTCTTCCTCCCTAAATCTCTCTACCATCTCAAATCCTCATTCCCTATCTCTTCCCTTAACACTACTATCACAGCTGAAACCCACACTAAGATCCTTGGAGCAATCAAAGATGACCAACTAAAATTCAACCACCATGTATATCATTGTATGAAGAAAACCCACCAAAACCTCAGCCTGCTGTACAAAAACAAAAGGTTCCTCACAACCAACTCCAGAATCTCTCTTGCCCAAGCTTACCTTCTCCCTAACCTCTTTTACAGCTCGCAAATTCTAACTGACTTACAGTCCTCACTACTTTCCAAGCTCAAAACCACCTACAACCATGTAGCTAGATTTGTAGCTAACCAACCTTCAAAATCACACTACTGTCTTGTTCTCTGATCACTCAGCTGGCTAGAGTTTCCTAACCAACTCTTATTTACTCAACTTCCCTTCATCCATTCTATCCTGACCAACATATCCTCACTTATCTCCCTCTATAACCCCCCCCCCCACATTCTGTCGGAAGCTCAGACCAATTTCTTCTACAAATTCACAAACCTAAAAAATCGATTGGACAGAATCTCTACAGCTCCTTTCCTGCTCTCTCATGGAACAAGATTCCCATGACCCTCTGAAACATTATCTATGTTCATGAATTAAAGAAAACTCTCAAAAATCACCTCTACAGCACCTGGACCTGTCACTGCAATCATCCCACTTCAACCCTTTCTTTTCTCTTCCATTACCCTCTCCTTCCTCACTTTCCTTCCTATTCCTCCTGTTCACCTCCTTTGCCTTCTCCTTTCCACCCTATTCCTCCCTTTCTGCTAATTATTTCTATCTTAAACCTCCCTAGTAGGACAATGCCAATTACTAACTACTCTCATTTCTCCTACACTTCCCAGCTCGAGACACATGCTACCTGTATCCTACCTGTAATTAGCTTTCATTTTAACTATCTACACATACTGTAGCTGATAAAACAAACTGCCTTGAAATATATACCTATCCACTGAGAACAATCCAAATGTGTTTTGTCAGCTTTTTGTTACTACCCGCTCAATTCTTACTACTTAGTCTAAATGTCTTATTTTGCTAATTTCTCTTAACTGAACTACAATGAACAGTTGCTTAATTATTTTATTGTATCTATCTTATTGCATGTTATTTCATCACTGTGACTTTTATTGATTAGATGTACTGTGGAGCTTTTCTCCCTGGGCCTCTGCTGAAAAAGGGGACTAGCTCAGTGGGACTGTCCCGGTCAAAAAATGTCAAATAAATAAATAAAAATTTTACACACACACACACACACACACACACACACACACACACACACACACACACACACACACACTTACTTTCCAAGTACCTTCTGAATGTTCACCGTTAAAATAATTCCAAGCTTCTTATGCATTAATCACTCCAAAGGTGTTTGTACCTACTGAAATTCTTCTAAAGAAGCTGGCAGATGTAGACACACACACACACACACACACACACACACACACACACACACGCACACACACACACACACACACACTTAATTTCCAAGTACCTTCTGAATGTTCATCATTAAAATAATTCCAAGCTTCTTATGCATTAATCACTCCAACGGTGTTTCTACCTACTGAAATTCTTCTAAAGAAGCTGGCAGATGTAGAAAGGAGATTTTCTATGTGTGTCTGCACTAGCTGGAAAAAACTGGCAGATGCATGGAGAAAGAAATACTAAGGAATAGGAAAACTTTATTTTTACTTCTTTTTTTAATTAATTTAATGTTGTCTCCCCCTCCCCCAAGCCAGCAGGTACTAAGCAGTTGCCTAGGTTGTCTAGTGCTAGATCTGGTTCTGATCATCATCACTGGTGATCTAAATAGACACTTACAAAAATGAAAGAAAGATTAATGATGTTAAATGTTTTGGGGAGTTTTACAGAGAGGGAATTCTAAACTAGGGCCTCGTTTAGGATGCACTTATGTGAGGGGGGTCATTTCCTACTGAGACTGATTAATTTTCTTATACTGATATTTGGTTCTTATGTGAATATAAACTGCTTACTTTTGGTACTTTAGACCATAAAGCATTATTCTTTGTCCTTGGAGAATTTAATTAACAAGCTCTATTAGGTAACAAAATTAAAGAAAAATTGACTGGCAAAATTCTGGATGCATGTCAGTGGAAACGAGAGTGTAGAACTTTGTAAACAGCTTCTGATATTGGCCAGTATAAGCCCTTCTCTAACTATAATATGTATTGAAGAAAGATATATGGACTAAAAAAAAACTGTTTTGTAATTTCTTACACGATTAGAGATCTACTGTACAACATAAACATTTGCTTGCTATGTAGTTTCTTAGAAAAAAAGGTTGCAAGGCATTACTGAAGAAAAATTCATGATTAAACTAACAAAAATATATTATTCAACGGACTAAGGCAAAGATTTTTTCTTTTCAAGGGAAAATTACAAAATATGAGTCAACTTATATGGGAGCATTACAAGTTTCTGATGTCACACTTTTTGTTACTCGAGACAATAGGGTCTATATTATATGAATGAAAGTTCATATAAGAGAACGCTCAATGAGCGAAAATCCTGGACAGTGAAAACAATATTGTGGGGGGCTGTGCCCCCACACACCCCACTAAATATATATTTCAACTCCGAGATCGCACTATAGTGAGGAAAGGGCAAAAACTCTAATTTTCACTGTACTGTGATCCCACAACACGTACCTCGATGTCCGGGAGTTTCTCTCATTAGAGCGTTCGCTTATATGAACTTTCGTTCATATAATACAGACCCAAGACAATATTATAGAATATACTAAAAATTATGTATTGCATGTGTATGCTAAAAAATAACATGAACAAGGACTATGAAAAGTGGTCAAACTAAGTAAAGCTGATAATGAGTTTCTGGAACATACTATATCCTTGGATGAATTCATTAAGGTCTTGAAAATGTTTTATAGGAATATATGTCCAGGTATGGACATTTCAGAAAAAAAAAATTCTATTTGATACAATTGGCTTGTTAATGGCATTAAACACTCTGCTATTTGTGAAGGGGTTTTACAATTCATATGTAAGAAAGGGATTGATAAAATTTAGGCAACTGGAGACCCCAAACACTCAATAACACTGATTACAAAATATTTTCTGAAACTGTGTAGCAAAGATTATTTAAAGTTATTATTAAATTATTCTGTAGTGGGATTTTTGGGATACCATGAAAAAGTATTAAACGCTTATTGACCCTATTACAGGAAATTGTTAATGAACTTCAGAACAGAAATAGGTTACTTCTGGCCTGTGACATTTCCAAAGCATATGATACTGTTGCTCATGGCAGCTTTTGGGATATCCAAAAAAGTTCCAGACCAATAACCACAGCAAGCCAGGAAGCAATGAACGAAGTCACAGCACAATTCCACAGAAAATATGTTTATTCACCACAAACGATTTAAGCACTTTTGTTCAAGTGTATATTGAACTTCATCACAACAATTAAGTCAATCTCAACTCAGTAATTATACAATTAAAAAAAATCACATGACCAACAAAAACTGAACACTTAAAGACACAGAGATTTAAAATTCTAATTCTAACCCAAGTGACCCCCCCCACACACACACACACATCTAACTATCATAATACTTCAATTTTAAAATGGGAGTTAATGAACAACACTCATTTAATCCTGGTTGAACAGTTGCGTTCAACTTAATCTGCCATAAAACTTCCTTATAATTTAAATGTGCTGTAGTAGTTTTACCTTGTTCATCAAAATTAACATAATCTAAAACATAAAACTTAAAATCATGTCCCTGATTAATACTAATGTGCCTATACAATGCACTGGTAAGTTTTTTATTTTTTATATCTAAAAAATGTTTGTATACTCAATCTCTTAGTCTTCTTGAAGTCTTCCTTATATAAAAACTTGGACATGTGTCACATAAAGCTGCATATACGACATTACAAGAATTGCAATTAAAATATTGGTTACATCCATATTTTCTGTTAGCTATGACCGCATGCTCCTTGCCAAGTATATGCTTACACTGGCTACAACTCCCACATTTATATGTGCCAGTGTTTTTGCGTGGGTTTGTCAAACTATGGGTGCTACCCCTTTCTAATAATTGTTTAAACGATGTGTACTTTCTAAACACTATTGTAGGCTTTGTTCCAAATTTTTGTATTATGTTAATATCATTAGAAAAAATCCACCAATTATTGTGCATAATGCTCACTATTTCTTGTGAATCAAAACAATAGGTAGTAATAAATACCATTTTATCTGACTGACCTGCATTGTCAATTGGAGATAGCATACGTTGATTGCTATTTAAAATGGGAAAGTAAATGCCATTTTCTCTCTTATGTACTACCTCAAGTTTAATGCTGTTAACTAACTCACAAAGGTAACCTCTTACAGTAAAAAATTCCATTAGTTTCCCACATTCAGTCAAAAAATCAGTGTGTTCTGAAACCATACAGGCTACTCGCACAAACTGGCCTTTAACTATGGCCTTTTTCTGGTATTGTGGGTGCCCACTTGAATGAAGGTACGAATTCAAAAATGTAGGTTTACGTTATACATTGGACACATATTTACTGTTCAACCTATCCTTTGATACTCTTACATCTAAGTAAGCAATGGATTCCAAATCTCATTTACAAGAAAATGTTAAAAACTCAACTGTATTACTTATGTATTCTAAATTTTCACTTAATGTATTAGAAGGTCCTTTCCACAACATAAAAATGTCATCCAAAAATCTCATATAGGACACCCAGTTTCCCACATAGGGTCCTTTGAATATAAAGTGTTCTTCCCAGAATGACATAATGTAGTTGGCAAAGGTGGGGGCACATGCTGCCCCCATAGCAACTCCAATCACCTGTCTAAAAAATTTCTTTCAAAATACAAATAATTGTGTTTTAATACTAATTCCATAAGGGTTGTTGTTGTTTGTCTTTTCGGCATTTCCCGGTTAGGGGTCGCCACAGCGGAACTCTGGTCCACTAATGACTGGCAGTAGATTTTTATGGTACCAAGTTGCCAGCCCGACACCCAACCTTCAGTGAAGGCTCACCCATTCACGCAAGTCTTTTGAATGCCACTCGACCGTGGGGAGACATGCAGACTCCACACAGAAGGCACTCCAGCCGAGAATCGAACAGAAGAACCTCTTGCTGTGAGGCAACAAAGCTACCGCTGCACCACCGCGGCTCACTAATTCCATAAGGGTACACCAAGTATAAGCTTCATTTGCCGTATACCCTGCATGTTTTTGCAACTGCTCTTCTAACCAATTTAACCCAATGTCATGGGGTATTACAGAAAAAAAGATTGTGTTTGTCAATAGTCACAAATATAGCATCACAAGAGAATTCTGTTTCATTCAGCTTTTGGGATATTCCAGAATATTATAATGTTAGTAAAAAAATCATATTAGTCTTGCAGAATATTTATAACAATTCAAAGACATGTAAAACAGGGTTGCCCTCTGAGTGGTTTCTTTAATTTAGTTATAAATACCATATTGTATGAATGTGTATTGCTTCACATATATAAATATAAGTCATCTATTCTTGCTCATTCTGTTTTGATTCATACACGATTGTCTTATGCAGATAACTTAAATACAGTGGTGTGCAACACTAGTAGCATGAAACATGCTTTTTTGGTTTTACAACAGAATCTACATATTGTAGGCTTACAATTTAATGTTCATAAATATAAGGGACTTGAGATTGCTTTATCTTTTCAAAGTATTATTCTTCAAAGCAAGATTATAAAAATACTAGATGTTGCCTTTGGCAAGTCTACTTTATTATGAACCATGGGGTGAAATTTAAATAAGGTTAAGACCTTGTTAAATATGTGGAAATATTTTTATCTTTTCAAAAGAAAGTTTATATGCTGAACTTTGTTATTCTGGCCAAGCCAGGTTATAAAGTGTTTATTCTTTTTCGAAGAAATAGGGAATAAATACAATTGGAATTTTTTTTTCTCTATTATAGGAATAGTAGGCTTATCTCTATTAAAAGTGGGTCCTATACTGTACCAATGGGAATGCAGACTAGGTCTGTATAATCCAGTTGTGTTTTTGGCATTTCTGCATCTATGGATTTTTTAAAATTCAGAACAGAAACTCAGATTTATTAGGAAAAGTTGTGTGATTTAAATTTAAATAAGTTTTGGATCATAAGGATGGAAAAAAAGCATAACATTGTTTCTCCTTACCTTGTCAATAAATATGTACAGAAATATATTTTATGGAGGTTGTCCTTAACTAAGTTTATAAAAAATAAAAGGTTGTGGTATACCTTTATAATGGATCAATATTATTATATTAAAACTTGGAGTGAGTTGCCTCCTTCTTTGTTATGAGCAGTATCTGCTAAACAACGTTTTTCTAGTACATATGGATTACAAGACTTTTTATGGAGATTAATGCTATGTGGACTACCTGTTAAAAGCTTGATAAAATATAAGATTAAGGAAGATAGGGTTTGCAATATGTGTTTTTGTGAAGATTGCCTGGAACATGCTTCATTATACTGTCCAACAGTTCAGATTTTCTAGACTGAAGTATTACACGATTACAAGCTTAGAGAAATTTGCTCTGTAATAGCGCATCTAATGTACACTTTTTATGACAGATTGAATGCTCACATGACATATGTTTATGATAAAATAAGATAACTAGTGTAGCTTGGATAATGTGGTTAACTCGCTGTGATGAATTATTATATAACAAATTGTTGCTCTTTGATAATGGGGGTGCTGAAGAAATGGTTGTGGCAGAAAGAGTGGGGGATTATTACTTGATTTTGTGTTTTTCTCTTTTCCTTGTACTATTAATAAGTAAAACTTTATTTTTTTATCTCTCTACTTCATACAGCTTTGTATACAGACTGTATTTTTGTATTGCTTTAACCTGGATAACAGTTGAAAAGGGCCACTGGACTAGTCCATTTACCTTGTCAACAAGTGAATGAATGAATGCATAAATAAATAGCTGCAACCAGTAATGCATGTATATTAGATGCAAATGGAAATCAGAAGGAACCCTAGCACATTTAATATTGTCAGTATAGACATCAGCAGCTTATTCTGTTCCTTTGTGACTTCTGTAAGTATGGAAAATACTGTTGCCCGGTGAGAGGATTTCACTGTTATATGATGCTTAAGCCATTTTTCTGTGAAATCAATCCAACTGTAAAACAATGTGATTTTATTTTATACACTACATACATCTATATGTCTTATTTTAAGCTCAAAACATTCTAGAAGGATTTACTACATTCATGTACAGTGCAACTACCAAACACAGGTTAGAATTAGTATGGATACATTCACAGCTTAATTCATAAGTTCATAGGTAAACACTAGGCTCTTATTACAAGCTTAGCAAAACAAACAGAGGTCATAATCAAACCCTGTACCTTACATCTATGAGGTAAAGACCTTAACCATTAGGTCAACCCCACTCCCAGTAAGTTATGGAAATATCTGTTACTATATCAGTATTGTCTTCCACATTTATGCAAAAAGAAAATACAAAGTGCTGTAAACAATGGGAAAATGTACAGCCAAAAGTGATTACTTTAGCAACCAACTGGAATGGTTCTGTACATTTCTTGTGATGAAACACTGGAAATAATGTATTTTCCTGACTAAAGATAATTTAGCTTTTCTAGATGCACGGTAGCAAATCTACACCGTTTTAAGTCACTGTGAGTGTAAGAGCCAAGTAAGAGAGGAGCAAATCTATCTTAGAATACAAAGGCTAGATTTAGGAAATGCCAAACTGTACCTGTACCTCTACAGGTGATATTTAATTGAGTGTAGTTTAAATTTCCTAAGCATACATTCACAACCATGCCTCATTCTGTGACATATTTTTCTTGTCAAAAGCTTTGAATTCTTTCTACATTCTTTTTATCAGAATAATTTTAAGTACAAACACACCTCACATACTCAATAATACATAATGTCTACCTAATGAACTCACTTTAAAAAAAAAAAACAGTTTCAGCATTCTTCACAACTCATGTTACCCATTTCAGTTTTCCAGTCCCAATTCAGTTGGCCACTTTGAATGGATTTATAATCTGAGGTGCAGCATTTCACAGCAGATTATTCACCAGCTATTTTCTTCCCATAAACACTGTCAACTTGCTTGGGTACAATGAGATGATTAGATCTGTGAAGTGGGAAGTAAGCTTTGATACTTAACACATTAACAAAGGGGGTTCTAAGTACAACACCAAGACTGTGTTCTATCCAAATGATGAATGCAACTTATTGTATTAAGTTTAACTCATGTATCATATTATGTATAACAGAATTTTTATTTCTGGTTATTATTTCACTAACACCCTAAATAATACAGATGTCAGGTTAGAAATTTATGACAAGTGGCTTAGCCCACAGGTATGTGACAAAATTACACCAGCCCATTAACAGTAAGTAGCAATGGATCTTAAGCTAAATGTTTTTCTTCAGCCATGCAAGACTGCACCATCCCTCATTATATTTTAGAGTCCTGGCAGCATTCCTAGGAGAAACAGCAAATTCTAACATTTACCGCCACAGAGGAAATAAAACTGAAAAGTGAACAGAAGAGCAGCAAAAGGCATTCAGTGGTGTTGGCTGATGCTACAAATCTGACTGATAGAAGAAGTCTCTGTCTTCTTACCTTTTGTTTGCAGAGAGCCTTCTTTATCTATTTACCAAGCAGTCTACCACCAATGTCCAGCTCACTTTGGAATCGATGTTGGACATCAGCTGGCTGAACCAAGATATTTAGCCAAAAAGTGCTTCTGAAGCACAACTCCATATACCACTGGCCTGACTTAAAAATAGTCTATAACAGACAAGGACTTCACTACCTACACAAAGTTCTCTGTAGAGTCATCAGAGTTACCAAGGAACTTATCTGCAACTTCTGAGTCAGGAAAGCTATTAAAGATCTCCCGCTACTAAAGCTGTTCCTGCTGCCTATTGTGCACTGTTATTAAAATGATGACAATTTTATCTTATAGACTCATATACAGCAAATCTTCATCCACATGCAAATCAATGAGGTGGTGGGGCATTCCCTGAAAAGGCATACCTCAAGGGCAAAGTAAACTTAACACCAACATGGTTATGTCTGATCAACAATACATCAAAGAACTTTCAGGGAATTTTGCTGACTGAACATTAAAACAGAAGTGTTAGCAAAACAACAGGTGAAGGTTATGGAACAATGAGGTATTCTGCCACCTCAAATGCATTTTTTTATCAACCACTAAGCCCTCAATTCCTTTGAGGAAGCCAGTCTCCCAGGAAAGTATCACAAAAGGCAGATTCTTAAGGACAGTAGTGGTTCCAAATTTAGAAAATGCAAAACAGACATGGTCAGAGGCCCTGTGACCTCATGGAATATATACATACATACACACAAATATTTCAAGCATGGGCATTAAAAGCCCTTCCAGCTTGCTAATATACCATAACACTTGTCCCCATAATAAGTGTCCAGGCTGTTCTTAAAAATATCTAAATTAGTACTTGCTTTAATGTAATTTGGTAGTCTGTTCCATGCATCAGCTACTCTGTCTGACAACCAATTTGTACAAGTTTCATTCCTATAGAATCTTCTACATACGTTGTCTGATGATTCTCTAGTACTTTTTGATAACCCCAAACATTCCCAGAGGTAGTTGTCTCTAAATGCCCTATATACTTGAATAAGATCTCCTCTTAGATATTTATAAGAGACACTGTACAAGTTCATATATTTTAGTCTTTCATCCATGGATGTCTTTGGTATATTTCCACTATACATCTATCCAGTTTACTCATGCTTGTTTTCTTATAGGGTTTCCATATTGTTATTCCATACTCAAGTTTGGGTCTAATGTAACAAACTTTTGATTTCCTAGACTTTGTAAATCTTTTTATACAACCAACAGTTCTATAACTATCATTAACCAATTGGTTGATATGATTAGAAAAACTCATAGCTGAATCTACCCATATACCTAGGTCCTTAAATGAGTCTACAGTTTTAATCACTGTGTGCTGTATTAAATATTCACCTTTCAATTTATGTTTCCCAAATCTCATATGCTTAATTTTTGATGTATTTATCAGCATATTATTCTCCTGTGCCCAAATGGTCAATTTAGTCAAGTTATTTTGCAGATACGCCTTATCTGTAACACAGTTAATCAGTTTACCCAATTTCAGGTCATCTGCATCTAGACAGAAGAACACCTCAGATGAAAAAGTTAGGTCTGATAGATAAAGGCCTAGGACAGAGCCCTGTGGGATACCCTCACTGTAACCAAGGATTTCACTTGTCCCAGTTGCTGTATAATACTTGTCATGTCCTAGTTGTAAGCCATGCAGTTATCCATCTTATCAAGAGTACATCAATACCTAGTTGTACTAATTTATTGATCAGCGTTTTGTGCATGACCCTGTCAAATCCTGACATTAAATCTATATAAATTGCATCACAGCACAATTTTCATTCCTAGCTGTTATTACATTGTTGTAGAAAAAGAAGGTATGTCTTACCATAACATTCCATCTGTATTGTTGATCCTCGTTCAGTCATTATACATGGGGTATCGGTTCCGAACTCAGAACCTAGCCGGCAATTTTCCAAGCTCGCGTCAGCTTCAAACTCTCGAGCTAAACTCCTACCCATAATCCCCCTCTCCCTGTTACCTCAGATTGATTTTGCAAGTCAAAAGAAGGTAGAGTCTACCTCTGGTCAAATAACCTAAGAGAACCGGATGGTGAGATCCACTAGAAGCCACAGGAAGGGGAAAGGAGGGAGGGTCATAATGACTGAACGAGGATTAACAATACAGATGGAACGTTATGGTAAGACATAACTTCTTTATCTGATATTGTTAATCCTCGTTCATTCCTTAAACATGGGACAGAGTCCCCAGCTACCTCTATTCCTGGGAGGCTCTCATGGAAGGATATTCCTGAGCACCATAGAACTGAAAGATGCTCTTCCCCTGGAGGCCAAATCCAATTTGTAATGATTGATGAAGGTATGAGGTGTAGCCCAAGTTGCAGCTGCACAGATGTCATGCAAAGAAGCTCTGGCATGGAAGGCAGCAGAAGTTGCCACCGACCTTGTTGAATGAGCTTTCATGGTAGTAAGCAACGAGATATTATGTTGTGTATAAATGAAGGTCACACAGTCCTTCAACAATCTAGCTAATGTGACCTTAGCAACAGCAGATCCTAATCTAGGTCCAGAAAAGGCCAGAAATAACTGGTCATATTTACGAAAAGACCTAGCCCTGTTTAAGTAAAAATGGATTTGCCTGTGGATACCTAGGGTATGTAGACAATACTCTCCTCTGTTTGAATGATTGGGAAAGAAAACTGGCAATTCAATGGTTTGATTAATGGACATTTCAGAGATCACTTTTGGCAGAAATGATGGATTAGTTCTCAGAGACACTCTATCCCTATGAAAAATCAAGTATGGACTCTTGATACATAAAGCTTGAAGCTCAGAAATATGTCTGGCAGAAGTAATAGTGACAAAAAACAAGGTTTTCCATGACAAATGCTTGAGGTCGCAAGAAGAAGCTGGTTCGAAGGGTGGCATTGTCAGAGCTTGTAGAACTAATGATACATCCCATGGTTGAATAGGTTCTCTAAAAGGTGGCTTCAGATGATTCACACCTTTTATGAAGGTCTTGCACAATTTGTGGGACATAAGAGAGGAATCTTGGACACCCTCATGGAAATTAGAAATTGCAGCCAAATGAACTCTAATGGTAGAGGCTGACAGACCCGATTGGAAAAGGTCGGCCAGATAGTCTAGTATTATTAACACTGGTACTGAGAAGGGATCTACTTGTTTATCTTTCAGCCAACAGGTAAATCTTTTCCACTTGCATATATACATAAGTAATTCTAGTGGAAGACTTAAGAGATGCAATGAGAATGTCATGTACTGGTAAAGAAAGATCATTCTGCCTGGCAATCAAGGGAATTGGAGTAGCCAAGCTGTGAGCTTCAGGCTGTTCAAGTTGGGATGAATCAGGTTCTGTGGATGTGAGATCAACTCCGGGGTTGAATGGAGAATCCATGGTCGATCTAGTAGGTGGGGCCAAAGGAAGGGGAACCAAATCTGACAAGGCCAATATGGTGCTATGAGGATCACCTAGCTCTTCAACCAACGGGCTTTCTTCAGAAACTGGGGAATGAGGGGAAAAGGTGGGAATGCATAAAGAAGACCCGAGAGCCAATCTTGGATAAGAGCATCCCTGGGTAACTGTCCCAGAGGGGGAATCAGGGCGAAGTAGTTGCTGCATTTATAGTTGGTTGGGGATGCAAAGAGATCACAGCAAGGATGGCCCCAGTGGTGGAAGATCTCCGCCACTATCAAGGGATTAAGGGACCAGTCGTGAGGTTGAAGAATGCACCTGCTGAGTCTGTCTGCTATCACGTTGGAACTCCCAGGAATGTGCATTGCTAGAAGAAAACAGTTGGTAGCCATCGCCCATTGCCATATCCTCATGGCCTCTCGACAAAGGGGGTAAGATTTGGTTCCACCTTGCTTGTTGATGTACTAGACCACCGCCATGTTGTCTGACTGAATCGCAATTGTCCCAGACAGCAGCAGGGGATGGAATGCTTGCAATGCCAGAAGCACCACTCTCAGCACTAGAACATTTATATGCAGATGGGGCTTCCAGTTCGGACGAAGTGCCTTGGACTGTCTGTCCCTGACATAGCCCCTCCCCCCACCACATCAGTGGAGCCATCCGTGGTCACTGTGGCCTTGGATTGCTGGGGGAGAAGGGGCGAGACCATTGTGACAGATTGTGTGTCATTCACTAATTTAAATCCTGTTTGCACCTGTGGGTTACTCGAATCATGGCTGAAAGAGGATGCTGAAAGGGATACCATTGGGTGAGCAGTAGCCATTGTAGAAGCCTCATATGAAACCTGGCCAGGGGGGATAATGGTGATGGAGGCTGCCATGGAACCCAACAACTGCAGAACTGAGTGAGCTGTGGATTTCTCCCTTGAAAGGATTGGAATCAGTTGTTGTTTTATCCTTAAAATTCTGTGCTCTGGAATGGCAGCTCTGCAATTCTTTGTGTCCAAGATAACCCCTATGAATTCTGTCGACTGAGATGGGGTGAGAGTGGAATTTTGCCAGTTTATGGTTATGCCTATCCTTTCTGCAGCGAGGAGAGAGTATGCCAGGGCTTCTTCCAGTAGATGTCTGGTGGGGGCGGAAATGAGCCAGTCATTTAGGTATAGAAACATCTGGAATCCTTGAAGTCGCAAGTGAGCTGTGACGACTGCCATGCACTTTGTGTACACTCTGGGGGCTGTAGAGAGTCCAAAGGGCAGTACTCTGAACTGGTAATGACTGGCTCCTGCACGGAAGCACAGAAATCTTCTTGATGGCCTGTCCACTTTTATGTGGTAGTACGCATCTTGAAGATCTATCGAGCACATCCAATTGTCTTTTTCCAAAAGCAGGAGGATAGACTGTATTGTGACCATCCAGAATTTTTGTACTCTCACAAACTTGTTCAATACACTGAGATCCAAAATTGGTTTCCAGTCCCCGGTTTTCTATGGCACCAAAAATAGTCTTGAGTAGAATCCGGATCCTATCTGGTCTGGAGAGACTATTTGGATGACTTTCTTTCTTAGCAGCTTTTCTATCTCTAGTGCTGCTTCTTCCCTTTGACTGGGTGGAACATCGGGAAGGTTTTTTGAACGGACAGGACAAATATTGAAGGTGATAATATAGCCTCTGGTTATAATCCTTTGTATCCAAGAATCGGTGGTGATGGTTAGCCAGGCAGAAGGGTACAAGGAGAAATGACCCCCAACTACCTCCAGAGGAAAGGAGTTGGGACGCTCTTCAGGAGCGCTGGTAAGATTGGCCAGGGAAAGAGTCCCTGGAACCCTGGTTACGTGGACCCCTTCTGCCCCGAAAGGAGCGTCTTCCCTGTGAGTTTCCCCCTCTGCCTCTAGGGGAGAACTTGGCCTGTGTGTCACAGAAAGGACCCTGAGATTTCTTGAACCATATCTTCCCACTCTTTTGGTTTCAGGAGAAAGCACGTTGTGGGGAAGAATAATGGACACCTACGGCAGAAAGGGTCTTACCGTCCTGTTCACATCTGGCCAGTGTGCTCTTAACTTTTGGTCCAAACCACGAAGAGGCCTCAATGGGAGCTTTAAGAAAGGAAGCCTTAAAGGGTTCAGCGAAATTGCACAAGTGCATCCAGGCCTGTCGTCTCAAGACCGCAGCTGAACCCGCCACTCTAGCTGCTCCTTCTGATGCGTGAGATATTATTCGCATAGAGGAGTTAGAAATTGATTCAATGGTGGCCAGCTGACAGGCCACTTTGTCACGGACCTCATCAGACATGGCACCAGCCAAGGTTTCAGAGAGCTCGGAAATCAGATCCCTTTGAAGCCTGGTAAAGTGTGCCATATAATTCAGGGACCTGATAGCAAAGGTCGCTGATGCAAAGGTCCACTTCCCTATCCTGTCCGGGGCTTGGGACTCTTTGTTAGGCGGGTGGACAGTCTGGCTTTCTTCCTCTGCCAGATCCTTTTTTGTTGTGGTCACCACCACCAAAGCATCCACAGGAAGACCTTTTGACCAATAGGGATCGATAGCAGGAGGGGACAAAATCATATCTGGCCTCTGGGGAATAGCCTCGACTGTGTCAGGAGCCTTCCACACACACTGCACAATGAGCCGGACAAGTTAATCAGCAGGTGGAGTAACCCAGGAGGTAGGGAGCCGGGCACGAAAAGCCTGCAGGAACACAGACTCCTCAGAGGTCAGATTAGAGGGCTACCAGTCACCTCTCTGTTTAAGGATTTCAAGGATATCACCGAAGGATACCTCAGAGGGTGACCGAGGGGATCCTTCCCCCTCATCAAAGTCTGTGTCTTCAGTGAGGGACTCCTCTGTGGAGTCCATGTGCTTCCTTTTACACAAACTTTTCTGGTGGACTTCCTCAGAGGGAGAAGCAGGGGAAGACAGCGGAAAAGGGGTTTCCTGCGGGAATATGTCCTGAGGCCCTTGCACCCGGGGTCTGCTAGGTGCGACTTGTGAAACCAGTGTACCAGAGGAGGGCGGGGGGATAGACAGTCCAGTATCACCAGCAGAAGTGAAAGCCTTCTCCATCAGTTGGAAGACTTGTCTACCTGAAGAGGAGTGAAAGTCCAGGACAGGAGTCACCCCTCCCCTAAGTGGCTTAGCCTGCCGACTTGGAGTCCCAGGATGGCTGTGGAGCAGCAAATTACACGTGTCACAACTGTCATCCTGGGTCATAGCAAAACTTTCCTGCCATGAAGGCAACTGCTGTTCCTTAGTGAGATCCATAAAGGGAACCGCAGAGGGGGAAGACTGTGCTATATCCATGGACTTCAAAGGCAATGAAGGAGGAGAATAAGAAGGGGTCTTTGGAGATGGGTGATCACCTCCCAAAGAAGGATAGGTCCTGGGTGGTTGGATACCTCTGGCCAAAAGCACTTGGTCCACAAGATGCAGCACATCACGTTTGGAAAGGCTTCTAGTGGACCTCACGAAGACTGAGGGAGAAACAGGCCTGTCCACAGAAGAGGGAAACTTGGTGTCCATCTCACCAGTCTGCACAGAGAACAATAATGCCAAGAGAGACTGGACTACGGGTGTCTGCACCAAGGAAGTCATCGGTGCCGAGGTCACGGTCTGCACCGAAACAAGGGTCGGTGCCGAAGTGGCTGTCGGTACCAAAGCTGGAACCAACATTGGAGCCAACACCAAGTAAGATGTCGGAGCCGATGTGGTCAAGGTCTGCACCGACTGAGCGGTCGGTGCCAATACAGTGGTAACAGTCTGAACCGAGGAGCCCCTCGGTGCCGATATAGTAAAGGCTGCAGGAGAAGATGGAACCAAGATCAGTAATGGAGCCGAAGGCCTCGGTGCCGAAGGTCTAGGCACCAAAAGCACTGGGGCTGACTGAGTGAGCTCTGGAGCAGAAATCTTAGCCTTTTTAGGTTTTGTTTGGTGGGGGTCCCCAGCCGGGGATGAAGGTAAAATCTTGGCCTTAGTAGGAACATCCAAAAATTTCTTATGGGCTCTAGGAGGGGCTGAGGCCTCTGACCAAGAAATAGCCTCTGAAAAGGGAGATTTAAGAAGTCCCTTCAGCAACAACTTGTTTTTCCTTTCTAACAAGGTTCTGTTAGAAAAATTTTCACAGATAGTACAGGGTGGGTCAACAGATAAATGGGACGCCCTCAAACAGTAAACACACAAAGAATGTGTATCAGATGTAGGTAATTTGTGTCCATAATCAGAACACCTTTTAAAACCCGGACTACCTTTCTTATCTGCCATGATAGAAAACAAGGATAGTAGAAAGGGTACCAGCAATGGTACAAAAGAATACCCAAACATATGAAAAAAGGGAAGATTACCAACGATGGTAGGGGAAAAATACCTCATGGTAAAAGGAGTAGAGAAAGGAGAAGAAAAACTCAAGAAATTATGGTTGCTAAATGTGATAGGGTAAGAGACAACGAAATAGAAACTTTTCTGACAGCAAAAGTTATATAAATGACTATTCTGACAACAAATAACTATATTTAGCTCAAGAGAAGCAGCTTGACACGACCGAATGGCAACACGGCAAATGAAATCTCAGGTAACAGGGAGAGGGGGATTATGGGTAAGAGTTTAGCTCAAGAGTTTGAAGCTGACACGAGCTTGGAAAATGGCAGGCTCGATTCTGAGGTTGGAATCGATACCCCATGCGTAAGGAATGAATGAGGATTAACAATATCAGATCATCATGTTACAGGTGGTAATAGATCTGTTTTCAACATATGCATGCTGATATATGGTTTCAAGTCCTAACCCATCCAGTTCTGACAATAACTTATCCAGTATTACCTTCTGCATTATTTTTCCACAGCATGAAAATAGACTTAAGGGTCTATATGATTCTGGGTTTGTCCTATTCCCCTTTCCCTTGAAGACAGGTTTAATAAACGCATGTCTCCAATCTTGAGGAATCTCCCCATATTTATATGACCTGGTGAATAATAGAAATAATGGTACTGTAAGTTCTTGCTGAAGTGTTCTCAGGTCATTGTTACTAATTCCATCTCTTCCCTGTGCTTTGGATCCAGTTTACACAGTTCTTTTTCAATATAATCTAATCTGATTCCAGTATCTGGGGGTTACCTGGATATCAGCAGGACACCTTATTACCCCTTGTGTGGAGTCAAACTGTTTTGCATAAGATTTTGTAAATATATCTATAATCTGTTGTGTCTAAGAATAAATTTTAGAACTTGCACACAGTTTATCAATTTGTGGGTCTTTACTCCTTCCACATCTTATGTACTTATACAAAGGTTTCCTATTATGCGTGACATCTTTATATAAATTTTCTTCAAATTTTTCTTGATCTTGTCTTACCCTATGCTTAATCTGTTTGTCCAGCTTGTTTATTTCAGTTTTCAAAGTTGTAGTTCGACCTCTCTTCCATTTCTTATATTTTTTTGTCTCTCATCTTAATCAGATATCTTGTTCTTATGGAACTATATCCCCCTGATGTTGTATGCCTAGATCCTGATGTTAAAAATTTTTTTGATTTTTTGCACTCAAACAATTTCTCTTTCAAAAGTTTCCACATTCCATCTGCAGTTTTTCCACTGAACACCTCACTCCAGTTAGTTTTACATAGTGACCATTTTGCTTCCATATAATCTGTAATTAACCTTCTGGGCATTGGTTTAGATTTCAGTTTGGCAGAATTATCTAGCAACAAATTAACTTTTATAACCCCATGATCACTGCACATCAATGGTGGTAAAACTTGACTTGAAGTATCAGTAATTTCTTTAGGAACCAAAACAATGTATAGTATGTTCCGTCCCCTGGTAGTTTTTTTTTACAATCTGAAGCAATTGTTCCTGAATATACGTTGTGAATAATTTCCTTACTAACATTGTTGAATCAATATTATTCCAGTCTGTTTCTGGAACATTTACCTCCCCAGCTAATATTATTCTTCCCTCCTGTGTTTCATGCAAGAAATGAATGAATTCCTCTAGGTTATCTGCACTTGACTTTGGTGGTCTATACACTCCAACAACTGTTATATGTTCCAGGGTTGTCTTTATTGTCACAGCTACACAGTCTATAGTACTGGTGTTATCACTGAACATGTAATAATCACAGGTCTCATAATTATCTTTAATCCCTACTACAACACCTCCACCTGATTTTTTTTTTGTTAGAATGTCTGTTACAGTAAAAACATTTATACCCTGACAGAACTGGTTTCCAAACATTGTTCTTTAACCATGTTTCACAAACACATCAGTCTTGTGAGAACGTAGTAAATTTTCCAATAAAAAACTTTTATTATTAATGCTCCTAGCATCAACAACCATCACAAATGCATCAAATGTTGCTGTCTGTGAACTGTTACATTTTCGCACCTGCCGAAAATCCTGCCTAGTGTTTGTCAAATATTGCAAAATATCTGCTGCAAAAATTCTCTTCCCTTATCTTGACAAATGCATGTCATTCTGTCTGAACACGTGCGCCCCAAATTAGGCTCGGATGCTGTACACATTTCCATTTTTTTAAATAGGACATTTTTTTCCATGTAGTTATTTACCAAAAAAATCTTTTCATTCACATTGACCTGACTATCCTTTCTATAGGTGATTTGTGAAATATACGATCTTAACACCAGTACAAGGTATACTATCTAAGAGGGCTGCAAGTTCCCTACTAATAGTCAGTGAATCCTTGCGGATGACATCATTTGTACCAACATGAGTAAAAAGGGATCCGTACTTCCTTACATTAAGGCATTCCAAGGCTTGTCTCACTTCTTCTATTTTTGCTCCTTGCAAGCATAACACTATTCAATGTTCAATATCTTCT
Organism: Protopterus annectens; assembly: GCF_019279795.1. Lineage (NCBI taxonomy): Eukaryota > Metazoa > Chordata > Ceratodontiformes > Protopteridae > Protopterus > Protopterus annectens. The sequence continues at coordinate 294,735,432 of NC_056750.1, read as the reverse complement.
CTGCAAATATAAGTAGCAGTTCCTCTAATAACTGAATCTTCCATTACAAGAATATCTTTGCTGGCCAGTTCTGAAGAATCTTCAGCTTCTAATACAGTAATATCTGCTCTGTCAATTGTTACGAAGGAGAGAGCTTCATCATCATTAGTCTTATTAATCCCACTGTTTTCATTGTGTATTAAATTCTCATCCAACTGGTATTATAAATCCACAGCTTCAGCCATGCAGTCAACATCTTTCTCTTCTTTTTTCTAACAATAATGTTATTCAATCCTTCCACGTTCAATTTTGATTTCTTCCTTTTCACCTGCCCCTTGGCTATTTTTTCTACTTTCTCTGTTGGAAAAATTATGTCTTTTTCTGTAGACTGAAGTTTTTCTGATAGAAAAATATCATCATTCCCTGTAACCTGTGTGTTACACATAACAAAGCTGTGTCCTTTTTACTACATATTCTCTTTCCTTTACAGTCATTCGTCAGTTTCTTTTTCTTCCTTGTTATTTGTTGTGAACTTCATTTCTTTCTTTTTTGTTTCCTCCTAAACAAACTGAATCCTCAGATTGCTGAATACTTGCATCCAGAATTCAAAGTTTGTCTTGTTTCATAGGGGTTGAATGATTTTTACAGACAATAGATGCATCATTTCGTAAATGTGTTTTATTAGTTCTATGACTAACAATATCTATTTCATCAGTCCAGTCATTAATATATGAAACAACAGTTCTCCAAGCCATGCCAAGTGCACAAGTGCAATCATCATCATTAAGTCTACATTTACTCCTAACAATGGTAAGCAAATTATTCAGCTTTTGACATGAGGAACACAGATCACCAGTGTTATCAGCTGTTACCTTTAAATATGAATAGCATGTATTACATTGTACAAGATATTTGTGCATTAGCAAATCGTTACTTGCATACTCATTTAAGGAATTCATATTTAGCTTCAAATTAATAAATTATTGTAAAAGAAAAGAATAATCACAAACAATAATCACAGAATTCAAAGGGAACTTAAATGAACTTCTATGACAGAAAAATTACACCAGCAATATACAACTAAATAATAAATTAAGTACAGTAAAGTTGTTCTGACCATACAAGTTCTGCAAGTAAGACAAAAACTGTAATTCCTTTACGTTCTGCTCACTATCGCTCGCAGTTTGCACTTCTTTTCAACCGTAAAGATCAATAAATCACAAACCAAGGTAGGATTATTTAAGATATGCTCAGGATTTTCTCCTCTGCAGTCTGTGTAAATTTACAGCTGTCTAAGCCCCTTGGGGTGGCTAGAGTTTGTGTGTCTAAAACCTCTCCCTTTCTAACAACCAACAGTGAAATTAAAGGTAAAACAACAAAATATGAATCAAAGTAAGTCTTATTAACAAACTATCCCTTCCTACCTACAAACAGTTAAAAACAGTGATAACAAATACAATACAAATTCAAATAAAACTTATCTTACCAGTCAACTCCACAGTAAGTCACAAACCAAAGTAGGATTGTTTAGATATGCTCAGGATATCTGAGTTAGGTTTTAAACAGAACTGAGATTCTGCACCTGAAATGGTTCATAGGTTGATACTAGGCTATCTGCCCTAGGGCATTTATAAGCCTAGCCAGAGTGTGTTTGGCTTTCGCCACCCTTTTAGGTTAGTTGACTGTGCCTCTGTATAGTACGTCACAGAAGATAGCCCTTTTAAGATTAGTTTACTGTGCCTCTGTCTAGTAGGGACACAGAAGAGATCCCAGGGGTAAACCTACGATCTCCCATCCACTCGTCAAGATTTCTCTTGAAGAGGATCATTGAGGGGCTCTGCCTAACATGGATTGGGATTTTGTTCCAGAGTGAGGGGAGCCTCTGGGATATGAATCTGTCCCTCCAGCATGTTTATTTCTGTGCTGAGGTTTAAGTCCCTGGAGCGTGTAGCTCTAAGGGATTTGGATTTCCTGAGGTGGAGCATGTCCATTAATTCTGGGTTGGACATGGCTTTATACGTCAGGCACAGATCGCCTCTGAGTAGGCGGTAAGCAACTGAGTAGAGCTGGAGTTTCTTTAGCCTAACTGCATAGGGCATCTGTTTGAGTCCCTTGATCCTCTTGGTGAGGTACTTTTGGGGTTTTTCTAGTTGCTGCAGGTGTCGAGTAAGGTACATCCCAAATGGAGCATTGTATTCAATTATGGGCCTGATGAGTGATGAGTAAAGGGGCACAATGACCTCTGTTGATCTAGATGTGAACCCTTTCCTGATAAGATGGGCTATATAGAAGGTCTTTGTAAAAGTGATTGTCAAAGGAGAGATTGCTATCTACTTGGGTCCCCAAATCCCTAATTACTTCTTCCGTACTTAATGGGTTACCACCTATGTGGTAATTTGTGGGCACTTTGTTTTTCCCAAAGGGGATGACTACGCACTTTTTGGCATTTAGCTTTAGGACATGGCTCTGACACCAGCTATCCGTCTCTGTGAGACCCTTTTGGAGGATGCTTGTGTCAGTTGGCAAGTCGATTATGGCACCCAGTTTGCAGTCATCTGCGAACTTGGTCAGCCATAGTCCTCCCGTGTTAGCCTGTACCTCAGAGAAATGTATACCGAACAAGAGAGGTCCCAGGACTGAGCCTTTTGGGATGCCACTTGTAACTGGTTTAGAGTCTGGCATGGCACCTGCAATTCTGACCATATGGGTTCTATCCCTGAGCCAGTTTGCAACCCATCTTGTGACATAGGGGTTGATATTTAAGCTGGTGAGCTTATTTATGATGCCTGAGTGGGGTATTGTGTCGAAGGCTTTTGCGAGGTCCAGGTAGGCTGTGTGGACTACCTTCCCTTCATCTATGGCCTTGGTGACTGTTTCAAAGAAGTCGACCAGGTTCAAGAGGCAAGATCTGCCCTTAACTAAGCCAAATTGGGTAGGATCCAGTGTTTGGAGGTTCCCAATGTCTTTGATTATAAGTTCCATGATGATACGCTCCATAGCTTTGCAGACCAGGCTAGTCAGGCTTATAGGGCGATAGTTTCTGGGGTCCGTTGTGGCACCACCTTTGTGGAGAGGGACCACTGTTGCTGTACGCCATTCCTTGGGTACATATCCTGTAGTAAGGCTGAGATTGAACAGTGACTTTATGTGAGGGTTCAGTTCTTCTTGGAGCTCGTGTAAGATGCAGCCCAGGACACCGTCCGGTCCCTGTCTGCCAGGATATTGGCAATGTCTGTGGGTTCAGTGTATTTTTTGTCATTTTGCACTAACTCAGAGCATATCTGGGAGTTGCCACCCAGGTTCCTGACATAACTAAAGAAGGCCTTGTGATTATATTTAACGTCTTGTGCAATTTTTCTTTCGAAGCTGGCCTTAGATGATTTTATGAGGGATCGTAATTTCTTGCTAGTACTGATCAGAGATGCCTTCCCTTTTTGGGATTTTGCTCTTATCATGTAGTAGCTTCCTCCTTCTGTTGTATAGCTTATTTATGGCTGGGGTCCACCAGACAGGTCTCCTGCCTTTGGAGGAGTGAGTCTTGGTTTTATTTGGGATAGCACGATCCATGCATTCCTGTAGGTGTCCATAGAATGCGTTTGTAAAGGATTCTGCGGTTTGGGCCGTATTTTCTACTGGCCCGGGGGCTTTGAAGGATTCCACCTTGGTTTCGAGAAATGTGAAGTTTGCTTTTGAGAAGTTCTTCACTGTGGTTTCCTTGGCTGGGGGTGGGGACGGGATATGGATGTCCAGTGAGATTAATTTATGGTCAGATCTTACCAATGAGGGGTATACCTCTGGTATGGAACATAGAGTCCCCATGTTGGTGATGATCAGGTCCAATATGTTTTCCCCTCTTGTGGGAGTGGTGACCAGTTGTTCCATAGCATTTGAGTTTATAAATTCTAGGAACCGTTGGGTGAGGGTGTTGGGGCTTGAGTAGTGCTCCCAGTCTATGTTTGGGTAGTTGAAGTCACTCAATATAATGGTGTTTGGAGAGAACTTCATATTCTCCAGTGTTCTCAGGAAAGCCGAGTAGGGTTCCTGAGTTTGGGAGGGTGGTCTGTAGCAGGCTACAAACTGAAAGGCAGTTTTGCCCACTGTTACTTGCACATGGATGGTCTCCGATGCTTCGTGCAGTGCCACTAACCTGGAGGTGTGGGTATCTTTGATGAATAGGGATACTCCCCCTCCTTTTGTGGTTCGGTCCGAGTTTTGGGGCCAAAAAGCATGGTATGAGGTATAACTTGGTAGTGCTGGGGTGCTCTCAGGAGCCTTGAACCAGGTTTCTGTTACTGCACAGATATCGATATTCTCCATACTGAGGAGAGCCTCGAGTGCGTGCATCTTGAGGTTTAGACTTCTGGCGTTGAGCATTACCCTTAGTTTCTTTTTCCTTGTGTTGTCTATGGAGGTGGGTTTGTCTTTTGAGCCTTGCCTAAAAAAGGCACTATGGGGGTGGCAAGAGCCTTAGCCATTATTCGAAAGCCCAGGGGTGACAGGTGCAATCCCTTTTGAATGACACCAATACTTTAGCCAATTGTTAAAATTGATCATTTTGTCTTTATACTGTGGCATCATTCTTGGTGAGGGTAAGATGCTACTCAAGTTCAGGGTCATACCGGCCTGGGCTACATGATCAGAGAGCTCCTCTATGTCTCTTTTCATGTAGTCCAGGGAGGTACATCTCAGGTCATTCTCACCAGCATGGACAATGACGGAGTCATATTTGTACTTGCTTTGGAGTGACCTGAGTGCTTGTGTTATGTGGCAGATCCTGGCACCTGGCAGGCAGCTTACAGTGACCTTCTCCTTGTTCAGCCTGGTGAGTGGGACGTCAGTGTGTCTGACAATAGAGTCACCTATTACAAGTGTATTAGGTGTGTTGTTTAGCCTTAAGGGCTGTGACTGTATGGCACACTGACTTTGTGAACTATGTGATACGTGGGTATTGTTGTGGGGTAGCGGTTGCTTGGATGTCTGCTTTGGAGGTCTCTGCTGCTTGAGCAGATTTTTATTTAGAGCCTCTGAGTATGTTTTTGTGTGTTTATGTGTTTGGTTTGCTGTTGCAATAGGTCTATGTGAGACTGGATTTGTGGTGTGTGTGGTTACCTTCTCCTCCTGACTGACTGCGCCAGTACTGGGTTGAGAGAGATCAGCATCCAGTTTGGCTATATAGTTGGATCTCTCACATATATTTAAGCTTGTTGGGAGGAGGAGAGGGTGGTCTGTGTACATAAAGCAGTTGTAACATTGCCTCAAGATTCCAAGATTCACCAGCTGGACTGGAGAGTAAACCCGAAACTGACTTTTGGACATGCCAGAATAGTATAAGGAACTACTTTTTGACTGATCAAAAGGACCAATAGGGAGCCAAGTACTTAAAGGAGTATAAGAGGGTGTAGTGCTTTAGTTCATTAGTGCTTACTTATAAGATTACTTATACGAGCAACTGCAGGGTTTTAGAATGAAAATAGAGTGCTTACTTTGAGATTTAGAACAGTTCTAAGGGAAAAAGTGAAGAGCAGACTTTGTGGAGCCGGGAATACTTTAAACCCGTCCGTTTAAGTGGCACTGCCCGATGCTGCGCTATGTGCAAAACCATGCAAATGCGGGTTTTAAAGCAGGGAAACTGAAAGAGATAGGAATTGACCCAAAACGGCCAATAAGCTACTAGTTTCAGGGCTGACACCACTCCTCCAGGGACAAATAGGCTGCTCAAAGCTCCCCACTCTCACTGGTGAACAGAGAAGCTTCCTCCTATCCAAGTAAGGATATGGGCAACACAGGAAACTATACCACAGCCTGAAATCTGGACTAATCTAGTTCAGCAAAGGCGGGAAAAGAGAATATTTTTTTTTGTTTTTTTCAGGAAACATGCTAAACTGAATGCTAAACTATTCATGGTCTCCATCAGAAAGTGCATCCTATGGATGTTTTGGGGTTTGCTCAAAGTATTGCAAATTCAAAAGGCTAAAACATTCTGAGAAGAGGCCATCTTTTAAGTTAAAGTAACCAAAGTCCTAGTTACCTATAGAAACTCTTCACAAAAAACATGGAAAGAGACCTTAAAGAAATGTGTAACACTGATCACATCTCAGTTTTCTTTCATAGGGTTTTAAATGAAGAACATGAGTTTAAGATAATTTCATATGTTTATTCATTAAGATCACTGAAGAAAGTTCTAGCAATTGGATCTGTGATAAAAATATTAACTTTAGTGTCTAGATGACCACTCCTTCAACCCACACCTGGAGTTTGATGCAATACTTGTTAAAACCTACAAGGAAGAGTGTGACCATACTGTCAGCCCAACTTTTCTCACTCAAGCTAAAGGCAGCTCCTCCAGAATTGCGGAAGCATGCTGTGTCAATGGCAAAGTTGACACATTCTATACAGGCCTCCATGTATGAGCCTGTTGTTAGAGGCTGGGTTGATGGACATGTTGTCAAACGTTTGCAGGCAGGTCATTGAACCAATAAATGTGAGTTGCTCTGCACCCCAGAATGCTGCTGCTTAGGCCGTCAACAATATTCTTCCAAAAATACTTAAGCATGACTTCACTTTGTCAATGTCTTCCATTCTTCTTAATATTTTATTTTAATTATTTTTTTTTCTTCAAATGTTCATGAAGCTGTCTATAAAAGGTGTTCAATTATAATGTGGACTCTAGAAGCCAAATCCCCCAGAAGAAGGGTGCATGCATATTCTGTTTTAAAATTCTTACAAACATATTCAACACCTGTAGATTCTCCTTTAAAATTCATTCATTTGAACAAGAATGAAGTAACAATAGGTGCTGTTGAGTGCAAATCTAATGAACTAAATGCACATGTACAATTTTACCAGTAATACTGACAGTAACATAGTCCAGCAATAAAATCAATATCTATCTACGGTTGGTATTTGAGCTTAAAAGAATCTACACATCAATCCAGTTACAACTCTGAGTTTTAACATTTGCAAGAATCTGTGATCATAAGAATTTGGCCAAATCAGCTCCTGCTCTACTCCTAAGTTTCCAAGTAAACAAACATGTGGAGGAAGCCTGCAGAATACAGCAAGATCAGACTTAAACACTTCTGCAAACAAACTATAATGAAAATAAAGATTGGTCTCACCATTGCTCCAGTTGTTCCTCGAGATCCCTTTGGTCCTGGATTTCCTGGTGGACCTGTCTCTCCAAGAGGCCCTGTCTCTCCTAAGAAGCCCATTTGACCTTTACTACCCTACGAAAAGTAAAAATTTTGAAGTGAATTAAACAAAATTTTACTCCATAATTTTGACATTAATGCAAAAAACACTACACATACCTTTCCCCCTTGCTTGCCTTTTCCACCTTGCTTCCCTGGTTTCCCTTCAGGACCCTGAATAATGACAAAACACACAACACAAATAAAGAGGTCTAAATAAAATGCAATACTGGAGAAAGATAAAACTCATCAAGTAGCTTTTTGTTATAAAGCATTTAGCACTGTCCAAACCATACCCCAAGTTCTGTAGATCTCCTTGATGCTACAAAAGACTTTAAAAATGTGTATAAACTTCAAACATTCACATGACTTTATTATGGTAAACTTTTCTTCATGTAATACAGCCCATGCTTTGAGCAGCATACCAGGGATATCCACTTCTGCTTAGCTACACTGATTACTGGATAAAAATGTATATACTGCTTTTCTGTATATTAGTAAATTCTTGCATACATAATTTTAAGTTTAACTATTATCTCAGACTGAAAATTATCAATGTATCATTTGTTATTCTGCACAGATTTGTAACAGTACAATGCTTTCCTCTGATAAACCCTTGCTCATCTGGTACCATATGGAAATGAATGCTAGTGCATAACACTAATCCATGCAATACATAAATGAGTTTGAAGATTCACATTTTTATTTGCAATTCAACTACTTCCCAGTGTGCCCAGAAGTAGTCCTACAGATGTTTTATAGGATATTAGTACACTCAGTTCAGCAATTTAAGAATTTCAAGCATGAACTTACAATAACAGTAGATGTTCAAATGATCAGTGCTGCAGTAGCCTTACCAGTATGGTTTACATCCAGCCAAAGGATATAATGACCAGTCACTTTCCAAAGCTTCAGGACACTTTCCACACACCCAAACTGTCAAGCAGCTTAAGCTGAGTTGACTAAAAGACAAGTCTGGCCGTGAAGCCCTTCAGAGTTTTCCTGCCAGCAGAAAGGAGGCCAAGTCATGGAAGGACTATGCAAAGAACAACAAAACATAAACGTCCACACTCGGGCATAAAAAACAAACTAAAAAACAAGAGGGAAGGAGGGAGTGAGTGGCTACTGCAGTAGTGATCATTCAAACATCTACTGTTATGATAAGTTTACTTACACAACTGTACTCTGTTCATCATATTGATCACTGCTGCAGTAGCCTTAGCTATATGGGTAGATTATCCTAGCTTGCTACATTTGGGAGTGGCAAGAGAAGGGTCTAGGAGCCTGTGAACAATGGTCCTAGCAAAGCCTGATCCTGACCTTGAGATTCAATCAAACCTACAGTGCTTTCTAAAAGTATGTACAGACCAAGTTGTAGTTTCCAGAATACATCTAGAATCCAGCAAAGAGACACAGATGAAGCCAAGGCCCTGGCAGAGTGGGCCTTGACCCTGCCTGGAATAGTTTTACTGTGGTGAGTATAACAAAATATAATAGCTTTAGACAACCAGTTGATAATATTTTGGCTTGTCACAGGTTGTTCATTTTTCTTACCATTACAAAAAAAAAATGAACAATTGATCCCAAGATCTAAAAGATTTAGTTCTGTCAAGACAGTACCTGAGTTATCTGTGAACATCCAAGGTATGGAGTATCCTTTCTCCTTTATTTTTGTGTTCAGGAAAGAAAACAGAAAATAATAATCTGACTTAAAGAAAACTCAAGATACTACTTTAGGCATAGAAAAAGGATTAGTTCTCAAAGAAACCCTGTCTTTGGAGAAAATGAAAAATGGTTAATTCACCATAAGAGCTTGCAACTCAGATATCCCTTTTTGCAGAGGTCAGAGCAATCAGTAAAGCTGTTTTCCATGTTAAGAACCTCAAGTCAGCTAGGTTAGCTCATTTAAATGGAGCACGTGTTAGCTTCTCTAACACAAAATGAATATCCTAAGGAGGGGCCATTTATGCAACACTCCTTTCAAAAACATTTTGACATGACAGTGCAGTGAAAGAGGAAGACATGCCAAAATGGTTAATAAATGAACCTTCATGTAGGAGTAAGAAAGGATATAGGATAGTAACTCATACAAATATTGTAAACCAGAGAACAACTAGCCCTGAATGGATGCTGGTCAAGTTGTTGGCACCAACTAGGAAACATTTTCCATTTGCTAATATATGATTTTTCTAGAAGTGGGCTTTCTTGCCTCCATAAGTACCTGCTGTATGTCCTCAGTAAAAAGGTGACTAAAGGTAATTAAGACCCTATCATCCATGCAGTCAGTTCAAGTTAATTGGGGTCGAGCTTTTTCAAGCACTTCTGATTTTGTGTTAGTACATCCAGTCTGTGAGGAAGCATGTGGTAAGTGTCCCTGGCCATTTCCAAAAGAAGGGATAGCCACTGCTGCCTGGCCAGAAGGGAGTCACGACAATGATTTTGGGGGATTCCTTCTGAATCTTCAGAAGTATCCTGGATATCAGTAGAAAGGATGGAAAAGCACAAAGGAATATTCCTGTTCAAGGAAAAGAAAAAGCATTGTCTTCCAGGCAGTCCTGGAGCTGAATATTGCCAGATGATTGTTAAGAGAGGAGACAAACAGGTCTACTTGAGGAAATCCCCACAGATGTATAAAATCTTGGAAGACGCCTGGTCTAGTTCCATTCGTGAGGGACTGCTCTTGTTCTGCTCAGCTTTTCTGCCACACAGTTTTGATATGACAGAATATAAGATGCCTGTAGAGTGAGACTGGCCTGTGAAGCTATATCCTAGGCTAACATGGCTAGCCTGCAAAAGGTTATGACCTGGTACCCACTGCTTGTTGATGTACCACATGATGGTATAGTCTATAACAACTAGAAGGGGTCTCAGGGATCAAAGATGATTCAAAGAGGAGAGTTGAGAGCCTTGATCAGGGCAACCATCCCTTTTATGTGCTTGCATCTGTCCTTGGTGTCCCACAGACCTTTCACTTTTATACCTACTGACACTGCCCAAGCAAAGTCTGAGGCATCTGTGGTAACTGACTGCTTTTGAGCAATGAGGGAGAAGGGGAGACGTTGATTTAGGGAAATCTTCTGTCTCAACCAAGTCATTTTTCTTTTGGCAAATCACAGCACTGGGATTTGAATAGACAAAGGATGTTGGTGCTGTGTCCAAATAATAACAGATAACACTGTATTGTTCTCATGTGGAATCTTGTAAGGGGTATCATGAGGATCACCGATGCCATGAGATCCAAATTTCTGACGTATTCCCTCTCAGTAACTGAAGTCTGAGAGGAAAAGTTTAGAAAAAGATCTAGAAATAAATCTATTTGAACTAAGGTGTCTAGCTGACATCCCAGGAAAACAATCATGTGTGAAGGAGTTAAAAGACTTTTCAATGTTCTCTTGAAATTCCAGCTTATATAAGAGAATCTCTCATTCATGAGAGATTCTTGACATTTTGAAAAAAACTCTGCAAAGATAAGCAAGCTGTCTAAATATGGAAAATATGGACACCCTATAGCCTGCAATCTGTCATAACTGGAGGTAGAGACTTTGTGAGCACTCTTTTTACTGAGGGATAGTGCAAAGGGTAAGGCAGAGAACTAATAATGTGATCCAGACACAGAACATCAAGAAATGCTTGAAGTCTGGATGTGATGCATCTTTTAAATCTAGTGTTATCAGGAAATGTAAATGAGGAAGAAGAAGTAACACGTTGTGAAGTAACAGCATTTTGAACTTGGGCACAATCACAACTAGGTTGAGGAAAGAAAGATCTAGAACTGGTTTACATGCATTTTCATTTTTTGGTAATAAAAATATCCTTGAATAAAAAAATTATCCCACCCTGGGAAGGAAGAAAACATTCTATCATTTCCTGGGACAGCATGTGCTTAAGGACAGGGGGAAATAAAGGAGTCTGGTCTGGTGGATGTGAAATCCCACTCCCCCAAGAAAGAAGGGATTTCCTCCCATTGCTATCTGTAACCTATATGAATGATCTTTAGACCCCATTTGTCTGAGACTATAACCAAAGAGAAAAGTGGAGAGGATTTCAAAGATAGCTGCACAGTGATCAACAGCTTAATTTCAACCCTCCCAGTGTGAAAAAAGAAACTGAGAGATAAGAGCTAGTAATTCTTCTAGTTTTAGTAACATTCAGTTACTGGCTAGTAAGTACACTGCCTGGATGCCAACAAAGACAGCCAACTTTATTAGAGAACTTACAGGGGTCAAGGAACTACAACCTTGGCTCAAATTAGACCTATAATGGGCCAGAGTCAGGTCCAAATGTTCTGGTCTGAGGACAAGGATTGGATAAGGAGTTATTAAAGACCAAGAGGAAGAGATATTCCTTTCAGATGCAACAGTGGTCATTACTGTGAGCACCCCCCAACTGCATCTGGGTCAAACAAAAATGTCTCATTACACTGTATACATCAGCTTCGGTGAGACTCTGAGAGGACCTAGTTGATCTCAAGGAAGAAGCACATGAAGGAGGCCTGAATAGATAATAAGGTCTATCTTGTAAATTATGAGACTGGAGCCTAGGGATAATGGGCTCCAGTGAAAAACTAGATGGCGTTATGGATCCAATAACTATTGGATCTGAAAATAATGCTGGCTCCGAGAGCTTAGAGAGATCTTTGCTGGAGGAACCAGAGATGACAAGGGTGTTGGATCAAGAGAACTCTTCTTTGAAATTTCAGGTTTATCTTACTCTGTTTCCTTTTGTTTCTCCCCGATCTGATGAGGGATTTTCTCCTAGTAATGGCTGTAGTAGACCCTTTAAAATACGTTTATTACTCCTCTCAACTATCATTCTTTGTCTAAAGGCTTCATAAATCAAACAAACAATCTCTAAATGAGAAGGCTCCAAGCAATAATCGCATTTCTCATGCACATCAAAGTTTGGAAACTTGTGAGAACAAGCAATACACTTCTTAAACCTGGATGGCTTATCCGACATCCTGACCACAACAAAATGATTATTAAGGAGGAAACAACAGGAAAAAAGGCCTTATTATTTGTCATCTATTATTACTTTTCTTTTTTGTACATAACTAGAAATAAACTAAAAAAATAATAGCAAGGTAGGAAAACTGTTCAGTTATTACAATTATTGGAAAAATCCCAAATGGGAGAGGAAAAGAAAAAAGGGGAGGGATAAAAGTGAATAAAAGTTGAATCTAGGGAGGTAAAAGTTTACTTATTTAGAGAAAATTCTAATTATTCTATCCTAATTCTCCTGAGAACCATGAACTGTTCAAGTGTTTCACATAGCAAATGAGATCTGAGGTATCTCACACTTCTCACAGGGATCATGGGTAAGGGGAGGAGCCTGAACACCAGACCCATCTGTTGAGGAACAGACAGACAACACAACATCAGATCAGGAATTATTTAGAGGGGCTGACAAATGTTAAAATATTGCAGAATAAGGGGAGTCTCACAGAACAAGAAGAGATGCAACTGCAGAGTGCTAGAAAATAAAGGCAGTATCTAGAGATTATACATGAGACTAAAAAGACTACTGTTAAACAACTGTTGTTTGATAACTCCAGAGCATAACAACTTTTAGTACATCTTGGGCAACAGAAAGTAGAAAGGTTGTTGCCAAACTTAGGGAGCCTGCAACAAGAAAAATAACTAGAGATCCTACAGATGTAGCAGAGAAATTTCAGAAATTTCATGAAAATTTGTATAAAGCAGGGAGATATGGATATCAAGAAACAGCACAAATGGAAACATTGATGTAAGACTTCAAGTATGCCAAGGTTAGAGGTAGATGAGGCTCAACAGTTAAGAGTCAAGATAGGAGGAGATAGGATAAAAATGGTGACATATAGTCAATCTGTGGAAAGTTTCCACAGATAGATGATATTCCTGTTGTAGTTTGGAAGCTAGGAGGGAAGAAAATGATAAAGAGCTGAAAGGTTTTGTTTAACAATATTTTAAAAGGAAGGGAAGTACCAGCATCCTGGAAGAAAGCTGCGGTGGTTATAATACCTAAAGACAGTGAAGACTCATCACACCCAGCTTCATAAAGGCCCATTACAATTTTAACCCATAACCATAAAGTGTTTATATCTATAATAGCTAAAAGAATAGCAAAGGTTTTGCCAAAATTTAGAGATATGGATCAATGTGATTTTGAGGAGGGGAGGCTAACACAGAACTGATGAGCTAGAGGAAAGCAAAATTTAAGAAAAGGCTTCTGCTGTTAGTGCTGATCTTGATGCAGAGACAGCATTTAACAGAGTAAGATGGGATTTTTATGTAAGGCAATGGAAGCATATGCATTCCTTCTACAATAATAAGGTTAATTAGGAGGACATGTGTGGGTTTTGAGGCAAAAATTAAAGTGGGAGGGTTCCTCTCTGACAAGTTGTATGTGAAGAGATGAACTAGGCAGGGGTGACTTTTTTCCCCTTTGTTATTTGCTTTATATTTTGTACCAAAGAAAATAAGTGACTCGGAAATTCAAGGATATAACTGGTATGGTAATCAAGAAAAGTTTGTTTTATATGCACAATATTATTTTGTACCCGATAAAACCAGAAAAGGACATCTCAGTGTTGTGGAACACTTTGAGACAATTTTAAGTCTTTGGCATATAACATTAAGTAAGATAAAACAAAGACTATAAGTGTAAACTATGTACCCACACTTGAACTGGATCAGCAATACCAATATTCATGGGGACAAAATAAAATAAAGAATGTAGGAGCATGGATCAAAAAGGATTCTGGATTCTGTTATGGTAGCTAAGGATATGGGGAAAGAGAATGAAAAAAAGATAATACAAAAATGGAGAAACTGGATATCGATAGCAAGATACAAGCAGTGAAAATGCTTTTAGTCTTTTAGTTTTATATATACGTCAGGTATATTTTTATCAACCAAAGAGGAAGTTGTGGACAATAATTAATAAAGAGTAGAAGGAGTTTATCTGGGAAGGGAAGAGGGCAAAGGTCAAGTGGGATAAGTTCATCCTTCCAATAGAACAAGGTGGTTCAGGATTACCTGATCCAAAAGGATACTTTAGTGCTAGACAGTTAAGGTTCATATGCATAATGCAAGCAGAAAGCAATAATTTAAAGTGGAAAGAGATGATGATGAAGCAGGGGGGAAATTCAAGAAATAAGGAGAGAGTGGGATTTTGGATGCAGATCGTTAAGGAGAATAACAATAGCTTATACAGAATTTATAATTATTAAAGCAGCAGGCAGTATTCTAAGAACTAAACCAACACAAGAATAGAGAAAGGAGATTTTGCCAATAGGGATGACTGCAATTAGGAATACAGGGAATAGGCAATAAGGGACTAAAATTTACTGGAGAAAAGTGTCAAAGAAACAAAGGTATTTGGTAGCAAATAACTACAAATGGAAAGGTAATAGAATGGGAAAAGGCCAAGAAGACATTCGGACTATAGGCTAAAGACTGCTTTCACTATTAAGGCTTGATATCACAGTATAAGCAAAGAGAAAGGGATAGGGGAACCATAAATGAAAGACCTTCTCTGGTAGAGTTTTTAGCTGAATCTAGAACAGAAACTGCTGTTTAAAAGGAATAATTATTATGGTATATGAACTATTGTACCATACCTACAGGAATCAATCAGAGAAGGTTAGAAAAGATTGGGAAGAGAGAATAGATAAGCAATTCACAAGAAAGCAATGGAAGACTTATGCATGTCTCCCAAATATACAACAAAGTCTAGAAGATTTAGGATTTTTTGCTCGGAAGTGTTTGCATTGTTATTTTTGGACCCAAAGCAGACTCCAAAGAATTTTTCCTCAGGTAGATGCCAAATGTTGGAGGTGTGATAGGGTAGAAAGAGGTAACTGGTACCATATGTTTTGGGAGTGTAATCTGTTGGCAGACTTTAAAATTCCATACAGAGTACTTTGCCAGAAACATTGTATGAGTAAATGGGTGTAACTAAGGAAAAGATTTTTTGAGCTGGGATACAGGATCTGAATTGCCTAGATATAGTAAGGCTATGTTAAGTTTAATTCTGGTGGCTGCCAAAAAAGCAACTGCTAGAAAATGGAAATGAAAGTCTAAACAAACTGCTGAAGTAATGAATGCTGTAACAGAAAAGAACTGGAAGTGGGATCTTTAGAAAAGGATATGAAATTACATAAACAAATGGAAATTGTGTGAACAATACATGCAGAAAATGTGCAGGAGGAGTGAGGTTTAAGGGAAGGAAGAAATTCAGCAATTTATATAATGTGGGACTGATGATAGTTATAAAAAAGAATATGTGTGATGTATAATGTTTGCAACTGGGAACATCCTAATACAGTTTGTTGTTCTATAGAAATGTATGTTTACCTTTGTGTTAAGTGATAATTCAATAAAGGTGTTAAGAAAAAAAAAAGAACAGAGTAAAGTGGAGATTTAATCTTTCTGTAAGGGAAAAACAGACTGCCGGGTTGGGAGGGACAGACAAGGTCCTTAAGCAGTCATTCTGACTTGTTAGCTTGCTCTTGGTTTTGTGGAGTTCGTGAATTCTTTTCGGAAACTTCTGCCATTTCTTCTTAAAATAGAAGTTATGCGCTTACCATAACATTTCATCTGTGTTGTCCATTTTCATTTTTCCCCAATTGATGGTTTCAGATCCGATCCAACTTGGCCGTTGCTAAAGCTCGTGGCATCCAAAAGCTCTCAAGCTTCTCCCTTACCCATCAACCCTAAATTACCTTAGATCTTGTTTGCTGAGTTTTGCCAGAAAGGAAATATTTATTATGCATAGATAAAGGAGATGAAAACTTGTATGCAGTTAATACATAAAAAGACTACATCTGGAGCTCAATACAAAGGACAGTGATGTCCCCCTAAAGACTCATTCTTCCAGATGTTTGCAAAGGATGGTCATTTATGGGTGGGGAGTTGAGGAAGAATGAAAATGGACAACACAGATGGAATGTTATAGTAAGTACATAACTTCTTTATCTGATGTTGTCAATTTTCATTCTATCCTCAACTGATGGGACAGAGTCCCCAGCTACCTAAAATCCTGGGTGGACTTGAGGAAGAAAATTCCTGAGCACAGTTGAATCAAAAAATGCTCTACCTCTGGAGACCAGATCCAATATGTAATAAGTAACAATGGTATGGGGAGTAGCCCAAGTTGCTGCACATATGTTATTCAACATGATTTTGATGCATCCAATACATAAATCTTTTCCATTTACTGGAATAGAGTTTATGTATTGAAGGCTTATGTGAAGATAAAAGTATATGTAGGACAGGGGATGAGATAATAGGTTGTCTGGCTATTAAAGGAATTGAAGAAGCCAGGCCGTCAGCCTGAGGTTTATATTTTTGGATGGATCATGCCTGCCAGGTGAGACAGGAGGTCTGGAATTGGATCTAGAATCCAAGGTTGGTGAAGTAAGTGAGGGCAAAGTAAGGGGAACCAAATCTATTGAGGCCAGAAGGGTGCAATGAGGATGACTTTGGTCTTCAACATGGCAGCTTTCTGTAGGAATTTCGGAATTAGCAAGATTGGTGGATAGGCATATAGTAGACCCGGGGAGGCAATCGTGAAGTAGTTCCTCGGTGATTCCCCTGGGGGGATGGGGTTAGAGTAAAGTAGGTGCGGCATTTGTTGTTTAGGGGAGAAGCAAAAAGGTTGCAGCAAAGCTGGCCCCACTGATGAAAAATCATTTCTGTCATGTTTTTGTTGAGAGACCACTTATAAGATAGAATAATACACCTGCTCAACTTGTCTGCTATTACACTGGACTTCCCAGGAATGTGCACTGCTATCAGAAAGCTGTTGGATGAGATCTCCCATTGCCACATTTTGAGTGCTTCTCGACACAAGGGGTGAGATCTGGTTCCTCCTCATTTGTTGATATACCAAACTACTAACATATTGTTTGTTTGAATTGCAATCATCTCCAGAGGAAGAGCATACTGAAGGGCTTGCAACACTAAAAGCACTGTTCTCATCTCTAGGACACTGATATGCAAATTGGCCTCTTCAAAGTACTAAGTGCCTTGCACTATTTTCCCCAGAATATGCCCACCCACCCCAACTGGGAAGTGTCCGTGTTCACTATATCCTTGGGCTGAGGGGGAATGAACTGACTGTCTTGTAGAACTTGATCTTTTTGAATCCACCACCTAGGATCTCTCTTGCATATGTGAGTGAATCATATCAGAGTTGACATGGGTTGGTAAAGTAGCAACCACTGTGTTGCTAGCATCCACTGTAGAATCCTCATGTAAAATCTGGCTAAAGGTACTAGTGCTATTGCCACTGACATTGATCCCAGAGCTTGAAGAACCAAGTGGAACGAAATCTTAGTACTGAAGATTATTTTTCTGACGTATGATCTTATAGTTGGAGCCCATGAGAGAGGCAGAAAAGCTATCATTGACTTTGTGTTGCATAATGCTCCTATGAATTCCAAATCCTGAGTTGGTGCCAGTTGAGCCTTGTCGTACTTTATGCTTATCCCCAGATGATAACATGTCTGGAGAACCCGGTCTCTAGCCTTTATTAACTGATGCCTGGTTGGGGCAATAATGAGCCGGTCATCTAAATATAGAAATATCCAATCCTTGCAGTCTCAAGGTAGCTGCTACTACTGCCATACATTTGGTGAACACCCTGGGGGCTGACGTGAGGCCAAAGCTCAGAACTCTGAACTGCTAATGACTGGCTTCCAGACGGAAGTGTAAGCACCTTCTGGATTGTCTCTTCATCTTTATGTGATAGACCATCAGGATGCATAGTATCCAACACATCCAGTTGTCCTTGTCCAGAAAAGGGAGAATGGACTGAAATGTGACCATCCAAAACTTGCTGTATAGAACTGACTTGTTTAAGTTGCTGAGATCCAAAACTGGTCTCTAGTTCCCTGTATTCTTTGGCATTAAAAAGAACCTTGAGTAAGTTCCAGATTCTATCTAGTCTGGCGGGACCTCTTGGATGACTCTTTTTCCTAGCAGCTTTCATATCTGAATTGCTGCTTGTTCCCTCTGACTGGGTGGAACATCAGGGATTTTTCTTGAGATTGGAGGAGGAAGGGTAAAGGGTATTATATAACCTCTGGAAGTAATCCTCTGCACCCAATTATCTTTTGTTATGTCTAGCCACGCTCTCTGGTACAGGGGATAATCAACCCCTGATTGCCTCCAGAGGTTGGCAATCTGGCCTCCTTTAAGGAGCGCTAGTAATGTCTGCCAAAGAAAGAATTTTAGACCCCTGGTTTTTCGGGCCACCTTTGCAGCAAGGGTGGCATCAACCATTGGAGTTCCCTTTTCTGCCCTTGGGGCAACTTCCTCCACGTGTGTCCTGGAAAGGCCCCCAGGATTTCTTGAATCACATCTTCCGACCATCTCTTTGATTCCTAGAAAAGGATTTTTGAGGGGGTTGAAAAATGTATGCCCACAACAGATAGAGTCTTTACATCCTTCTCACACCTGGATAATGTGTCCTTCGCCTTGGGGGCAATCAAAGAAGTGCCATCAAAAGCAGCGTTGATGAACGACAATTTGAAAGGCTCCACAAAATCACATAAGCACATCCAAGCATATCTCCTGATGGCAATTCCTAACCCGCTGCCCTTGAGGTTCCTTCACCTACATGCGAAATGTGCCTCATGGAAGAATTTAAAATAGATTGCAGGGTAGCCAAATGAGAAGTTAAGGATGAGTGGATCTATGCAGAAATGGATCCTGACAGGGTATTTGACAGTTCCTTAATCAAATCCCTCTGTAATCATGTAAAATCTGCCAAATAATTCAGCAACCTCAAAGCAAAGATCGATGAAGCATAGATGTGCTTCACAAGCCTGTCCATTGTCCTCGGCTCCCTGTTAGGGGGATGAACAGTGAAACTCTCTTCAGCAAGTTCCTTTTTGGTAGCCACTGCCATGACCATGGCATCAACAGGCACTCCTTTACCCCAAAATACTTTTACAAAGCTGGTGCCATAATCTTGTCCAGTCTCCTAGGTATTGGTTCAGCTGTGTTAGGTACCTTCCATGCCCACTGTGAGACTAACTCAATAAGCTCATCGGTGGATGGAGTAACCCAGGACGTAGACAGGCCAGTACCGAAAGTTTCCAGGAATACAGACTCAGATGAAGGTTTGCTGGGAGTCCAGCCACCTCTTTGATTTAGGACCACGAGGTTGTCTCCAAATGAAACATCTTCAGGAGGTGACCATGGGGACCCTTCACCTTCATCGAAGTCTGCATCTTCAGTGACTGACTTTTCTGGAGAGTCCAAGTGCTTCCTCTTACATGTCTTCTTTCTAGGGACCTCCGCAGTGGGATGCTCTGGGGAGGTATTGGAAGAAATCGTGATACTCTTTTGGGAAGCCTTGGGGTGTTGGGCTGGCTGTCTCTGTGGCAATGAGTGATGAGGCTCTGTGCACAGAGACATCAAGGTGGAAGGCTTAGGATCTGAGGGGGTTGGATCCATACATTCTACAGAGACAGAGAAAATCCTCTTCACAGCCTCAAAGGCAGACCACTCCAGAGAAAGGGAAGACCTCGGATCTGAAAAGACAAGCTTTTGGACCACAGTCCTCCCCCGTTCCAAAGGCAATCTCCCCAAGGTGAAAGATGAAGCCAAGCTATCCAGTGCTGAGGCTCCGAGGTGCAGAGATGGCTCCAAGAGCTTCAGAGTTGACTCCAACACCTTGGATCTGACAGGGACACTTCCATTCAAAGAGCACTCCAGATCCAATGGAACTGGAGTGCTCAGAATAAGCTTCAGATACGTAGATACTGCTAACTTCGGATCTGAGCCAGACAGAGCAGAACGGCTTAGATCCAGGGACTATGAGATCTAAGACAGTTGAAGAAGTCAGAGAAGGAACTTGTAGTGGGGATGTAGTAGAAGAATGGACCTCCTGACCCAAAGAGGTAGGAGCCGGTAAGACACCTATCTGACTCTGCCCCGACAGAATTTTCCTCACCACTCTTTCCACATCTTCCTTTGTCAAATTTCTAGAAGAATGTGTGGAAACAACAGAGGGGAACCTGGGCTGGCATAGCTCCAAGAAAGGTGAGGGCACCGGATCCACCGATGGTGAGTATCTTATCTTGGGCAAGTGAATTAAACCTGAACTGGTAGGGCTGGATTTGACAGATCTGATAACGTTTTAGTTGGATCCAAGAAGTTGAGTCCCTCAATCTCTTCTTTTTAGGATCCGAGGATGAGGTTGGATCCATCTTGCCTTTTTACTTGGATGGCTTTGAAACTAAGGAAGATGTAGAAGGTTTCAGAGAAAAAGTTTTGGATTCAATACAATAAACAAAAATACCAGAGATCTATAGTAAGCTTTAATACTGTCTTTAGCGTCTTGGCTAATAAGCTTCCTTGGAGGCTTATTAGTCGAGGCACTAGAGACAGTACTAAAGCTTACTATAGATCTCTGGTCTTTTTGTTTGTTGTGTTGAGTTATATTTAGTTTATAAGAAGTTTTGGATTATTTAACTTTGGGAGATTGATCTCCAGATATACCCTCTCCAAAGGCGGAAGGTAATAAGCCTTTTAAAATAAGCTTGTCTTTTTCTTTCAACAAGCACCCTGGGGTTGAATCCATGGCATATAGAACAATATTCTTGAAGATATAACTGTCTCAAGCAGTACATACACATAGTGTGGGCATCAGACATTGGAAGTTTGTGCCCATACTTTACACATTTTCTAAATCCGGTGGGGACTTTTTCAGCCATAACACCCAGCTACACTAAGCTATGAAAACAAAGAAAGTCAAGAATAGCATTTTTCTTTTTCCATTTAAAAAAAAAAAGAATGAAAGGGGAACAGGAAAAAAATAATAACAATGGTAAGAAAAGAGGGCTACACTAAGTATAGAAAGGAAATTACTAACTATAGTAATCTAAGAAGTACGTTAAGTACTAAAAGGGGAAAGAAAGTAAACTTTAGCAACTATGGTAACAAGAAATACAACTCTGTATGGTAAGGGACAAGAAATTGAGGAAAAAAATTACAAAATTTAGTAGAAGAGAAGACAATAATAAAATCACTTATCTCAGAAAAGCTCAAGAGTAGGTCAACCACGTCTTTCACTGAAAGTGGCAAACAAGACCTGAGGTAATTTAGGGTTGGTGCATTATGAGTAAGGGAGAAGCTCAAGACATTTTGGTTGTCACAGGCTTTAGCGATGGCCGAGTCATATCCGAGGGATCGGATCCGAACCCATCAGTTAAGAATAGAATGAAAACTGACATCAGATCATGTGTTTATCAACATTTTGTTGAGACTGTTTTATTTTGTTTGTTGTGAACATTGGATAAGGGATTAGAGAATGATTAACACTAATTTTAATTATAATTCTTATCTTCCAAAACCAATCCAACAGTCATTGTCTATAAGGTAACATAGTTTATGATCAAATGTGATTTATAGGTTCATAGGTTCATAGGTAGATACTAGGCTATCTACCCTAGGGCATTTATAAGTCTAGCCAGAGTGTATTTGGCTTCCGCCTCCCTATTAGATTAGCCTACCGTGCCTCTGTAAAGTAGGTCACAGAAGGTACCCTTTTAAGATTAGTTTACTGTGCCTCTGTCTAGCAGGGACACAGAAGAGATCCCAGGGGTGAATTTGCGATTTCCCATCCACGCGTCCAGATTTCGCTTGAAGAGGGTCAGCGAGGGGCTATGTCTGACATGAATTGGGATTCTATTCCAGAGTGAGGGGAGCCTCTGGGAAATGAATATGTCCCTCCAGCATGTCCTATTTATTTTTGTGCTGAGGTTTAGGTCCCTGGAGCGTGTAGCTCTAAGGGAATTGGATTTCTTGAGGTGGAGCATGTCCGTTAATTCTGGGTTTGACATGGCTTTGTACGTCAGGCATAGATCGCCTCTGAGTAGGCGGTAAGGAACTGAGTAGAGCTGGAGTTTCTTTAGTCAAGCTGCATAGGACATCTGTTTGTAGCCCATGATCCTCTTGGTGAGGTACTTCTGGGGTCTCTCCAGTTGCTGCAGGTGTCGGGTAAGGTACATCCCAAAAGGGGCATTGTACCCAATCATGGGCCTGATGAGTGATGAGTAGAGGGGCACAATGACCTCTCTTGATCTAGATGCGAACCCTTTTGTGATCAGGTGGGCTATATAGAAGGTCTTTCTAACCACTTTGGCAACGTGATTATCAAAGGAGAGATTACTATCTATGTTGGTCCCCAAATCTCTAATTACTTCTTCCATGCTTAATGGATTACCACCTATGTGGTAATTTGTGGGCACCTTGTTTTTCCCAAAGGGGATGACTATGCACTTTTTAGCATTTAGCTTGAGGCCGTGGCTCTGGCACCAAGCATCCGTCTCTGTGAGACCCTTTTAAAGGATGCTTGTGTCAGCTGGAGATTCGATTATGGCCCCCAGTTTGCAGTCATCTGCGAACTTTGTCAGCTATAATCCCCCCCCCCGTGTTAGCCTGAACCTCAGAGAAGTATATACCGAACAAGAGAGGTCCCAGAACTGAGCCCTGTGGGATGCCACTTGTAACTGGTTTGGATTCGGACATGGCACCTGCGATTCTGACCATGTGGGTTCTATCTCTGAGCCAGTTTGCGACCCATCTTGTGACATAGGGGTTGATATTTAAGCTGGTAAGCTTATTTATGATGCCTGAGTGGGGTATTGTGTCGAAGGCTTTTGCGAGGTCCAGGTAGACTGTGTGGACTACCTTGCCCTCATCTATGGCTTTGGTAACTGTTTCAAAGAAATCAACTAGGTTTAAGAGGCAAGATCTGCCCTTAACAAAGCCGAATTGGGTAGGGTCCAGTGTCTGGAGGCTCCCAATGTCTTTGTTTATGAGTTCCATGATAATACGCTCTATAGCTTTACAGACCAGACTAGTCAGGCTTATGGGGCGATAGTTTCCGGGGTCCATTGTGGCACCACCTCTGTGGAGTGGGACCACTGTAGCTGTACGCCATTCTTTGGGTACATATCCTGTAGTAAGGCTAAGTTTGAACAGTGACTTAATGTGAGGGTTCAGTCATTTGAAGTTTAGATCAAATGAGTTTTAGATCAAAGGAACCACATTTTTTTTAGATTAAATGAACCATAACCTTATCTATTAAAATTTACTTTGAAAATAAATTAGCTAATGAAAAGGAAAATAAACTATGTGATGGTAGAGTACTATGTCCACTCTCATTGACTCACAAGCACATTCTGAGATACACTCGCTAACCATCTTGTAAACGTTTTTCCTTTCTGGACAGATGGTACACACAAGACTGCATCAGTTCTTAACATGCCATCAAGGAGTTGTGAGAGCTAGTGAGTATACTGGTCTGGCAACTTTCCTCTTCAGAAAGTGCACCTGTGTGGCCTCAGTACAAAGACAGAGGACAAGCCACAAAAGATAGCTGTAGCTAAAAGGTGTAACAAATGACAGGGAAGAGTTTGGAAAAGACAAAACTGGGCTAGTTGTCTTGATAATAAGCCAAGGAGGAAAAACACATTAAAAGCTTCCAGTTAACTTCATATAAACCACACAGGAAACCAAATTACAGTTTGTTAAGAAATAGAGCTATGCTTTCTTTAACAAGGAGACAAATGAGAATGAAAAAAAATAGAGTAAGACATCCTTCAATATGTTATACAGGAGCAGAAATGCAGCCAGATCAATGGAATTAATTTCATAGCTCTGGTCTACAGCACTTCTGAATGCCAAATAACGCTGCGCACTGACACTCATCCAAATATTTAGTGATTCCAGCAAGTATTTTATACTTGGTTTCCAGTTTACAGCTTGAAGTTATACTCTCAGAATGTATTCCATCTGTAGCAAACAACTTCATTTAAGCTGGCTTGTAAAACAGAAAGAATTGTATTCTATTTTTATTCTGCAAAGGTTTGGAAAAAATCCCATGCTGCTGTTTTGTTATGGTTTACAATTAATGAATTACCAAGTTTTGCTATTTTGTCACTTGCATATTTCAAAGAAATGGTCTTGCTAGAAAGCAAAATGAAATATAAGCGTACCTTATTTACTAGCATGGGATATGAGTTCCAGTCCCTGAAAAGGTTTTAATTTAAACACATAACTATATTCTCTTGTGTGAGTGATGGTGTGGATGGGTTAGTGCTGAGTGTGCAGTTCTTTAGATGTGAGACTAAAATGCGTCTTTTATCATACACAGTGTATATGTATACTGCAATATGTGTTAAAAGCAGCAGCTCAATGAATGTGAATCACATCACATTTCAGGGATAAGTCAGTCTTCAGTAAACTTTTAAGTTTACTTAACTCCTGCATATCTTTTTACACAACTGCACTTAAATGTATATTTTAATAATCCCACACATATCTGTTGTTCATCTAGTTCTAGTACAAAGATGTACATGTCTGTGAAATTGTGCAGAGCTGATATAGCAGAGCTAATTACCTGGCTGTGTTGGATTTCATAACCATCTGATATACCAAACTGATAAGTATATATATTTTGCACTTGATTTGCACTGTATTGCATTTATACATTTGCTTCATTGTTTATTGCTGGCCTCTGGCTGCTGTCTGTCTGCACTGTTTGTTTCTCAGGGTAGTTCTGTAGCTAGTTTCAGGTGGGGGTTGCTTTGCTTTCTGTGCAGTCAACCCACCTCACGTGTTAGCTATTGACCAACACCTCTGTGCTTATCCAAATGCCTGAGGTTTATTTTCTTTGTTGTACTTCTAGCACAAAGACTTACATTTCTGTTAAATTGTGCAGAGCCGATACAGCAGAGCTAATTACCTGGCTGTGTTGGATTCTATAGCCATCTGACATACCAAACAGTTAAATATACTTTTTAGCACTTGATTTGCACTGTACTGCATTTTATATTTTCATTGTTTATTGCTGGCCTCTCCTCTGTCGGTGTTGCTTCTTTTTCCCGCCCTCTCATCTAAGTGTTGTTGTACTCAAACTTGGCAGCTTTGGAATTGCCCACCCCTGCTGTAAATTTGACTTTGGTCACTCCTCCCATTCCCATCTCATTTGCTCACTCAATTGAGCACAGTGAGATCATTTGGGAATAACTACCCTCCCTTGCTTCTTTGACTTTGGACACTCCTCCCTGTCCCATCTCATCAGCTCAGTCTTTTGGGAAGGCCAACCCAGTTAGTTTCTTAATCTTGAACTGGCTTCTGTTATCTCCCTCTCCACTTAAGAAAAAAATTACACTTTATTCAGCTGGTTTTACTGTAATTCTGTTTTTCCTACTTTACCTTATTTTTGCTGTAGCCACGGTGGTGCAGTGGTAGTGTTGTTACCTCACAGCAAGAGGTTCTCCACAGCAAGAGGTTCTCCCGTTCGATTCTTGGCTGGAGTGCCTTCTGTGTGGAGTCTGCATGTTCTCCCCATAGTCGAGTGGCATTCGAAAGACATGCGTGAATGGGCGTGCCTTCATTGAAGGTTGGGTGTCGGGCTGGCACCTCAGCACCATAAAAATCTACTGCCAATCATTAGTGGACCGGAGTTCCGCTGTGGCGATCCCTAACTGAGAAAAGCCAAAAGAAGAAGAAGATTACCTTATTTCTGCTGCGTGCTTTTAATCTGCTACATTTATTACTGCTTGTTAGTAGCCTGATTAAATTTATCTGTTATTCTAAGCATCTTAGTTTTGGTTTCAGCACTTACATTTTAGGCCATTTACTTTATTTACATCTAAGAAGGTTTTTGTGGTCTACACTTGTGGACAAACCCTTATCAAAACCCTCTCTCCATAAGTCTGTCCAAGTATTCGGAACACTATGTCTGGACAACTCCCATCAATTTCTCCTGGCAGCCTGGTCGACATGGGCATACTGAGACAGTGTGGCAACTGCCTCATGTTTACTGAGAAGCCCCCTTCTCCTAGCACATAATTCTTTTACTTGCGAGAAATGCATCTACATCAGTACCCTCTCTCGCGCCACAGTCAGTACTCCTGACAAAGAGGAGACAGTCAGCACAAGCACCACACCACTCACATCACATAGCCAAGCACAACACATACCCACCTATGCAGATGTCCTCAATAAAAACTTACCTAAACAGCAGAGACCTCCAAAACACACTCATAAACATTCCACACACAACACCAAACACATCACACACACAGCAGACAACACAGCAATGTCTCACAAAAGCAGCCCATAAGGCAAAACAATAAACCATCACAGCCCACAATGCATAACAATAAACCAAAAATACTACTCATTGGCGAATCAGTTGTGAGACACACTGATGTCCCCCTCACCAGGCTTGACAAGGAGAAGGTCACGGTTAGTTGTCTGTCTGGTGCCAGAATCCGCCACATCACATACACACTTAAGTCACTCCACAAGAAATACAAGTATGACTCTGTCTTGTCCATGCTGGTGTGAATGACTTCAGACGCACCTCTCTTGACTATATGAACAGAGACATGACTGAGCTCTCAGAGTATGTGTCCTAGGCAGGTATGACCCTAGCCCTAAGCAGCATCCTACCCTCACCAAGAATGATACCACGATACCAACAAAAAATAATTGACTTCAGCAACTGGCCTAGATTCTGGTGTCATTCCAAGAGGATCCAGTACCTGTCTTCCTGGGATGACATGGCTGACAGGCCACAATGCTTTGCCAGATATGGTTTCCACCTGTCCCACTGGGATTCCGGATCCTGGCCAAGGCTCTCACCTCCCCCATTGTGCCTTTTTTAGGCAATGTCTCAAAGACAAATCTTTGAACATAAAAGATCTGTCAAAAAGCAATTTGAAGGTCATGTTGCTTAATGCTAGGAGCCTTAACCTGAAAATGCACTCACTAGAATCTCTCCTTGCACTGGAAGATACCGATGTCAGTACAGTCATGAAAACTTGGTTCAGGACTGCAGAGAGCACCCCTGCCTTACCAGTCTTTACCTCATTCCACACATTCTGACCCCAAAATAATGCTGGGAAGACTAAGGGTGGTGGAGTCTCTATCTTCATTAAGGACAGGAACACCTCCAGACTGCTTTGCCAGCATGATGCACAGGAACTACTCCATGTGCAGCTGACAGCTGGCAAGACACCTACCCACGTTATAGCAATCTACAGACCTCCCTCCATGTCTCAGGACGTGCACTCCTTTTATCTGGATCTACTTGACTCCATCAAGGTACCCTCTAACACCCTAATCCTTGGTGACTTCAACTACCCCACCACAGAATAGGTAAACTATTCCTGCACTAATGTACTCACTCAACGATTCCTTGACTTCATCAGTTCTAACACACTAGACCAGCTCGTCTCATCCCTTACAAGTGGTAATAACATTCTGGACGTGGTTCTCACCAACATGAGCGACCACTGCACCACTCACATAGTATGTTCTTCCCTGGTGAGATCAGATCATCAGACTGTCTGATTACAAGTTTCTACCCCCCCCCCCTCGCCATAATCAAGCTAAAAAAACTTCTCAAAAGCTGACTACAACCTCCTAAGGGAGGATATCTGTACCTTCACACCACTGCACCCCTCAAAGGATGCAGACAACTATGCTGAACAGTGCCCCAATGCAGTATACAAGCACCTGTACAACTGCATGGACTCAGCCATACCCAATAGAACTAAAATCTGCTCCTCAAGGAAACACAAACTTCTTTGGTGGACATCCTCTAGCAACAGGCTTTACAACAAAAGGAAGAAACTGTTGTCCAAGGGTAAAAAGGAACAAATTCCAAATTGGAAAAACTCCCTCCTTAGCCTCAACAAGCAAATTAGATCACTAATGAAACAATCCAATGCCAACTATGAATCAAAACTAGCCTCCGAAACAAAGGGAAACCACTAAGCCTTTTTCAGTTATGTCAGGAACCTACATGGCAAATCCCAGGTTTGTTCCGAATTAGTACTTAACACTATCACTTACAATGATCCTGTTGACTTAGCCAACCTCTTAGCAGATAGGTTCAGTGCAAACTTCACCCTCCTATCCCCACCAAAGGCCTGTTCAACATCCCCGATACTTGTCCCTCACCTCACATTTCTGTAGATCAAGTGTCAAAGGCCTTAGCCAAGGCAAAAAACACAGCTTCCATGGGACATGATAGTATCCCATTATTATTATACACCATCTCCAGCACGAAATGGCTTTGCCATTGAGCACCCTATAGCCTAAGTACAGGCATCATTCCAGCAGAGTGGAGAACTGACATTGTCATCCCTCTGCACAAAGGTGGTGCCACTACTGACCCTGGAAGCTATCATCCCCAGTGCTTGACAAGTCTGATCTGTAAAGCTATGGAGCATATTATTATGGATCTCATAAACAAGGAAATAGGCAATCTCCAAGCACTTGACCCCATCCAGTTCAGATTCGTCAAGGGCAGATCTTGCCTGTTGAACCTGGTTGACTTCTTTCAGATGGTCACCAAGGCCCTGGATAAGGGAAAGTCAGTACATACAGTTTACCTTGACTTGGCCAAGGCCTTTGACACAATCACCCCCTCGGGCATCATCAAAAATGTAACACAACTTGGTGTAAATCCCTATCTCATCAGGTGGGAGGCCAACTGGCTCACCACCAGGACCCTCAAGGTCAAAATAGGCACCTCCACCTCCGATAGCATACCTGTCACTAGTGGATTTCCCCAGGGATCTGTCCTGGGACCCCTACTGTTTGGCATCTACTTCTCAGATGTCCAGGCAAAGATAAAGGCCTGTGGCTGACCAAGTTTGCAGACAACTGTAAGTTGGGTGCTGTCATTGACTGCCCAGATGATGTTAACATACTGCAAGAGGGTCTCACAGCAACTAATGACTGGTACCAAAGTCATGGCCTCAAGCTAAATGCAAAAAAAAAAAAAAATGTATCATCATACCATTCGGCAAAAACATGGCCCCCTACTAATTACTACATCAACAGCAACCCCCTAAGCACACAACGTGTGGTGAGAGACCTGGGTACTTAGGTTGATAACAATCTCACATTCAACCATCATGTAGCGGCAGTGGTCAGAAAAGCCTTTTACTTGGTTCATCTCATAAGTAAAGGGACTGCATCCAGAAAAAAGGATGTTATTACCTCTCTATACTGCTCTCTCATTAGACCAATAATTGAGTATAATGCCCCATTTGGTATGTACCTCTCCAGACATCTGGACCAACTGGAAAGGCCACAGAAATACCTCACAAAGAGAATCCATGGCCTCCAACACCTGTCCTATGAGGACAGACTAAAATCACTATCACTCTACTCGGTATCATACAAATTGCTCAGAGGTGATCTGTGTCTCGCCTACAAGGCAATCTTGGACTCTCCCCTAATAGAGATGCTCCATATCCATAAGTCTCGAGCATTACCCACTTGAAAGGCCTGAATCTAATATGCGACATCAACAAAACCTGCTGGAGAGACAGATTTGTCTCCCAGAGGCTGCCCCATCTCTGGAATAGACTTCCCACTTACCTCACTGATCCTCTTCAAGCGCAACCTTGATGAGTGGATGGAAAACCACAAATTTGTCCCAGGAGATCCGCCCGTGTCCCTCATTGACAGGGGCGACAAGTACTGACTGAGGTTTCTTTTTGGCCATAAACTCTTGGCTAGGCTTGTAAGGGTTCCAGGGCCATTAGCCTAGTAACCTCCTACGATCCTATGATCTATCCTGAACTGTGTATTTCAGCAGTTCTTCACATGTGACTCTAAAACGAGGCCCTTATTATACACAGTGTATGTGTATACTTAATATGCCTTTAAGTAGCAGCTAAATAAATGTGTCATATCACATTGCAGGGATAAGTCAGTCTACAGTAAACATTTAAGTGTACTTAGCTCCTGTATGCCTCTTTTCACAACAGCCCTTAAATGTATATTATAATAATCCCTTGCATATCTGTTGCTCATCTATCCTGGAATGTGGATTTCAATAACTGCATGTATTCACACACTACATAAATGGAAAGTCAGCTACCTAACACTGGAAGCCTTTTTTTCCAATTGTCCTATCTTCTGGGATTGCCTCATTTATCTGCTGTACTTTCATGTTCTCTCAAGCCCAAGTCAAAGGTCAGTTAATAAACAAACTGCTAGGATGGGCCAACAGAAAGACTAAGCAAGAGCTGACAGGAAAGCCATCCATTGCACTAATTCTACCATCAGTCTATTAAGCTTGTTTTTTTTTTTTTTTCTTTCATGTTCACACTCCAGCGAACTCCCAATGTATTTTTGCACTGTTTCTTTAGTTGTCTCAAGATGACAACAGCGCAACCACCAATATGTCTAAAACTGCAGGGAAACCTCTGAAAAATGGAAGTCCTGGATTCAAGTTTTGCACTACATCTCATTGCAAGTAACACTAGAAATAAGCCTGAAAATTTAATTTTGTGACTTGCAAAGAAATAATCATGGAATTAAACACAGCTACCTTTAAAAAAGAAGAAAGGCAAAATTGCAGTTTTTTAAAGAAAACTGCAGGTATACCATGCACCAAAGAAAAACCTGTCATATGTGAGACAATTATTTTACTAGAAATTAAGTGGTTTAGAAGACAATACATTCTTGTATCACCAAACTGAAACACAAAGTATAAGACTGTGAATTTGGTGACTTGGCTGATTCACTTATAAGGGATCAACTTGTCAGAGGAATCAAATTTATTACCTAAGGAGCAGACTATTCAGAGAAGGTGAGTTAAATTTGGAGAAAGCTACAGATACATGCAAAGCTACTGAACTGCTCAGTGTGCAAATATAATGCATCACAGAAGAGACAGAAGTGTATAAATTAAGGACTAAACATGAAAATGATGAAAAAAAGACAAATTCACTAAAACAATAAAAATCTACAGGTGATCATACGGTACACAACATAAGGCTTGGTAACAAAGGAACACAAAAAAGTAAACATTGTGCAAACCTTGTTGCTTGCAGTTAGCACAGAGGATTAAGGCCATAACCTGTTAATGAGCTGTTTTCTGTGGTCCAGGATTTGATTCCCTCAGCCTCCATCCAACCATTACCTTTCTTTCCACTCCAACTACCTTGATTATAGCAAGCTCAGATGCTCATAAGCCAGTACTTATTATACAGCACGAACTTCTTCTTGTAACATTTGTTAATGTCTGGTATGCACTTCACAGGTAAAGATTCTAGTTGTCTACTGATGTACTATGTTCTTCATCTGTAAATATGTTGTAAGTAATTGCTATGTAAATTGTTATTCACTATGTAATCCAATGTATATACTGTCTGTTTATTTTAACTGTGGAGCTTTTCTCCCAGGGCCTCCGCTGAAAATGGACCTACGTCCAGTCAGACACTCCCGGACAACAAATTTAAATAAATAAATAAATAAATCCATTTGCCTACTTTGTGAACTTAAGCAAGTGATATAACCAGATAGTACTGAAGCAAGTGGAAAAATAGGACTAGTTTCCTCAATGGTCTTCTGGATCACATGCATAAGTGACAACTTGTATAGCAGGCATAAAAAGGTGCAATACAAATCAATTCTGTAGACTTTAAAATGTTCTCTTAAAATGTGGAAGAAACACAAAAAATGCAGCAACAAGATATTGCTATATTGCACAAAAAATTCAGTCAAAGGCAGAAATGGATATGAAGAGCACTGAAGTACATTTTGTAAATACAAAACATCACACACATTGCACTTCTTTTCAGTCAAAAGCAGAACTGTATGTGAAGATCACTGAAGTACATTTTGTAAATAAAAAAACGTCACACACATTGCACTTCTTGTATTCAGAAATGGCTAGATTGCATGTCTGCATACAATCCACCCATGACAAAGGTGAATTTTGGTGTGAAAAGCTGTGGATTAAACATAGGATCATAGAATGTTATTAGGCTAATGGCCCTGGGACCCTTATAAGCCTAGCCAAGAGTTTATCCCCAAAAAGAAATCTCAGTCAGCACCTGTCACCCCTGTCAATGAGGGACACAGGTGGAACCCCTGGTACAAATTTGTGGATTCCCATCCACTCATCAAGGTTGTGCTTGAAGAGGGTCACTGAGGTACACTGATGTGTATGGGAATTCTTTTCCAGAGATGGGGCAGCCTCTGGGAGACAAACCTGTCTCCAGCAGGTTTTGTTAATGTCGCATTTCAGATTCAGGCATTTTGAGCGGGTAATGCACGAGGAGTTAGACTTACAGATATGGAGCATCTCTAGTAGGGCAGGGTCCAAGATTGCCTTGTAGGCGAGACACAGATCACCTCTGAGCAATCTGTACAATACCAAATATAGTGATAGTGATTAGAGCCTGTGCTCACAGGACAGGTGTTGGAGGCCATGGATTCTCTTTGTGAGGTGTTCTGTGCCATTTCCTGTTGCAGATGTTTGGTGAGGTACATACCAAACAGGACGTTATACTCAATTATTGGTCTAATGAGGGAGTATAGAGAGGTTATAACCTCCTTTTTTCCTGGATGCAATCCCTTTACTTATGAGATGACCAAGTAAAAGGCTTTCCTGACCCCTGCTGCTACATGATGGTCGAATGTGAGATTATCAAACCAAGTACCCAGGTCTCTCACCACAGGTTGGGTTTGAACTGGACATTTGCACAGAATGTAATAAGAACACAGGATCTGTTTATAAAATGCTGTGTTCAGACTGTAAGCTGTACAGGTCTGTAGGCACAAACTCAAATATAGTTCAACTGTTTATATAAAAACACAACAGTCCAACCTATTGTCCCATACACTGACTTTGCAAACTCAGCTAGAAAAAACAAATATCCTGGACGAAGATGTTTGTAATAAGTTATGCATAGTCAGAAAACTCATCCAGTACAGATGAAAAACAAGTCACTTTCTACTGGATTATATGATAAACAACCATGAGAGTTTGCAGTCTATTGATACAAAAGACATACAGGCACAGGCTGGGACACTGAGTTGTATGAATGTATAACAGGGTGTGCAGAAATGTTGCAGAGGCATCAACCTTAAACGTCTGAGCAATTCAAAAGCTAACAGAACAGAAAGGCAGACAAATACAATTTTAAAGTGCAAAATTCAGTAAATTGTTTGCATATTCAGAATTCTATTGGCAAACAACTGACTGTATTTAGTAAACACATGTCTGTGATTAGCACTTTTTTGCAAGTACAGAAGTATAAGTCAAAGAGTACAGAAGATATTCTGAAGAGCTGTGCTGATCTGTTTTATGTGCTTAGGTTATTTTCAGGATGAATACCATATAAAGATATCACTAGATGCATCAGACCTAACCCTCTCAAGCGGCATTTATCAAGGGTCACTTGAAAAACTAGCTTGAGTTCTCCGGGTGGGGGGTGGGGGGGGGGTGAAGACTGGTAGAGAATGGTGAAGGCTGCCAGCCTAGTCAAACAGAATTTGATACATAATTCTGGCATTTGTAAATATAAATGTAAAATACAAGCTTGTTTCTTAAATGTAAAGAAATACTGTCACATGTGGTTTGCAGTGGTTGGGATATCGACATCACATATTAAGTAGTTGGCAAATACTAATTGGCTTGTAGTGGTGTGGGTAGAGTGAATCCTGTAGATTATGTACAGTGATCTCTGAAGGTGTTTTGTACTCTAAATCAGCCATGCCGTGAATACTCAGAGTTCAAATCACAATTGCTTTATTTCTTTTGTTAGCTTAGTTAGTCAGGGTGAGCAGGCAGCATGTCAGCAGAGGAGAATGGAAAGCTGACAAGGAGCCAGCTGGTGGAGATGTGCCAGGCTAGGGGACTGGTGCATGGAAACCTAAGTAAGGCGGACCCGATTACAGCCTCGGTTACAGCTGCATCAGAAAACTGCATCTAGGAAGACAATCAGACTGGCAGTGGAGATACAATATCCTCAGAGAATGGACAGCTCAACCTTTCTGCAGTGGACTTAAAAATCCAGCTGGAGCTAAAGAGACTTGAGTTGGAGGCCAGGCGTTTGGAGATAGAAGCCGAAGAAAAGGAGCATCAGAGGAGGCATGAGAGGGAAATGCTGACTCTTCGCCAGAGTCATGGAGGTAATGGGGAAGGGAGTAACTGGACCCCAGAAGCACAACAGGTCAGTAAATTTCTTCCGCAATTTAAAGAGGGGGATAATTTTGATAGTGTCATTCATATGTCTGAGAGGGTATGCAAACAGTATAGTGTTGACCAAAGGCTCTGTGTACAGTTCCTGACACCCTTACTCCATGGTAAAGCTGTAAATGCATTGGCTAAAATGTCTGACATTGCATGTTTTGATTATACTGCTGTAAAAAGTGTCTTTTAGAATGTTTTAAGCTAACACCTGAAATGTATAGGAGAAAGTTTTGTGAGCATAGACGCAAGGCAGATGAAAGTGTGTGTGAATATGTTGCTGAACTGAGCACTTATTTTCATAGCTGAGTGAGTGGATGTCAGGTCACCACTTTTGAAGGGCTGACAGATCTTTTGGTGAAGGAACAAGCACTTAGCACTTTGCCTGAGGATATGAGGATCTGGATTGCTGATAGACAATGTGCTACTTCAGATGAGTTGGGGAAGAAGGGAGACCTATACCTAGCAAGCAGCACAGCCCTGCACAGGATGGGGACCCCACAGTACTGCTCATGGGCTAAAGGAACCCATGGTGGGCAGCACAGACTGCCCCAACAGAATCTGCCAGTAGCAGGGGAAGCCACTAGTCCAGGAGTTAGGGTTAAATGTTTTGAATGCAACCAGTGGGGCCATGTGGCATACAGGTGTCCATGGAGGCAAGGTGGGGAACTAAAGGTGAGGGAGCCAGTAAATGGGAAAGACAAAATGCCAATAGTAGGCTGTCTTGAGACAACAGGGGTACTAATCTACCATCCTGCAGATGTCCTGAGAGGGAAGGATTTTGATGAGGCAGTACCATGTACTTATGCAGTTACATGCAGTGAGGCTAGGAGACAAGCATGTGGGTCTAGTAGCCTGGGGGAGACCCAGACAGACTGCATACTTGCAGCCCTGACTGGTGAGGTGGTTACTTCAGGGAGGGAGCTACGCTGTAGCAGTGAGCCTGAAGGTGAGCCACAGCTGCTTGTGGGTACTGATGGTCCCTTGGACAGAGTGACTGCAAAGGTAGAGGTGAGTAGTCGTACCCAGGCTGACAGTGAGGCACCACTGTCAGATGATGCCAGACTTCCTGTGGAAGGAGAGCTGGGAATGGTTACAAGGAGAGAGTTGAGCCAGCCTCAGCTCTCAGACCCTACATTGCAAGGCCTGAGGCAGGTAGCTAGGGAGGCACCTGATTCTCAAGGGAAGGGGGGATCTGTATACTGGAACAAAGGGCTACTATACAGAGAGAGGACCCCTGAGGGAGGGCTAGAAGATGAAAGAGTACAGCTGTTGGTAGTGCCTACAGCCTACCATCTGGCGCTCCTAGCCATAGCCCATGATATTCCCTTTGCAGGTCATATGGGCATAAAACATACAAAGAGGCATATTATGCAGAACTTCTATTGGCCTGGAATTTCCAGAGATGTAACAGGGTACTGCAGGACCCGTGAGCAGTGCCAAAAGGTAGGCAAGGCAGGAGACAAGGTGAGAGCTCCTTTGATGCCTTTGTCTGTGATTGAGGAGCAATTTCAGAGGATAGCTATGGATATTGTGGGTCCTCTGAGTACCCCAAGTTCCACAGGGAAAAAGTATATCCTAGTGGTTATGGATTATGCTACACGATACCCTGAGGCGGTGGCTTTGTCCTCCATTGAGGCAGAGAAGGTGGCAAATGCTTTGTTAGAGATTTTCAGCATGGCAGGTTTCCCAAAAGAGGTGCCAATTTCATGTCAGACCTGCTGGCTTGTCTGTGGAAGTCCTGTGGGGTGAAGCACATGAAGTCCACGCCCTACCATCCCCAGACTAATGGTCTTGTTGAGAGGTTAAACTCTACAATCAAGTCCATGCTACTGGCATTTGCAGATCAGTTTAAGCGGGAGTGGGACAAATATTTGCCCTATCTGTTGTTTGCTTACAGAGAGATTCCCCAGGAATCCACAGGTTTTTCACCCTTTGGGTTGCTGTATGGGCATAGGATGAGGGGACCTCTAGATTTAACTCGAGATGAGTAGGAAGGTGAGTGTGAGTCTCCCAAGGAGTCTGTTGTGGCATACGTCCTAATCCTCAGGACAAGGCTCAAGGAACTCATGGACTTGGCCCAGGAGAACCTGGCAGAAGCCCAACAACAGAAAAAGGTGTGGTTTGACAGGAATGCTCGAGCTAGAGAGTATGCTGTGAGGCAGCAGGTACTGGTTCTCATTCCCGTCAGACACAACAAGCTACAAGCAGCTTGGGAGGGTCCTTACAAGATGGTAAGAAAGGTAAGTGATGTTAACTACATGGTGGAACTACTAGGCAGACGGCAAGGGCACAAATTGTACCATGTTAACATGATGAAACCTTACCATGATAGAGCGGCCCTTGTGCTGGGCATTTGCAGTGGATTGCAGGAGGAGTCTGAGGGAGATCTGGGGACTGATCTCCTCAGTGAGGCTCGGGGTGACACCTCAGTGGAAGGGGTAGCAATGTCCCAGCAGCTATCGCCTAACCAGGTTTGAGAGATCCGAGCAGTGTTGCAGGAATTTGGGGACATGTTCATTGGGAAACCAGGGTGCACCCACCTGGTGCAGCAGCCGGTGGATACAGGACCCCAAAGGCCTATTAGGCAGGCCCCTTATAGGGTACCTGAAAGAGTCAGACAGACTCTGAGGGAGGAGGTACAGAAGATGTTGGAACTAGGGGTTATTCAAGAGTCCAACAGTCCCTGGGCCTCCCCAGTGGTGCTGGTGCCAAAGAAGGATGGCAGCATCAGGTTCTGTGGGGACTACAGGAAATTACACAGTCACACAGAGTCGGACGCTTACCCCATGCCTAGGACAGATGAGGCCCTACAGCAGCTGGGTGAGGCTAAGTATCTTACAACCATTGATCTTAACAAGGGTTACTGGCAGGTGCCCTTGACTCCCAGTGCTAGAGAGAAGTCAGCCTTTGTGACTCCTTTTGGCTTGTATGAGTTCACAAAGATGCCCTTTGGGATGAAGAATGCCGCAGCATCTTTCCAGAGGCTGGTAGATAATATTCTAGCAGGAGCAGGAGGGTTTGCCCTTGTTTACCTAGATGATATTGCTATCTACAGCCTTCCTGGCCAGAGCACCTTCAGCATTTCAGGGAGGTGCTGGGCAGACTACAGAGGGCAGGGTTGACCATTAAGCCGAGCAAATGCCAGGTCGGTATGGCAGAGGTCTCCTACCTAGGACATAGAGTGGGGAGTGGTAAGATAAGGCCAGAACCTGCCAAAGTGGAAGCCATTCAGGCATGGCATGCACCTGCTACCAAAAAGCAGGTGAGGGCATTCTTAGGGACAGCAGGGTACTACAGAAAGTTTGTTCCCAATTATAGTACCATAGCTGCTCTCCTCACAGACCTGACAAGGAAGAACAGACCTCCCAGCATGTGAGCAGGCATTCCAGAAGCTTAAAGAAGCTTTGGGAGGACTCCCTGTGTTAGCCAGTCCAGATTACAGCAAACAATTTATTGTACAGGTGGATGCTTTGAACCATGGGGTGGGGTCTGTACTTAGCCAGATATCTTCAGAGGGAGAAGAGCACCCAGTCGTTTATCTCAGTCATAGGCTCCAACCCAGAGAGGAATGCTATGCAGCTGCAGAAAATGAATGTCTAGCCATAGTGTGGGCACTGCAGAAACTTCAGCCTTATCTGTATGGAAGAAAATTCACTGTAATGACAGATCACAACCCTCTAATATGATTAAACAGAGCCTGCCAGCAAAATGCCAAGTTGCTAAGATGGAGCCTGGGGTTACAAGCATATATGTCAGTGCAGCACCGCAATGGGATTAGCAATGCCAATGCGGATGGGCTCTCAAGACAGGGAATGGGGTGAGGTACACTCAGACAGAGCTAACCCTCTCAAGCGGCGTTTATCAAGGGTCACTTGAAAAACTAGCTTGAGTTCTCCTGGGGGGGGGGGGGGTTGTGTGAAGACTGGTAGAGAAGGGTGATGGCTGCCAGCCTAATCAAGTAGAATTTGGTACATAATTCTGGCATTTGTAAATATAAATGTAAAATACAGGCTTGTGTCTTAAATGTAAAGTAATACTGTTACATGTGGAACTGGAAATAAATGTACAACAGTGCACTC
Organism: Protopterus annectens; assembly: GCF_019279795.1. Classification (NCBI taxonomy): domain Eukaryota; kingdom Metazoa; phylum Chordata; order Ceratodontiformes; family Protopteridae; genus Protopterus; species Protopterus annectens. The sequence goes on along the minus strand of NC_056750.1, from coordinate 294,697,163 downwards.
TACTGACCAAAGTAAAGCCTGTGGTGACCCTTTCAAGTAGAAAGTGGTGCCGAAAAGTCTAGATGAAGAAATTATTTCTATTGTTTTAACCAAGAGTTAAATTGCTAGACCTAAACATGCAAATGTGTTTTTATTGCTCTGTTCCTGACCAGCTGCAAGATAACAAAAGGGAGATGTTAAGAATGTAAATGTAGTTAATGTGTCAGCCTGGGAACACCAGGAAAGTGTAAAAGATGATGTAATGTTTATCAGGACTGCAGTTTCAATTTAAACAGTGAGAACCAGAGATTATTAAGCATTTTGATCTTGGACATCTAACTCAGCATTGCCTGTTGTCTTAAGTAAATTATCTTAGAAGTGTGTTTCCTTGTAGAAATAGCTAGGTCTATAAAGATTAGACTAAGTGTTTTTCTGTTATGTCAGAACTCTACTACTGAATTATTTTAAGTTTCTGTGTGATCTCTGAACTCTTGAATAGCACTGTGGTGTAGTACTATCGTCTTGTATTTTTAGTATTTACTATTAAATATTTTTAAACCCTTTTCAACTGTGGCTGGTTTATGTAGAGATAAACTAAGCTCTAGAGTACATTGCATGCTTATAAGTGATCCTGGACTAAGCCCTTCTAATAAGCCTTGATTGCTTAAGTCACACTACTATTGGATAATAATATTGCACAGTAATAATTGGACAACCTTTTAAGGGTCTTTGGGTAGCTGCTAAATATTAGCTGGTGGTGGCAGTAATTACTACCATATAGTCTGAGCAAAGGGGCACAGCTGGAGAATCTGTGTCAGCCTTTCCCAGGAGTGTCTGTGAAGTTGTATAAATGCTTATCTCAAAGTGTGTGTGTGTGTGTGTGTGTGTGTGTGTGTGTGTGTGTGTGTGTGTGTGTGTGTGTGTGAGTGAGTTACTTGGGCAGGGACACGAAGTACTGGTTGGACAGACAGGGTACTGGAGGTTAGCTTGCAAGCAAGGCTGAGATCTGGACCCTATAGCTGTGCCAGTGGGGAGTCTTACTAGGGATCTGGGGAGCAAGGGAGTGACCAGCCCCAGAATGACTGTGATCTCTGTGTTCTCTTAAGGGAAATTGCACTTTACTGTGTGCATTTGTTATCCTTTCCTCTCATATGAGATGCCCTCTCTGGTGTTAGTGGTGAGGACTGAGGCTCCTTGTTTGCTGGGCCAGGGTACGGGCATCACACAGAGTATCTGCTTAAGGCCAAGACTAAACAATGGCTAAAGTGTATGACATCACTGAGTATAAAAGACAGAACCAACAGAAAGATTAACAACATAGTAACAGTCATGATGCAGGACAAAGTCAAAATAAGTATTCATCCAAAATACCTTAACAAATGTACCAAGAGGGAACACTATTCACTTCAATGTCTCAAACAGTTAGTAGTGAATATGAATCATATTACTTTTAGTGTGGGATATAAAAACAAGGGTTTACAGAGATTAGGCTGGATAAGGCCAGTTCTAAACTTTATGCTTTCAATAACCCCCAGGTCATTATAGATTCTTGAGGATACTTTTTGGGATCATTTTAGTAACAGAAATGTTCCAAAGAGAAGTGGAAACCATAGCCGGGGAAATAAAATGGTTAATATTAAAGTGACATTCTAGCATGTGCCACAAATGAGGAGCATGAAGGACCACTACTCCAGTTGTTAGTATGAAATCTCAGAATCTGAAACTCAATAAAGCCAAATGCCAGATATGTTTTACTTCTTTAAAGCATATGGACATGCCTTGACAGAGAATCACCTTCATTTAGATGTTGACAAGGTTAGTGCTGTTTTTTAAATATGCAGAAACCTACTGACATATCATCTCTGTTGTAATTCTTGGGAATGGTTCAGTATCTAAGTTTACACCTCAATAGTTAGAGGACACAATGCCATTAAGAAGACTGCTGCAGTAAATACATGCTGGTCAGCACAGGAAGAAAAGAGCTTTGAGTTGATGAAGAGGTTAGTGGCCACAGTGTTAACCCTGAAATACTTTGATCTGATACTACCCACAACCCTAAAAACTGATACACATCAGGAAGTCCAACAGCAGTTCTATTAGAGAAGGGAAGACCTACTGCATGTAAATAGAGTCACTGGCAGATGCTCATACATAGTATGTAAGTTAGAAAGAAATGCAAGTTAACATTTTTCAAAATTCAAAGGTTCCATAATTAAATTTAAAGCAAAAGTACTGCAGTGAAATCTGACCACAAACTACTTTAAAACATCTTTAAGTAGTCTTTGGATAAAACTCTTGCATGACTACAAAGAATGTTATTGTCACACATAAGTAGGACTAACATGTTAAGTATAAGCCTGGGAAACTTATGCAAACTGCATATAATCTTGTCAGAGCATACTAAATGGAAAGTATAAGAATCTCTTACAGAAAGTTGTAGAAGTATTATAAAAAGAAGTTATGTACTCATCATAATGTTCCATCTGTGTTTTCTATTTTCATTCTTCCTTAGCTGATGGGTTCAGATCCGATCCCTCGGATCTGACTCGGCTATTGCTAAAACTCATGGCAACCTAGAACTCTTGAGCTTCTCCCTTACCCACAACGCACCAACCCCAATTACCTCAGATCTTGATAGCTTCTTGATAGCTACCTTAGTAAAAGGTACAGACAGAAATAATAATGGAGAAGACTATGTCTGGAGTTATATACATAAATACTTAGGACACACCTAGGTTCATAGGTTCATACTAGGCTATCTGCCCTGGGGCAATTATAAGCCTAGCCCGATTTTGTTTGGCTTATGCCACCCCTTGATTTGAGTATACTGTGCCCTTTTTAAGGTTTAGTTTGCTGTGCCTCTGTCTAATAGTGACCGGAAGTAATCCCCGGGACAAACCTACGATCCCCCATCCACTCATCAAGATTCTTCTTGAAGAGATTCAGTGAGGTGCTCTGCCTAACATGAATTGGAATTCTGTTCCAGAGCGAAGGGAGCCTCTGGGTTATGAATCTGTCCCTCCAGCAAGTTCTATTTATTTCAGTGCTGAGGTTCAAGTCCCTCGAGCGTGTGGCTCTAAGGGATTTAGATTTACTGAGGTGGAGCATGTCCATTAATTCTGGATTGGACATAGCTTTATATGTCAGGCATAGATCGCCTCGAAGTAGGCGGTATGCAACTGAGTAGAGCTGGAGTTTTTTTAACCGAGCAGCATATGGCATCTGTTTAAGTCCCTTGATCCTCTTGGTGAGGTACTTTTGGGATCTTTCTAATTGCTGCAGGTGTCGGGTAAGGTACATCCCAAAAGGGGCATTGTATTCTATGATGGGCCTGATGAGGGATGAATAAAGGGGCACGATTACCTCTCTTGATCTAGATGTGAATCCTTTCATGATGAGGTGGGCTATGTAAAAGGTCTTTCTAACCACTTTGGCAATGTGGTTGTCAAAGGAGAGATTGCTATCAACTTGGGTCCCCAGATCCCTAATAACTTTCTCTGTACTTAATGGGTTACTGCCTATGTGGTAATTTGTGGGCACATTGTTTTTGCCAAAGGGTATGACTATACACTTTTTGGCATTTAGCTTTAGACCATGGCTCTGGCACCAGTTATCCGTCTCTGTGAGACCTTTTTGAAGGATGTTTGTGTCAGCTGGAGAGTTGATTATGGCGCCTAGTTTGCAGTCGTCTGCGAACTTGGTGAGCCATAGTCCTCCCACGTTGGCCTGTACCTCGGAAAAGTATATACCGAACAAGAGCGGTCCCAGGTCAGAACCTTGTGGGACGCCACTTGTGACCAGTTTCGAGTCTGACATGGCTCCAGCAACTCTCACTCTGTGGGTTCTGTCTTTGAGTCAGTTTGTGACCCATCTTGTGACATAGGGGTTTATATTTAAGCTGGATAGCTTATCTATGATGCCCGAGTGGGGTATTGTGTCAAATGCCTTTGCTAGGTCCAGATAGGCTGTGTGGACTACCTTCCCTTCATCTATGGCTTTGGTGACTGTTTTGAAGAAGTCAACCAGGTTCAAAAGGCAGGATCTGACCTTGACGAAGCCGAACTGGGTAGGATCTAGTGTCTGTAGGTCCCCAATGTCTTTGTTTCTGAGCTCCATGATGATCCTCTCCATAGCATTGCAGACTAAGCTAGTCAGGCTTATGGGGCGATAGTTTCCAGGGTCCGTGGAGGCTCCACCTTTGTGGAGTGGGACCACTGTTGCTGTACGCCATTCTGTGGGCACATATCCTGTAGTGAGGCTGAGATTGTACAGCTGTTGTATTTGAGGGATTAGTTCTTCTTGGAGTTCATGTAGGACGCAACCCGGGACGCCATCTGATCCCATGGAAGCAGTGTTTTTTTGCTTTGGAGAGGGCAGCCTTCACCTGAGCATCAGAGATGTTTGGGAGGCAGCCCTCTGCTGGGATAGATACTTGCTCTTTTTTGGGGGGGGGAGGGGGTAGAGAAGTTTGCACTGAACCTGTCTGCCAGGATATTGGTGATGTCTGTGGGTTCAGTGTATTTTTTGTCTTTTAGAATCAACTCAGAACAAGTCTGGGAGTTGCATCCCAGGTTCCTAACATAACTGAAAAAAGCCTTATAATTGTCTTTAGTGTCCTGAGCAATTTTTCTCTCGAAGCTGGCCTTGGAGGATTTTATGAGGGATCGTAATTTTTTGCTAGTACTGATCAGGGATGCCTTCCCTATTAGGGATTTTGCTCTATCATGTAGCATCTTCCTCCTTCTGTTGTACAGTTTATTTATGGCTGGGGTCCACCAGACTGGACGCCTGCCTTTGGATGTTTGGGTTTTGGTTTTGTTTGGGATAGCATGATCCATGCATTCCTGGAGATGTCCGTAGAATGCGTTTATATAGGATTCTGCAGTTTGGGCCATAGTTTCCACTGGCCCTGGGGCCTTGAAGGATTCCACTTCGGTTTTGAGAAGTGAGAAGTTCGCTTTGAGAAGTTTTTCACTGTGGTTTTCTGGGCTGGGGGTGGGGTCGGGATGTGGACATCCAGTGAAATTAATTTATGGTCTGATCTTACCAATGAGGGATATACTTCAGGTGTGGAGCATAGAGTCCCCATGTTGGTAATGATCAGGTCTAGTATGTTATCCCCTCTTGTGGGAGTGGTGACTAGTTGTTCCATAGCATTTGAGTTTATAATTTCCAGGAACCTTTGGGCTAAGGTGCTGGGGCTTGAGTAGTGCTCCCAGTCTATGTTTGGGTAGTTGATGTCGCCCAATATAATGGTGTTTGGAGAGATCTTCATGTTCTCCAATGTTTTCAGGAAAGCCGAGTGGGATTCCCGACTTTGAGAGGGTGGTCTGTAGGATGCTATAAACTGAAAAGCAGTCTTGCCCACTGTTAGTTCCACATGGATGGTCTCCGATACTTCGTGCAATGCCACTAACCTGGAGGTGTGGATATCCTTGATAAATATGGACACTCCCTCTCCTTTTGTGGTTCGGTCCAGGTTTTGGGGCCAAAAAGCATGATATGAGGTATAACCTGGTAGGGCTGGGGTGCTCTCTGGAGCCTTGAACCAGGTTTCTGTCACTGCACAGATATCGATGTTCTCCATACTGAGGAGAGCTTTGAGTGCGTGCATCTTGAGGTTAAGACTTCTGGCGTTTAGCAGCATTACCCTTAGTTTCTTGTTTCTTGTGCTGTCTATGGAGGTGGGTTTGACTTTTGAGCCTTGCCTAAAAAAGGCACTATGGGGGTGACAAAAGCCTTTGCCAATATCCGAAAGCCCAGTGGTGACAGGTGCAAGCCGTCCCTAGCGAAGCAACGTGGCTTGTCGAGCATGTCATCCCAGGCTGACAGACACTGGATCCCCTTAGAATGACACCAAAATTTTAGCCAATTGTTAAAATCGATCATTTTGTCTTTGTACTGTGGCATCATTCTAGGTGAGGGTAAGATGCTGCTCAAGGTCAGGGTCATACCAGCCTGGGCTACATGATCAGAGAGCTCCTCTATGTCTCTTTTCATGTAGTCCAGGGAGGTACGTCTCAGGTCATTCACACCAGCATGTACAATGACTGAGTCATATTTGTATTTGCTTTGGAGTGACCTGAGTGCTTGCGTTATGTGGCGGATCCTAGCGCCTGACAGGCAGCTCACTGTGACCTTCTCTTTATTCAGCCTGGTGAGCGGGACGTCAGTGTGTCTGACAATAGAGTCACCTATTACAAGAGTATCATGTGTGTTATTCAGCCTTAAGGGCTGTGGCTGCTTGGCACACTGACTTTGTGGGCTATGTGTTGTGCGTGTTTTGTTTTGGGGTAGCGTTTGCTTGGATGTCTGCTTTGGAGGTCTCTGTTGCTTAGGTAGATTTTTATTTAGAGCCTCCGAGTATGTTTTTGTGTATTTAAGTGTTTGGTTCGCTGATGTGGTGGGGCTATGTGATACTGGAATTGTGTTGTGTGAGGTTACCTTCTCCTCCTGACTGGTTTCACCAGTTTATGGTTGCATCTCTCACATATATTTGAACCTGTTTGGAGGAGGAGAGGGTTGTCCGTGTACATGAGACAGTTGTAACATTGCCTCAAAATTCCCAGATTCACCAGCTGGACTGGAGAGGAAACCATTGACTGACCTTTGGACATGCTAGAGTAATATAGGGAAACTGAATTAAGACGGACCAATAGGGGACAAGGTAATCGTAGAGAGTATAAGAGTAAGTAGTGCTTATGGTTTAATAGTGCTAACTTGTAAGATTACTTATTTGGACCAGTGAAGGGCCTTAGAATGAGAATATGGTGTTTAAATTGAGAGATAGAGCAGTTCTAAGGGAAAAAGTGAAGAGCAGACTTTGTGGAGCCAGGAATAGTTTAAACCCAATTAGGCGGCGCTGCCCATTGTTGCGCTATGCACAAAACCGCGCAAAACCGCGCAAAAGAGGGATTTAAGAGAGGAATATCAAGGAGTTAGGAATTGACCCAAAATGACCAATAAAACTACAGTTTCAAGTCAGTAACCACTCCCACAGGGGCAGGCAGGCTGCTCAATGTTTATCACTGCCACTGATGAACAGAGAGACTTCCCTTTAGCCCAAGCAAAAAATGGCCTCCAAGAAACTTACAAACAGTTCAGAACAGCAAGCCTGTAACTGAACTTTTTTAAATCTCAGAAAAGTGGGAAAAAAGCAAGATTTTTTTTTTCAGAGATAGCAGAGGTTCACAAGTATCAACAAGTTATAACAGTGCAGTAAATGACCCCACACTTGAGTGCTAGGCCAGAGACAGATAAAATGCAAGTTTTGAGAAAAAAACGATTTTAAAAATAAGTACAAACAGGAAATTCAGTAAACAGCTCTAGGTCATGCTCTAAATACAGTTACTAATGCAGAAATCAAGTTTAACAAGCCAGAAAATGCTCAAAGTAGGCGGCTATGCAGAAAAACTTAGCAAATAATCTGAAGAAAAATACTTAAAATCTCAAAAGTGGCTCCTTTCTTCTCTCAGCGTTTTCTCCTCTTGGTGGCTGCGTCACCAACAGCCAACAAGTCTGAAAAGACGCCAAAACCATGAGGCAATTGGGATTTAAGAGAGGAAGATCAAGGAGTTAGGAATTGACCCAAAATGGCCAATAAAACTACAGTTTCAAGTCAGTAACCACTCCCACAGGGGCAGGCAGGCTGCTCAATGTTTATCACTGCCACTGATGAACAGAGAGACTTCCCTTTAGCCCAAGCAAAAAATGGCCTCCAAGAAACTTACAAACAGTTCAGAACAGCAAGCCTGTAACTGAACTTTTTTAAATCTCAGAAAAGTGGGAAAAAAGCAAGATTTTTTTTTTTGTTTTTTCAGAAATAGCAGAGGTTCACAAGTATCATCAAGTTATAACAGTGCAGTAAATGACCCCACACTTGAGTGCTAGGCCAGAGACAGATAAAATGCAAGTTTTGAGAAAAAAAAAACGATTTTAAAAATAAGTACAAACAGGAAATTCAGTAAACAGCTGTAGGTCGTGCTCTAAATACAGTTACTAATGCAGAAATCAAGTTTAACAAGCCAGAAAATGCTCAAAGTAGGTGGCTATGCAGAAAAACTTAGCAAATAATCTGAAGAAAAATACTTAAAATCTCAAAAGTGGCTCCTTTCTTCTCTCAGCGTTTTCTCCTCTTGGTGGCTGCGTCACCAACAGCCAACAAGTCTGAAAAGACGCCAAAACCATGAGGCAATCGGGATTTAAGAGAGGAAGATCAAGGAGTTAGGAATTGACCCAAAATGGCCAATAAAACTACAGTTTCAAGTCAGTAACCACTCCCACAGGGGCAGGCAGGCTGCTCAATGTTTATCACTGCCACTGATGAACGGAGAGACTTCCCTTTAGCCCAAGCAAAAAATGGCCTCCAAACAACTTACAAACAGTTCAGAACAGCAAGCCTGTAACTGAACTTTTTTAAATCTCAGAAAAGTGGGAAAAAAATACTCATTCTTCCAAAGTTTTAAAGAATGGGGGTTGATGGGAGGGGAGCTGAGGAAGAATAAAAATGGGCAACACCGATGGAATGTTATGGTGAGTACATAACTTCATGTGATGTTGTCAATTTTTATTCTATCCTCAACTGATGGGACAGAGTCCCCAGCTACCTAATTTCCAGGGTGGACTCAAGGAAGGATATTCCTGAGCACCACGGAACCAAAAGATGCCCTTACTGCGGAGACCAAATCTAATTTGTAATGAACAATAAAGGTATGGGGAGTAGTCCAAGTAGCCTCTGCTCAAATATCATTCATGGACATTCTGGACTGAAATACTGAGGAAGTTGTCATGGATCTAGTTGAATGAGCACAAATTGTTTTTGTCAGAGTAATACCCAATTTGTTATACACAAATGAAATGCAATTTGTTATCCATTTAGATAGTGTAACTTTGGTAACTGTTTTACCCAGTGTGGGTTCTGTAAATGAAACCAACAGCTGATTCAATTTCCTGATGTCTTTAGTCCTATTCAAATAAAAACATAACTGCTCGTGGACATCCAGTAAGTGTAGCGCATATACACCTTTGTTGGAAAATTTGGGGAAAAACACAGGCAAATTAATAGATTTATTAATATTGGATTCTGACACCACCTTTGGAAGAAAAAAGAAGTTATGTACTCACCATAACGTTCCATCTGAGTAGGTAACTTCATTTGTCTGCAACCTGTGGGTATCAGATCCGATTCAGATCAGAGCTGGCAGCTTTCCAAGCTAACAGATCTGAGCTCCAAGCTCCTCCCCTACCCATAATGTCCTGCCATCTCCCTCTAACCCTCAGATCGAGTTTGCCAGAAAAAAAAAGGCAATAGAAAATTGTATAACCTAGAAATGGTTACAATACGTTCCAGTGATGTCAACTGAAGGAAGACATATCCTGATTCTCTGACAACGAACTAAGGGTCCAGGGGATGGAGGGCGGGTCGGTTGCAGACAAATGAAGTTACCTACTCAGATGGAACGTTATGGTGAGTACATAACTTCTTTATCTGAAGTAGTTAACTTCATTTGCTCAGCAAACTGTGGGACAGAGTCCCCAGCTACCAGCAACTTGGGAGGCCCTTATGGAAGGATATTCTGGAGCACTGCTGAGCCAAATGATGCACATTCTCTGGATATTAAATCCAATTTATAGTGTGTAATAGAAGTATGAGAGGAAGCCCAAGTAGCTGCTGAGCAAATGTCATCCAAAGAAACCCTTGACCAGAAAGCAGCAGAAGTGGCCATAGATTGGGTAGAATGGACTTGCACTCTCAGGGGCTCAGGACGACCAGAACTTTTGTATGCTAGGAGAATGCACTGGGAAGTCCATCTAGCTAAGGTTACTTTAGTGACTGGCTTCCCCAGACAGGATTTTGCAAAGGAAACAAAAAGTTGATCAGATTTTCGAAGATCTGCTGTTCTGTTTAAGTAAAAATGTAACAGTCTGTGAACATCCAGACAATGAAGTCTGTATTCTCCTTTGTTTTGGAAATTTGGAAAGAAGACAGATAGATTGATGGACTAGTTGATGTTGGCTTCCGAAGCCACTGTGGGCAGAAAAGAGGGATTAGTCCTGAGGGAAACCTTGTCTTTATGAAAGATGATGTAGGGAGGTTTACTGCAAAGAGCATGAAGATCCGATATCCTTCTAGCAGAAGTAATGGCAATCAGGAAGGCCATCTTCCAGGTTACATATTTTAAGTCGACTGAAGCCGCAGGTTCAAAAGGAGGCCCAGTCAGAGCTGAAGAACTAGGGTAAGATCCCATGGAGGTACTGCATCTTTAATAGGGGGTCTTAACAAAAAGGTTCCTATCATGAATGTTTTGCATATCTTGGAGGACGCTAGAGGCCCTGAACTGTTTCCAACGTGGTAGTGGGAAATAGCTGCCAACTGAACTTTAATAGTAGAAGCACTAGCTCCTTGATCAAAGGTATGCGAAAGAAAGTCTAGAACTGCTGGGATAGGAGCCATGAAGGGGTCTAAGTTCCTGTGCTCCACCCAGATAGAGAAACATTTCCATTTACTCTTGTAGATTTTCCTGGTAGACGGTTTATGGGCGGCCACCAGGATGGCCTTAACCGAAGAAGATATATCAGGAGTCCTAGCCATTAAGGGAACTGGATCAACCAAGCTGAGAGTTTGAGGTAGTCCAGATCAGGGGTCTTCAATCCTAAAGGATGAGAGATCAGATCCGGATTGGGATCTAAAATCCAGGGAGGATGTACTAGATGAGACCGCAGGTAAGGGAACCAGGTTTGATGAGGCCAGAATGGGGCTATGAGGATAACTCTGCTCCCCAACTGACGAGCTTTCTGCAAGAATTTTGTCATCAATGGAAGAGGAGGATAAGCATACAGAAGACCGGATGGCCAAGCATGAACTAGGAGTGTCTCTGGGGGCTTCCCCTGGTGGGGGAATCAGAACGAAGAACTCGCTGCACTTTGTGTTTGAAGGCAAGGCGAACAGATCGCAGCAAGGTTGACCTCATTGGAGGAAGATTTGTTTTGCTACTGCTGGGTTCAGAGACCACTCGTAAAGTGAGAGGATCGTTCGACTCAACCTGTCCGCCAAGATGTTTGACCAACCCAGGATGTGCGTTGCTATGAGAAAGCGGTTGGTGGATATCGCCCATTCCCATACTCTCATTGCCTCCCTGCAAAGTGGATAGGATCTGGTTCCCCCCTGTTTGTTTATGTACCAGACTACCGACATGTTGTCTGTTTGAAGTGCAATAGAGTCTGGAGGGAGAAGGGGATGGAGAGCCTGCAATGCTAGAAGCACCACCCTCATCTCCAGGACACTGATATGCAGTGAGGTCTCTGTGAAAGTCCACGTGCCTTGGATGGATCTGCCCATGCAATGCCCCCTCCCCCCACCCGAGGAGAGATGCGCCCGTGGTCACTGTGACTTGGGAAGGGGGTATAACAAAGGGGTGGCCTTCTCGAAATCTCTGGAGTGGAGCCACCAAAGAAGCGACTCCCTGCAAATCCTGCTGAGAGGAATAGGTGTAGACAGGGGGTGAAAAAGAATGGACCATTGAACTCGTAACGTCCATTGAAGGATCCTCATCTTCAGGCGAGTGAAGGGCGACAGATTGATGGCCGCTGCCATGGATCCCAGGGCCCTCAGGACTAGTTCCGCTGGGGGAGCTGACGATTGTAAGAGGTCTAGAATGTGAAGGCTTAGACTGTGAAGTCTGTCCGCTGTCAGAAAAACTCTGGATTGAGTAGTGTCTATCCTGGCCCCTATGAATTCCAAAATTTGAGTAGGTTGAAGGGAGGATTTCTGGTGGTTTATCATGATCCCTAGGTGGCGGGCTAGGTGTAAGAAGCAGTCCCTGCCTGAACAGAGTTGATGCCTGGTGGGGGCGGTTAGGAGCCAGTCGTCCAGGTACAGAAAGACCTGTATTCCCTGAAGCCTCAGGTGGGCCCCTACAACTGCCATGACCTTGGTGAACACCCTGGGGGCTGTGGTGAGACCGAAGGGTAGGACCCTGAACTGATAATGGCTGGCTCCCAGCCGAAAGCGGAGGAACCTTCTAGATGGTCTGTCTAACAGAATGTGGTAGTACGCATCCTTGAGGTCTATTGAGCACATCCAGTCATTCTCCTGCAAAAGTGGGAGAATGGATTGAATAGTGACCATCCGGAATTTTTCTTTGGTGACTGACAGGTTCAGTGTTGACAGGTCGAGAATGGGTCGTAAGTCCCCCATCTTTTTTGGCACCAAAAAGAACCTGGAGTAAAAGCATGATCCGGATTGTTCGGGGGGGACGCGCTGGATAGCTCTTTTTCTTAGCAGCCCTCAAATTTCTGATGCTGCTGCCTCCCTCTGATCGGGTGGAACATCGGGGAGTTTTGTTGATCGGGGAGGGTGAGATAGGAAAGGAATTGAATAGCCTCTGGATATGATTCGGAGCATCCAGCGATCTGTCGTAATGGACTCCCATTTTGCTAGGTATTCTGAGAAGCTCCCCCCCGACTGCTTCCAGAGAGGAGCAGTCGGGCAACCCCTCAGGGCTGCTGCGCGGGTCGATCCAAAAAAGGTTCTCTCAACCCAAAATTCTTTGGACCCCCTCTGCCCCTGGGCCGGCATCCACCCTGTCCTCCTCTGCCTCTGAAGGACGAGGATCCGGAGCAAAACGGGATTGCTGACCTTTCCGAAACCACATCATCTTCTGTCCTCTTTGGTTCCTGGAGTAGGACCTCTGAGGAGCCGAGAAGCGGATTCCGATGACAGACAACGTCTTCCCGTCTTTCTCGCTCTGGAGGAGCGTATCACAGACGGTTTTGCTGAAGAGCGTAGAACCATCAAAAGGGGTGTTCGCAAAGGATGCCTTGAAGGGTTCCGCAAATTCGCAGAGACGGAGCCAGGCCTGTCTATGTAAGACAATGCCCGTTCCGCTAGCTCTAGCCGCTCCCTCCGTAGCATGGGAGAGAAGCCGCATAGATGTGTTGGTGATTGACTTGAGAGTGGCCATTCGAGCCGAGAAGGTCCGCTTGTCCTCGGCCGACATGGACTCTGGGGGTGACCCAGTGTACTCTTTAATCAGGTCCCGCTGGAGCTGAATCATGTGCCATATAATTCAGTGACCTTACAGAGAAGGTCGCTGAAGAGAACATCCGCTTTCCCAAACGGTCCATCATCCGACTGAGGAACTCTCCTGTGCTAATTCCTTTTTAGTGGCAGCCGCCACCACCATGGCATCCACTGGGGCAACCTTGCTCCAAACTGTCCTGTCCGTGGGAGGGCTGAGGATCCTGCCCGGTCTCTTGGGTATTGGCTCGACAGTATCCGGCTCCTTCCATGCCCTGTTAGTTATGAGGTCTACCAGGGGGTCGGTGGGAGGGGACACCAAAGAGTTAGATGGGCCTGCGTCAAATGCCTCCAGAAACACAGACTCATCCAAGGAAGGTTTTTGGGCAGACCACCCCCTTCTAATGCATAACATTTCCATAATGTCTCCGAAGGAGACGTCTTTGGGGGGTGACCTTGGGGAACCTTCCCCTTCATCTAAGTCTGTGTCCTCTGTGATGGACTCGAGTGAGTCCAAGTGCCTCCTCTTGCACTTCTATTTGTGAGGGACCTCCGCGGGGGGGGCTGTCCGAAGAGGCCTCACCAACAATGTCCTGTTCCTCTACGGGAACAATCTGGGACGTAGGCGCAGGCTGTCCCTGGGGCCGGATGATGGAGGAAAGACCCGTCTGAGTGGGAATGGCGGGTGGATCTGAAGCAAGAGCCTAAGGCCTCGAATCCCTTGAAAGGACCCTCTCCATGATGTCGAATGTCGAGGGGGAACTGCTTTCCCTTGGATCCGAAAGCATTCCCCTCGGATCCGATGTGCGGATCGGCACCGAAGGTGACCTGACCAGATCCGAAAGGGTAGTGTGCCCCGACCTTAATGGAGCCGAAGGCCCGCTGACCTTTCTGGATCCGACGTTCAGCTCACGGCCCCAAGAGCTCGGATCTGAAAACGGGTACAGGTATCTGACTCGAGGGTACAGTTGGCGCCGAAGTAGGAAACACTGTCGGCGCCGACCCTACCCCAGCTCCGAAGCTAGTTGGATCAGACAGCTCCGAACTCTGAAAGCAGGTTGGAGAAGGAGCAATGGGGGCGAAAAAAGGTGTCAAGCTCCCCCCCAGCAAGAGCACTCCCATCTGCATCTGGGCCTGGAGGAATCGACGCATCATCCGGTCCATATCTGCGTCTGATAAACTTCTAGTGGATCTAGATGAGGCCACAAAAGCCGACCGGGAAGGCCGCCTGGATGACCTCGAGGGTGACCGGGTCTCCTCCTCCAGCTCTGGGGAGAAACGTAGAGAACGGAGCCGGGAGGGGGAAGGCCTGGAGACCTTAAGGGGAGAAGCAACATGTTTAAACGGCGGTGCCGAAGGGGTCGAGTCGGGCTGCCTCTTGTGACTGCGATGCCTTTCCTTCTCTCTCTCCCTATCCTTTCTATCCTTTTTTCTGCTGTCCCTTTCCTCCTGGGTCAGCGAGGGAGGGTGAGTCCCGGCCAGGGGATCAGGAGCGGCATGTGGGGAAGCCGCAGCCCGAGGAGAGGTGATCAACCCCCAGACACAGAACACACCGAGTGTGGCCATCCGCTGGGGACAGCTTATGGTCACACTCGGTACATTTAGAGAAAATGGGTTTAGGGCCTTCAGCCATTGTAGAAGAAGAAAAGGAAAAGTAGGCCCACAAGCACACACCTTCACACACGCAGAGGGAGGAGGGGAATAAATCTAACTTAACCAAAAGTTAAAAGAACTACCCAAAAAAAAGACTAGAAAGATAAGGGGAAGTTCACACACACAAAGGTAGAGAAAATTTGACAGGAATTCAAGATTTAAATACTACACTTACAGTACTACGCTCGGAGCTCGTTCAGAGAAGCTTATGGAAGCCGTGGCAAACGAGATCTGAGAGTTAGAGGGAGATGGCAGGGCATTATGGGTAGGGGGAGGAGCTTGGAGCTTGGAGCTTGGATCTGTTAGCTTGAAAAGCTGCCGGCTCGGATCCGAATCGGATCCGATACCCACAGGTTGCCGAGCAAATGAAGTTAACTACTTCAGATTTATGGATTTGTTCATAAAGTTATTTTGTCCCTATGAAAAATCAAGTATGGGGATTCTGAGGATAATGCTTGGATCTCAGAAATTCTTCTGGCTGAAGTAGTGGCTACCAAGAAAATTGTCTTCCATGAAAGGAATTTAAGGTCACAGGTAGCTGTGGGCTCAAACGGGAGTTGAATAAGGTACTGCAGCACTAAATTCAGGTCCCAAGGAGGAATAGAATCTTTAAAGGGAGGCCTTAGGAGTTGTATGCCTCTTAAAAATGCTTTGCTTACCTTATGAGAAGCTACATATGAGACATTTACCCCAACATGAAAATTAGGTATTGCTGCTAACTGAAGTCTAACTGTGGAAGAACAGCTCCTTCATCAAAGAGATGTGACAAAAAATCCAATATATTATGTATGGGAACTGTAAAAGGTTCACTGTTATGTTTTTGAGCCCAAAAGCAAATCTCTTCCATCTGCTAGAGTATAGTTTCCTAGTGGAATTGTTATGGAAAGACATCAAAATATGATGCACAGGAGATGAGATCATTGATTGTCTGGCTATCAATGGCATTGCAGAAGCCAGGCAGCCAGGCTGAGCTTTGCCAAATCTGGTATATCACATCTGCTGGATGAGAGAGAGGGTCTGGAGTTGGATCCAGAAACTAAGGTGGTTGAATCAGGTGAGGCCAAAGAAAGGGAAACCAAATCTGTCAAGGCCAGTATGGAGCAATTAGGATGACCTTGCTCTTTAACTTGGAAGCCTTCTGAAGGAATTTGGGAATTAAAGGAATGGGTGGATATGTGTACAGGAGACTGGAGGGCAAATTGTGAAGTAGAGCATCCCTCAAAGCTTCCCCCTCTGCACAGAATAGGGCAAAGTAGCTGCTGCACTTCTTGGTGGGGAAACAAACAGACAGCAGCAAGGCTGGCCCCACTGATGGAAGATCTTATCCGCAATTTTCTTGAGGGACCATTCGTGCGGTAGAAGAATGCACCTGTTCAATTTGTCTGCTATCACACTGGATTTCCCCAGAATGAGCGTTGCTAAGAGAAAGCGGTTGAAACAGATCACCCACTGCCACACCCTGAGAGGTTCTCGACACAATGTTTGTGGATTTACCAGACCACTGACATGCTGTCAGTTTTTAAAGCAATGGCCCCTAAGGGGAGAGCATTTTGGAATGCTTGCAACACTAACAGCACTGCTCTCATCTCTCAAACATTTATATGCAATTTGGCATCTTCAGGAGACCAGGTGTCTTGGACTTTCTTCACCAGATAATGCCCCCCCCCCAACTGGGAAGCATCCATGGTCACTATAACCTTAGACTCGGGGGGATGAATGGACAGCATAGAAGAACTTGATCTGAATGAAATAATCATTCCAGTTGCCTCCTGCATGTCTGATTGATTCTTATCTGGTAAAACATAGACTGGTAAAGAATTCACTACTGTGTGGCTAGCATCCATTGAAGAATTCTCATGTGAAATCTGGCCAGTGGCACTAATGTTACTGCTGCCACCATTGATCCTAGGGCTTGAAGGATGGGCCAAAATTGTGGTATTGCAGATTATCTTTTTGACTTGTAACCTTACTGTATGGACTCTTGATAGTGGCAGGGATGCAATGGTAGTTTTCATATTGAGTATTGCTCCTATAAACTCTATGCTATGGGTAGGTTGTAGATGAGACTTCTCATAGTTTATGGTTATTTTATTTATTTATTTACTTTATTTTACCATTTCTTTACCAGGATAGTCCACTGGGCTGAGAAGAGTCCATTTTCAATGGAGTCCTGGGGAGAGAAGCTCCATAAAGACATTATACAGCACAAACAAATCATATGTAATTGCATAATATAGTTGAACAACATAGTATTAAAAATTACAATGTACAGTAGAAATTTAAAAAGAAAATTTAAGGAAAACATTAGCAAATATTTACAAATACAATTGTTCATACAATGGAGGTTATCCCCAGAAAAAAACAAGTCTGGAGAACCCGGTTCTTTGCCAGAATGAGTTGATGCCTGGTTGGAGTGGATATCAGCCAATCGTCTAAATATGAAAACACTTGGAATCCCTGCAGTCTGAAATGAGCTGCTACTACTGCCATACATTTGGTAAACACCTTGGTGGTGAGTCTAAAGAGCAGTACTCTGAACTGGTAATGACTGGCTCCCAGCTGAAGGCATAAATACCTTCTGGATCATCTGTTCATTTTTATATGATAGCATGCGCCCTGAAGGTCTATTGAGTATATCCTGTCATCCTTACCCAAAAAAGGGAGAATGGACTGAACCATGACAATCTGAAATTTGTTTTTTTAACTGTCTTGTTTAGTTTGGCGAAATCCAGAATTGGTCTCCAGTCCCATCTTCTTCAGCACTAAAAAGAACCTTGAGTAAGTTCCAGACTCTATCTGGTCTGGCAGGACCTCTTGGATGACTCTTTTTTTCCAGCAGCTTTTGTATTTGAATCACTGCTTTCTCCCTCTGAATGGGTGGAACATTGGGGAATTTTCTTGAGATTGGAGGTGGACAGGAAAAGGATATTATATATCCTCTGGAAATAATCCTCTGCACCCAAGTGTCTTTTGTTATATCTAGCCAGGCTCTCTGGTGCAGGGATAATCCTCCCCCAACTGTCTCTGGAGGTGGGCAATCAGGCCTCCTTTCAAGATCACTGGTAGGGCTTGTCGAAGAACGACTCTCTGGAACTATGGTTCTGCAGGCCACCTCTGCTGCATGGGCAGCGACATCCATTACAGTTCCCTCCTCTGAATCTGGGGAAACCTCCTCCATGTATGTCCTGAAAAGGACCCTGAGAATTTTTAAACTACATTTTCTGACCAGCTGCTGATTCCTGGAGAAGGTTCATTGAGGGGTCATAAAATGTATGCCCATGGCAGAGAGGGTCTTTCAATCCTTCTCACTCCTGGAGAGAGTGTCCTTTACCTTGGGGCCAAATAAGGATGTTCTGTCAAAGGCAGCACTGATGAAAGAGGACTTGAAGGGCTCTGCAAACTCACAAAGGCACATCTAGGCATGTCTCCTTATAGAAATGCCTGAACCCACTTCCCTTGAGGTTCACTCTGCTATGTTTGAGATTAACTTCATGGATGAACTGGATATGGACTGAAGGATGGTCACCTGGGAAGTTAAAGGAGGGTTAACTTGCTCAGAAGCAGCACCCAAGAAGGTATTTGATAACTCCTTAATCAAATCCCTCTGTCATCTTGTAAAATGTGTCAAGTAGTTGAGAGACCTCAGGACAAAGGTGGATGAGTATACATGCTTCCCAAATCTGTCCATTGCCCACGACTCCCTGTTGGGGGGATGGACAGTGGAACTTTCTTCAGCTAGTTCCTTCTTGGTAGCTGCCACAACAACCATGGCATCAACAGGGACACCTTTACTTCAGAACTGCCTGTCTGTGGGTGGTTCCATTATCCTGTCTGGTCTCCGAGGAATGGGTTCTATGGTGTCTGGATCTCGGCATGAGACTAAGTCGATGAGCTCATCAGCAGTTGGAGTCACCCAAGAGGTAGAGGGTCCAGTACCAAAGGCCTTCAGGAAAACAGATTCCTCAGATGTTGGGCTGCTTGGTGTCCAGCCACCTCTCTGTTTAAGGATTTCTAGGATGTTTCCAAAGGAGACATCTTCAGTAAGTGACCATGGGGACCCTTCTCCCTCATCGAAATCTGTAACTTCAGTGATGGATTCTTCTGGGGAGTCTACATGCTTCCTCTTGCAGGTCTTTTTCTTAGGGACCTCTTCAGTGGGATGCTCTGAAGAAGTATTAGAAGAAGAAATCAAAATTCCCTGTGGGGAAGCCTGGGGTCTTGGTAATGACTGTCCACGTGGAAAGACCTGGTGAGACTCTGAATGCTGAGATATCAGGGTTAGCGGTATAGGATCTGAGGGGGTAGATCCATCTGTTCTGTCAAAGCAAAGAAAACTGTCTTCACAGCCTCAAAGGCAGATCACCCCAGAGAAGGAGAAGGCCCTGTATCCAAGAAGGCAAGCTTCTGGATCTTGGTTCCCCCCCAGGTCCGAGGACAACAACCTCAAGGTGGAAGTCGGAGTCCAGTTATCTGATGCCAATGCCCTGAGGCACAGGGATGGCTCTGAAAATCTCAGAGTTGACCACAATGACTCAGAGCCAAGATGGAAGCATTGGCTCAGAGAGCTCTCTGGATCCGACAAGGTCGGAGCACTCAAAGTGAGCTTCAGATCTGAGGGTATAGAGATCCTTGGATCCAAGGTAGATGACTCTGGATGGCTAGGATACAAGGACTCCATAACCACTGAGGGCGTCAGAGGAAGAAATTGCAAAGGGGGTGTAGTACTGGAATGAACCTCCTGACCCAGAGAGATAGGAGCCGAAGTGACACTCATCTGTCCTTGTGCTGAAATAATTTTTCTTACCACTCTTTCCACGTCTTCTTCAGTAAGGCTTCTGGAAGAACAAGTTGAAAGGACTGAAGGGGATTTCAGTCTTTTCAAATAAGGGGAGGGTACCCAAGAGGGTACCAGATCCAGAGAGGGCAACTACCTTGTTCTAGGTAAACAGGCAGGTTTAGCTGGACTGGCTAAATTTGGATCACAGGATGACTGCATCTGATCCAAAGAAGTTGGATTAATTATTTTTTGTTTCTTCGGATCTGACAGGGTCAGATCCAATAAGTTTAACTTTCTCAGATCTGAGGTTGAAATCAGATCCATCTTTTTCCTTTTTTGAGATGACTCAGAAGCCAATGAAGATGAAGAAGCCTTAGGAGATGCTGTGACTTTTTCTTTTGATTTGATGAACGTGTCACTAGCAATGGCCTCTCCAAATGAACAGGGAAGTAATCCCTTCAATATCAGATTATTTTTCAGTTCTACAAGGGCCCTGGGATTAAAAGCATGGCAAATAGAACAGTCTACTTGCAGATGCATAGGTCCTAAGCAATAAATGCATACAGTATGCGTATCTCAAAGAGGAATTTTATGTCCGCATTTAGAACACTTTTTAAACCCAGCAGCCCCTTTCTCAGACATGATCTTAATTTTAAACATGACCACCAATGACAGGTCAAAAAACAGTAACAACTAATGTAAGTCCACAATAGAAGAAGAAAAATGTATAAAAGTTTTTTTTTTTTTAAAGGGAAAGAGAAGAAATACCGACAATGTTACAAAAGGCTACAATAATGTAGAAAGGAAGAAGAGTTACTAATGATAGTAACAAAGATTACCAAACAGGTAAGAAAGTGGGCAACAGAAAAACAATGTTAACTAGAGAGTTAAGAAGTACCAGAAGGTAAGATAAAGGGCAAGAGAGTAAAAGGCTAACAAGATAACAGACTTTTATAAAATATTTAGAAGATAAATAAATTTTTAAAGCATTTATTGTAACCCAAGCTCGAGAGAGCCAAGAACCACGTCTTTCACTGGAAGTGGCAAACAACATCTGGGGTAAATGGGATTGGTGCACTGTGGATAAGGGAGAATCTCAAGAGTGCAAGGTTGCCACGCGCTTTAGCAATGGCTCAGTCAGATCCAAGGGATCAGATCCAAACCCATGAGTTGAGGATCGAATGAAAATTGACAACACTGGATACTGTGTTGCAGTTAAGTACTGACAACAGAAAAACTATACAAGCTTAAAGGTTACTCTAGTGATGGCCCAGAGCTACAAATGTCAAATATCTTTATGGTAGCATGGCCAGACAAGATAAAGCATCTACATCCTGTTATTAAGCCACAGTTTCCCTTTAGAGGAATGTAATTATGTATACAAAGATTGATATTTAAGGGTGATAACGTTGCAATCCTTGAATAGCTACATGATCATATCATGATAAAACTGCATGAATCACAACTTGGCAAGAAAAAAAATGTAAGGAAACAGCATGTGATATCATATACTATTTGAATATATGAATATATACTGAACAACGGATTCAAAACAGTGAAATGCATGGCAAATTTTAAAACCAGAACCAAAAGAACAACCTCATTCTACATGAAATTCCTTCACTGCTATAGGTTAACAGTTAAGCTGGGATTTAACTTACTTCAGTACAGGACCTTCAGCTTTTAATTTGTGTGGATTCCCATTCACAGTATCATTAATTAGTACAACTGTGAGAGACCTCTACCCAGTCAGTGATTACATGCAGATTATTTGTCATTACCTGAATACAGAAACAAATTCCATACAATCTATGAGAATGTCACCAGCACAAATTCTCACTGACACAAGCTTAAACATTTAAACATTTCACATAATTTCCACTATTAGTGAGAGAAAGTCAGTACTTGAACTGATGCAGGGTACACAACTAAAGCAAAAGATGTCTTACAACAAAACTGCTAGAAATGTACACACTTAAAAGGAACAGGAAAGATGATTATTCAAATAAGAATCAGGTATTTGTCATAAAATCCAGTGCAAAACACTAATGCTGGTCATTTCGGTTATCCTGCCCCTCTTTCAGAAGTGTGAGTCCTGACACTTTAAAAAATAAAATGCAATTCAAATAAGCAAAAGTAAATTCTTAAAATTGCTGCTACATCTTTAAAGGATTATTTTTAGGGCATCTCCTGACATGAGACTGTGCACCACACACCCCTGTTAGGTTACTCCTAGATTGCTGTACATTCCTGTAAGGGGGAATGCTCAGAGATACTGTAATTTGAGGCTTAGAACAGATTGCCCTCATTCATACTTTTACTTCTATTATTTAGAGGACTGCAGTTAAGATCACCTGAATTTCAATGGGAATCCAGTTCTTCCACATTGTATACTGTCCAAGAGGATCACATTTACAGTAGGAACCATATACACCTTCAAAAACTGCCAATCTTTTAGCAATCTAAAGAAACATTTGAAATTAATCAGGGATCAAATGGATTTAGTGACATCAACTGAAGCAAATTCAGCTGCAACATCCACTCCTGACTATAGTCCAGGCAGGTTGAGTTAATTATCAGAACTAACTCATACTTCAGATACTGTAATTCTGACTGGTGATAGACAATCAAATGACTGTTATAAGATATCCAGTTACTGTAAATACTCACACTATTGCCATATTTTAAAGAAACTGCTCAGCTAGAGAAACTGCATATAGATCATAATCGGGTTAAGTGTGTTGGAATCATGACTGTCTATGAGCACATGACTCGTTATTACAGTTACAGTAATATTGTCATTAAATAATGTGTAATGTACTTAGTGTTGCATAAAGGATTAGTTATTGTTCAGTACAAAGATGCTACATATAGTGTAGGAGCTAACTGAGATGAGTCATGTGACATTAGTGGGTTAAGTCAGTTGTGAATACGTTGTTGAACTTCAAGAAGCACTTTTGTGTGCTCCTTTCCTGAACAATATATTTTGAATAACCTCAAGCATTTGTGACAGCCCTTTCTTCCCAAGTCTGGTCTGATAGCTGTCACCATAAAAGTAGAATTCCATGTTACACATGCAAATCTACTTCCTCTAACCTATCTACAGCTGTGGAATAATACACACCTAAGCATGCTATTACCACAAGAGACATGGAACTAACCAAGATGAACTGTTTTGCTGAACCTTGACAAATTACATATGACATATGCATCTCTTGCCAAAATATGCATCATTGGAGGAGTCAGCAAAATGCTCTCATTGAGAGTGGTCATGTTTGCACTTCACTCCACTCTCTTTAGCTTGGCTGCAGTCCTTAACAACTATATGAAAAAAGGTGCATTTTACTTTCCAAGCAGCTTGTGGTAACATCTGTAATGTTTTGCTGCAGCCTAAAGGTTGCAAATCAAAATTCATAGTTTGAACTGCCTGAAAGTACAGACATTCCAAAGGGTAGTATGGAACTGGCGGTCTACACTCATTAAAGGTACTTTCTAAGTTAACAGGGTATCTACAAAAAGCTAACAGCTCATTAACATCAACATGGTGTGTGAATTTTTGGTTGAAATATTTTTACTTTAAGATAATACTTCAAGAATAAGAGGCCACAATCATAATGGTACATGGGAAAAACAGCTCACCTCTCCTATACATTATCTTTTTTCACTTGACAAAATTATAAAAAGAATAAATCATCAAACTAAGTTCAAGAAGAGTGCTAGATGAGTCTATATCAGCTTATCGAAAGCTGATAACATTGAGCGCTAGTCAATCGACCACAAAAGGTCGAACAACCAAAATAGTGAAGACAGAATCGTTCCGCAAAAAAAAAAAAAAAAAAAAAAAAAACACAACATAAAGTGGGGGGCTTTGCCCCCCACACACCCCTACTTAAATATACCAACTCCGAGATCGCACCACAGTGGAGGAAATGGCAAACTCCCGACAATGGCCCAGTGATTTTTTTTCCCCTGGGAAAAAAATCACTGTTCCGTGTCTTCACTATTTTGGTAGTTCAACCTTTAGAGGTCGATCACCTAGCATTTAATATTATCAGCTTTCGATAAGTTGATATAGACCCGTGTTAGATAAGTATGAAAATGGAAAGAAAGATTAATTTATTAATGATAGAAGTTTTTGCATCCTGAAACTTTAGGCCTCTACTATACCTCAGGATAGGTCATTAATGCATGGGACTCCCAGATAACTTCTCAGGAGCTTGTGCTAATTGCAACTGTGTTAAAGAAGGAGCTAATACTGCTTTGTACCTTAGCCTGTAATCTTCAAACAGGTTTTTTTGATATTAAAAAACAAGTTGGGAGCCTGGAATCTTATATACCTAAATATGAAAAAAGGGTTTTAAATTTAGAAAACTGTTATAACAAAATGTTGCCTAAACTTAACCATGTAGAAGAAATTTCACTTCATTAGATGGCAGGTCAAATACAGATCATCTTGTCATTAGAGGCCTGGAGGAAGTTTACAGAAATAATAAAATTGCTGAGTCATTGCAATTCAAGACAATTTCCACTATGTAGGCGGTCTCACTAAGACTCTTTCATCCTGTGGTACAGAGTACACACAGCCCATGACACCTAGACATTCAACTGCTGATTCAGCATGGCACTAAATTCAAAATTTCATATCCATCTACTGTAAATTTTCATAGTAGGGGTCAAGTATAAATCTCTGAACTAATTAAATTTAAAAATATGTAGAGATTTATCTGGTCAAGGATAAATGGTGTGTTATGTGTACTATTTATACTTCCTGAGGTGTGTTTCTACGGCTAAGAGCATCATGATATCACCCTCCTCAGTCACGGCTGACCAAATCTATGTCTCCATTGTTCAACAACTGGTTAATACCTTTTGTTCTCATTAAGTATTACAGTAACAAGCAGGAAAGAACATTTTAAGCTGCTGCACTGTTCTGTTTAATTTTTTATTCTCTCAGTATTTGTGCTTATCAATGGTGTTTCTTGTTAAGTTTTTTTTTGTAAACTTATAAACTTTTCTGATAACTTCTATATATACAACTTGGGCTTGCTGTCATTACTGCGCCAAAATATTTTGGAAATTTTGATAACACAATTGCTGATGGGTAACATATTTTACCTAATGTCTGCATTAACTAATAACCACTATGAATTATGCCTGTGATCTATATTCATGTTGATATCATTGAGGGGTTACAGTTTTTAGACATTTTCATTGTGAAACATTTTATTGGTTTAATCAGCATTGCTGGAAGCAAAAACAGTGATCATGTTGGATATATGATGGTATGGCTGGAAGTCAAGCATGGTTAATTCCTCAATATAATACCATTTCAAACATGCAGTTGAATTATTTTTGTATTCTTTATTTATGCTTAAACTTCTGTTCTATGGACATTTCATGGCAAATCTATGAAAGTGATTATTCATAACCCTCCTTCATCTGATAAGCTATTTTGGCAATACTCAAGCAGTTTATGGATGAGGACTCTTATCATCCATCTGGGAACAATGGCATAACATGAGGAATGTAACTGTAGTCCACGATCTTGAACTTCTAAGAAGCATGTCCAATGAGAAACATAATGACAATATTAGGCCAGTGATCACAGAGATAATATGATTAGCTACTTACACTTTTTTCCTTAAACACCTTTATTAAATTATCAGTAGGCTCACTTAAAAGTTCTTGCTACTTGTTTTGAGCAAGTAATGGTGTTCATCTCCCAAATCAAGCATAGCCATACATGATAACCCTTATGTAAATTTGTATTTACTCAGGCAGTCATTAAGGCTCATAAGTTCTCACAACTTCACTACTGGTATCAAAGCTGGAAGGCCATCGAGGAACCAACTGATGCATTGAATTTATCATTATAAACATAATGTCCCATCCAAAATTCATATTTGTGTTTGAAATAAATTAAAATTAGAGATGATCTTATCTCAGCTGGTATTTGATTCCATATCTTATGGATAATTTGTGTCTAAAATGTATTCTTAATTATGTCCTATATTCAAATTTAAATTGTCATATGTGTGAACGCTTATGTTATTAGTTAATGAAATATTAAAAATAGCTTATAACATTTTATAACTATATATATTCTGTAGGCACATACTGCTTTGCTCCTTACATATCTATAATGTAAAGAATAAAGCTTTAACTCTCAGCACCTTTCAGTGTAGTCAATATGATATACTGAGGGTATTCTTTTAGTAACATGTCTCTGAAAAGCTTTGGTGGTGCAGCAGTTAGTGTTGGCACCTCACAGCAAGAGGTTCTCCAGTTCGAATCTTGGCTGGAGCACCTTCTGTGTGGAGTCTGCATGTCCTCCCTGAGGTCGAGTGAGCTTTAAAAACATACAGGTAGGTGCGTGCATGTGTGTATGTATGTGTGTGCCTTCTGCGAATGTTGGGCACCGGGCTGGCAACTCGACACTGTAAAAACACCACTGCCAATCAATCTGTGGACTGGTGAACTGCTGTGCCAATCCCTAACTGGGAAAAGCCGAGAGACATTGCTTTGCTTTTTGCTTTCTGAAAAGCTTCCAGTAAGTAAAGCTATTTACTATTGTCAATACAAAACACATTATATTCCAGTACTGGTTGAATATAGGTTCTGTAAAGTTGAATTAATCTGTTTTTTTTTCCTCAAAGATAATACTCTAAATATCCTACCAATCAGAGAGAATGCATATTCTCTTATATTGTTAATATGATGAGTAAATGAAAAATCAGAAGAAATAAACATGCCCAAGTCCTTATAAATAGTAGTCTTTTGCATATTTTCCAATTTAATACCTCATAATTGCAAATCAAATATTGGTACAGGTCTACCAAAATACATTATTTGACACTTATTTGTACTTAAACTCAAGTTAACATCCTTTGTCCAAGAAGTAAATTATTTTAAGAGGAGAGAAATATGTGAGATGTCACCATTGGTGTTAATAACAGATCTGATTTTACAGTCATCTGCATACTTAGCATGGCAGCAATGTGTGTTTAGAGGTCTGGTAGATAAAACTAAATTAAACAAGAAAGGTACCAAAACTAAGCCCTGAGGAACTCCAGATTTTACTGTAAGGTATTTAGATTTGCAACTTTTAATTTGAACATGCTATATTCTGTCGACCATTTATTGATACAATTAATCATAAATGGATTGATACTGTATTTCCTTAATACTTCAAATATAGAGTTGTGGAAAACAGTATCAAAAGCACTGGCGAAATCTATGTAAATAACTGCAACAGTTAATGATGCAGCTAATACCATTGAAACTTGGTCATAAAATTCCACGAGGTTGGTCAGTGTGGATCTATGATAACTAAACCCACGCTTGTATAGATCATAACAACCAGAACTTTTATACTCGTCTTGCAACAATGCTAGTAGAGCTTGTGATGACAGGAGGTACTGCCAGCCATGCAAGGGAGAAGTAAGGCAGTGGATGTACGACTTTTGCCAGCACAGCTGGCTGGAATTTTGTAAATAGTTATATGTCATTTGTATATCAAGCTGATTTGCACAGATGCTTGGGCTGAAAATGTATTTCTAAGTTCTGTTTCCGTTAATTGTGTTATAATGTATCAACAGTGAACTCTGCTGAAATGAAGAGAAATGTACATATATTATGGCAACTGAATTAAACGTATATGTTTTAATAAAGGACACTGGCACAGCGAAGGTTAACCAGCTGGCTTGTTTTAAGGGAAATAAGAGAAATTTAAATGGACTGTTAATCCATTAAAACGGCACCCCACAGTGTTGAATGGGACCAGAGACTGTAGGTTAGGGTGCAGCCATTATCTGTTAGCTTTTTCTAAAGAAGTGGGGAAGTGTTCTAAATGTTTCTGGCTCCTAGGCACTGCCATAAAAGCCCTAAACATGTACTGTAGCACACTGCTAAAGTCATGTTTCAAACTTCAAAAGGAGATATTGGGGGGACCTAGATGCTGCAGTCCTAGTATCAGGTGACCAGATGAGGTCATTCTACAAGTTATCTTGGATATTATATTTTACAGAGAGTAATCTCAGAACACAGAGTATTATGTTTGGGAAGACTGACTAGAAGGGCCCTTACCCCACAGCATCTTGTCTTGTGGTAGTAAGTAACTTAACTAGGAAAGAGTAAAATTTTCTTAGATTCAGTCAGGCATATAGTGAAGCTTAGTTTAGATGTTGTTTTTCTTTATTTGTCTGAGTCTGTCCATCAATGTTCTTTTCAATATTTCCTGTTATCTGAACTCTGTGGTTTACTGTGCATATATATTCAGTATTTCATGTTCCTTTATTATTTATTATTAAATATATTTAAAACTTTTATTGTGACTGGTCCTTGTAGAAAGTACTTATCCTTTCAGAGTACTTTTATTTATTTTGTAACACTGTGTGGGCCACTCCAGAAGGCCTAACCATCTTGGTGAACTACTGAACAGTGTAATGTAGACCTTGTACCAAAACAGCAGGAATATGGTCATGGCCCACTGAGGTCTTCTTACCAGTCTTTTTTAAAGATGCCAAAATTATTTTAGTGCAAAACTGTGGGCAGTTAGCTTGTCAAACTGGAACAATAGTTAGTTCAGTACTTATACCTATATCAGAATACTGAGTAAAAAAAGAACTAATTAAACTCTTCTGCAATTACCTTAGCATCAGTTATTATACTCCCTCTGACCAGAAGTCCTTTAATAGAGGACACATAATTGATATACTTATAAAATTGCTTTTTATTACAAGAAATATGTCATAAATGAATTTCATAATAAGATTTCTTCTGTTTTAACTCAAACTTAAATTTTCTCATTGTCAAACTGTTTCCTCTTAGTAATTAAAAAGAAGTTATGTACTTACCATAACGTTCCATCTGTGTTATCAATTTTCATTCTTCCTCAACATATGGATTCTACTCAATCGTTACACTAGCTTGTGGGTACCAACAAACTCGCAAGCTCCTTTCCTACCCACAATGCACTATGTCTAATGTCCCTCAGATCCTATTTACAGCTTGAGAGAGAGAGATAAAAGAATTGCCATAACTAGAGTTCAACACAAGGCACATATGGTGTCCTGGTGTCCTTAAAGATCTCATTCCTCCAGAAGTTGTTTGTGAGAAATTGAGGGAGTGGAGGGTGGGGAGTTGAGAAAGAATGAAAATAGACAACACAGATGGAACATTATGGTAAGTATGTAACTTCTTTATCTGATGTTGTCAATTTTCATTCATTTCTCAATGTATGGGACAGAGTCCCCACCTACCTAAATTCCTGGGTGGACTCTAAGGAAGGAGATTCCTGAGTATGGTTGAGCCAAAGGCCGCTCTTACCCTAAAGACCAGATCTAACTTGCAATGAGTAATAAAGGTATGAGGATTTGACCAAGTAGCAGCCACACAAATATCATCCATGGATGCTCTAAACTGGAGCACAGCGGAAGTAGAAATAGATCTAGTTGAATTAGCCTTTAATGGTTTTGCTATGGGGAGATTCAATTTAGTGTAGACAAATTTAGATGCAATCCTTCAGCCATTTGGATAGTTACCTTTGTAACTGATTCGTCCATTTGTGATGTGCAAAGGAAACAAACAGCTGGCCTGTCTTTCTAATTTGTTTTGTTCTATGCAGGTAGAAACACAACAGTCTATGAATATCCAGTAAGTGCAGCATATATTCTCCTTTATTTGCAAAGTTTGGGATGAATACTGGCAGGTTAATGTTGAATTCTGGCACCACCTTAGGTAGGAAGGAAGCAATGGCACATAAGGTGACCCTGTATTTGCCGAAAATCAAATATGGAGGCTTGGAAGATAATGCTTGAAGTTCTGACATTCTTCTAGCAGATGTAACTGCAACTAAAAAGATAGTCTTCCTGGTCAAGAATTTTAAATCACATTTAGCCACAGGTTCAAAGTAGGAGATTACCTTTCAAGAAAGCTTTGCATGGTTTAGAAGAAGCCAGGGAAGAACTCGGAAATCCCACATGAAAATTCAAAATGGCTGTGAGCTGGACTTTAATAGTTGATGAACTTGTACCTTCATTAAATAAACTCGCTAAAAATTCAACAACAGAATGTATCTGGGCTGAGAAAGCATCTGTCTGATACTGCCCTGTCCAATAAACAAATCTTCTACATTTACTTCTGTAAAGTTTTCTTGTAGAGGGTTTATGGGAAGATAACAGAATGGAATGGACAGCCAAACAGAGCATAGTTTGCCTGGCTATTAAAAGAAATGGAAAAAACATGCAGTCATTTTGAGGTTTGAGATGTCCAGGTGAATCATGCCTGTCAGGTAAGACAGAAGGTCTGGAGTCAGATCCAGAATCCAAGGTGGGTACAGAAGATGAGGCCAAAGGAAGGGGAACCAAATTTTCCAGGCCAGTAAGGTGCAATGAGGATGACTACGCTCTTCAACCTGGCTGCTTTCTGGAGGAATTTGGGAATTAAAGGAGTCGGGATAAGTGTATACAACACCAGGGCTCCAATTGTGGAGTACAGCATCCCTTGGTGACTCCTCCTGATGGTAGGGCAAAGAAGCTGCTGCACTTGTTGTTTAGGGGAGATGCAGAGAGACTGCATCAAGGCTGGCCCCACTGATGGAAAATCATGTCCGTCACTTTGTTGCTCAAAGACCACTTGTGAGGTAGTATGATGGACCTGCTTAGTTTGTCTGCCATCATATTTGACTTCCCTAGAATATGCACTGCAATTAGAAAGTGGTTGGAAGAACTCACCCAGTGCCACACCCTCTAGACTTCTCAACATAGGGGGTTAAGATCTGGTTCCCCCTGTTTATGTACCAAGGTACCGCCAGGTTGTCAGTTTGGATCGCAATGGTTCCAAGAGGGAGAGAGTTCTGGAATGCTTGCAATGACAAAAGCACAGCTCTCATCTCCAGAACGTTGATATGCAAGTTGGCCTCCTTGCCAGACCAAGTGCCTTGGACTGTCTTCCCCAAAAAATGCCTCTCCACCTAATCTGGGAGACATTAGTGATTACTGTGCCCTTGGGCTGAGGGAGAATGAAAGGACAGCTTAGTAACAATATTTGTGACTACATCCACCATGAAAAATACACTTGCATACCTGAGTTATTCTTATCTTCGTCAACATAAGTTGAGAGAGAATTGACCATTGTGTTTGTAGCATCCATCGCAGAATTCTCATGTGATATCTTGGTAAAGGAACCAAGACTATTGCCCCTGACATTGACCACAGGGCTTAAAGAATCAATCGGGCTGAAATGTTGGTATTACAAATTAATTTCTTGACTTGATTTCTTATTGTTCGTACTCTCAAAAGGTGAAGAGACACTACTATAGATACTATGTTGAACATTGCTTCTATGAATTCCAATGTCTGAGTCGGTTGTAATTGTGACTTGGTGTGATTGATGGTTATTCCAACATCTGAACAAGTCTGCAACTCTTAGTCTCATGCTTGTACCAATTAATGCCTGGTCAGAGTGGTAATGAGCCAGTTGTCTAAATACGGAAACACCTGGAATCCCTGCAGTCTCAAGTGAGCTGCTACAACTGCCATACACTTGGTGAACAACCTGGGGGCTGCGGTGAGGCCAAACAGCTGTGCTCTGACCTGGTAATGACTGGCTCCCAGCTGGAAGCGTAAGTACTTTCTGGATTGTCTGTTCACTTTTATTTGAAAGTATGCATACTGAAGGTCTACAGAGCACATCCAGTTGTCCTTGCTCAGAAATGGCGGAATGGACTGAACCGTGACCATTCAGAACTTGGTGTGTCAAACCGATTTGTTCAATTCACTGAGGTCTAAAATCAGTCTCCAGTCCCATATTCTTAGGCACTAAAAAGAATCTTGAGTAAGTTCTGCATTCTATTTGGTCTAGAGGAACTTCTCGGATGACTATTTTTTCTAACAGCTTTTTTTTTTCTAGTGCTGCTGCTTCCCTCTGATTGGGTGGAACATCTGGGATTTTCATGGGTAATGGTGGTGGAAAAGAAAAGGAAATAATATAACCTCTGGAAATGATTCTCTGCACCCAAGTATCCTTTGTTATGTTTAGCCAGGCTTTCTGGTGCAGAGATACGCAACCCCTGACTGCCTCCAGAGGAAGGCAGTCAACCCTCCCCTCAGGAGTGCTGAAAGGGTCTGTCGGAAAATGTATTTCTAGACCCTCAGTTTTGTGGGCCTCTTCTGCCATGGGAGTGTCTTCTGCCATTATCACTCCCCTCTCTGCTTCTGGAGGAACTACCTCCACATGTCCTGAAAAGGACTCTGAGACGTCCTGAACCACTTTTTTTCGACCTCCCTGTTGATTCCTGGAAAAGGTCCATTTAGGGGTCAAAAAAACATATGCCCACTGCAGATAAGGTCTTTCCATCCTTCTCAAAAATGGAGAGTATGTCTTTTATGTGGGGCCAGACAAAGAAGAACCATCAAAAGGAGCACTGATAAAAGATGACTTGAAGGGCTTTGCAAAATCACACAGGCATATCCAGGCATGCCTCCTGATGGAAATGTCTGAGCCCACTACCCTTCAGGTGCCTTCTGCACCATGCGAGATGAGTCTCATGGATGAATTTTCAAAAGACTGATGGGTAGCCAACTGTGTAGCTGGAGCACTCAGAGTAACAGGCGAATCTGAAGACAATGTCCTCTTCGGATCCAACACAGAAGGACCCAGAACTCTCAGATCTGAGGACTCTAACACCGCACGTTTGGTCACAGGAGGAGGTGTTATTGTTGGAGTAGTAGATGAATGGTGTTCCTGACCCAAGGGGGATATGAGCCATGAAGACTTCCTTCTGAAATTGCTCCATGAAGAATTTCCTCATCATCCTTTCCACATCTGCTGCCATGAGACTTCTGGAGGAACAAGAAGATACCACTGAAAGGTACTTGGAGTGCCACTCAAAATAACGGGAGGGCACCCTAGATGCTACCGGATCCATGGTGGGTGAATACACAGTGTGAGGTAATGGCTTAGGATCCTGGACTTCAGACTCATAGGGTGTTTTCTTGAATCAGAGGAAAGACTTGCCAGATATTTGATCAGATCTAAGGATGGCCGGTTCCCAGGAGATGATAGATCTGATTTTGTCTTATTTTTCTTTGGTTCCAAAGAAGATGAAGCCATGGAGTCTGAAGATCTGGACTTTTCTGAAGGTTCTTTGGATTTTGCCTTTGGAAATTGAATCCAGTGATGGCCTGAGAAAAAGGAGTTAGCAATAAACCATTTAATACCAATTTGTTTCTTCTTTCTGTTAAAACTCTTGGGATGAACCCATTGAAAATGTTGCATTCCTGATCTAGGTGCTCAGACTCTAAACAGTACACACACAAAGAGTGGGCATCTGAAAATGGCATTTTGTGCCCACATTTCTCACATTTCTTGAAGTCTTTATCCAACATCATTAAAGGAGAAACTTTTAACATGCAGATAACAGAAGCCTCAGAAATTACCTATCTATATTATCCAAACATTAACAACTAAATAGTATTGAAGTTAGGCTGAAGAAAAAAGCCAGCAAAAAGTAAGGCACAGATTTTTTTTGTTAAGAATGCCCTTATCAGGAAAAAATAAACAAGGCAGGAAAGGCCTACTAGCAATTGTAGTGAGAATACACTAGTAAGTATATAAAAGGGTAATGAAAGTGAAGAAGAGTAGTAAAAACATTACGGTGTAGTAAAGTATCAAATAGAAAGAGATTCACCAAGGGATAGAAATTAAAGGGGTCTATATTAAAATCGTGAAGAGATGTTACATCGAACACCTCTTCAGCGACACATAAAGACCAAATGCACTAAACTGGGAATGGTCAAAACAGCGATTTCTTTCCCTGGGAAAGAAATCGCTAGCACCAAACACACACAAACACACACACACACACACACACACACACACACACACACACACACACACGCACACGCACACGCACACACACACACACACACACACACACACACACACACACACACACACACACAATTTAAAACATAACTAAGTGGGTGGCTTCATCCCCAAACCACCCAACGTGGGGGGCTGTGGCCCCACCCCCCCTAACTAAATATGCCAACTCCGATATCGCACTACAATGGGCAATGCTACGGCTCAGGCCAAGCGATTTTTTCCTCTGGGAAAAAAATCGCTGGCCTGAGCCTTCGCTATTTTCA
Organism: Protopterus annectens; assembly: GCF_019279795.1. Taxonomy (NCBI): domain Eukaryota; kingdom Metazoa; phylum Chordata; order Ceratodontiformes; family Protopteridae; genus Protopterus; species Protopterus annectens. The sequence continues at coordinate 294,663,586 of NC_056750.1, read as the reverse complement.
GACTTCGGGCTATATGTGTTGGCAAAACAGCATTCGCTGTAATGCCGTTTCGCCAATTTAATATAGACCCAAAGTAAAGATAACATTTTTAAGAAATATCACTTATCTTAACCAGTTCTCTCAAGAGCTGTAGTCAACCATGTCTAGTCAACAAAGCAGCAAACAAAATCTGAGACATTAGGCATAGTGCACTGTGGGTAGGAAAGGAGCTCGAGAGTTTGTTGGTGAACATGAGCTAGTGTAACAGCCGAGTCAGATCTGAGTGTCAGATCTGAACCCATACGTTGAGGAATGAATGAAGACTGACAACATCAGATACAAGCATTACATTTAAACTTAGAAAATAGTCTTTTTTTGTATAATTCACAAAGTGAAGAATCCCACCACTATGGTAACTTACTGGTCTTATTAACTTTATCTTCTGCTACTGTAGTCATAGTGTCTTGCAAAATATTTTCCAACTGTGTGTATCCCCCATTGGACAATGAATGTAATCTAATTTGTGAAAATTATATTTTTAATCAGTCTAGGTTGTTGTGAATAAGTTAAAGAAATACAAAAGTTATACAACAGTGACCAGAGTTGCTCAGTGGAGATCCAGTGTAGACATCAACAATTTTTGTAGGGTTATTAGTAATTTTGTAGGGTTATTAGTAATCAAATATCATAATGGCCGCGTTGGTGCAGCGGTTAGCGTTGTCGCCTCACAGCAAGAGGTTCTCCCATTCGATTCTCAGCTGGAGCGCCTTCTGTGTGGAGTCTGCATGTCCTCCCCTCAGTCGAGTGACATTTAAAGACATGCAGGTAGGTGCGTGCGTGAATGGGTTTGTGCCTTCTTTGAAGGTTGGGCGTTGGGCTGGCAACTCGGCACCGTAAAAATCCACTGCCAATCATTAGCAGACCGGATTTCTGCTGTGAAGACCCCTAACCGGGAAAAGCCTAAAGACATTACTTTTATTAGTAATCAGATATCACGGACATTATCTCCCCTAGTTGGAGAATATATGAATTGTACTAGTTGCTATTTAATAGACAGAGTAGGAACTCTGCCTCTAATGTATTAGATGACAAGTAGTCCACCCAGTTAACTTTGGGATAATTCATATCACCAAGCATTATAATAATTTTGTGTGACAGAAGAGGTTTGAAAAAATCAAAACATTTGTTATGAGTTTTAACATTCATCTGTGGCTTTCTATAAGGACAAATCAACCTCAACGCATTTAGGCCAAGTGATTTATAAATATCTACTATAATCATTTCAAATTTTAAGTTAAGTGCCAATGTTCTAAATGTCAAGATATTTTGTTAATAATACTAAGACTCCACTTCCATTTTTCTTTGATCTCAAACATTCTAAATTCTCATATCCTAGAAAATTTAAAGTAGAAGAATCCCATGCTTCTGTAATTATTAAATATCATAATCATTATATTGTATTAAAAAGATAAGTCAAGGAATTTATTCCCAGTGCTTCTAGCATTACAGTAACATAAACAAAAGTATTATTAGATCTAATGAATCCTCAATTTTTTTTTATTAAGTTTAATCAATGACATAAAAAAGACAGGGCAACTCCGATTTTAATTTATTATAAATACAATTATCCTTATAATGGCTTAAATGAATTTGATCATTTGCAGATAATCTATATTCCCTAACAAAGTCCTCCCAGTATTTAACCAATAATATATTGATTGTGCACAAACATCTCATCCAGTTGTTAAACAGTGCAGCCTTAGTGTGCACATAGTCATTCCACCTTAAACTTGGAATGATTCACTTAAAAATATCTTAATTTTATTTTTTCCATCAGTTATATTTCTGATTTTACTTAAAGACACATTTACCAAACTGTTTGTGTCGCAATGGATGAAGACAGAGGTATAGTGAACCTTTCCGATAGGAATTTCCTTAATAATCTTGTTATGACAAGTAATGTTAAACATGGGAGACATGAAATAGTAATGTTACTAGGATTTATATTCCTTAGCTGTCTTCTTAAAAGTTTAATTAAAAACTGACTCAGTCAGAAAAAATAATTTCTTCATTGCTTGTTAAATAATCATGTTCACCAAATTAAAGTTTTTCTAGGATTTTAAGAAATATTACTTGTGTCAACAGGTTAAGTGCTCAGAGATCTCACTACCCTCCAATGTCCTCCTTTTAAGTTTTTTACATGGGCCAATCAATATAAGAGTCTTGTTGGTTATTAATATGTTTCTTTGCAACTGTGATAACAGGATATACAGTTTGAGGTGAAGTATGAGAAACTAAAGAATTTTCCTTGTCCTCAGTAAATAAGGCTTCTTCTGCTCTAGCTTGTCCAATACTAACAGCGGAGAGTTGTACATCAGAGATTAAAGTTGACACACTCTGAAGTTGATCTAGGGTAAGATCTAGCATATTACATACACAATCTTTAAAGTGTGAAGTAGAAAGAGTGTCAGTCAGATGCAGTGGCCACTTCCTTTGAGTTTAAAGATGTAGCAGTACAGGAAATTTTATAGAGATCTGAAAGTCCAACTTGTCAACTGATGAGAGTTTCTTTATATTTTTATTTAATGTGAAATGTGAATTTTACCTTCCAAAATAATATATAACTCCCGGAGTTTTAAACTGTTTTGACACTGAGTCAGTAAACCATTTGATGTTCTAAGTAAGTAAACTGCACAACTATTGAATGTTGACAAAGCTGTGCTTAATTGATTGTATTTGTGCCATATATGCTATTCAAAGTTAAAACTAAATATTCAAAGCAAATAAGTAAAAAGGGTGTCTTTTATTTTAGTGAAAATATACCCCTAATTAAAGCATCTCTGCATCTTTCGGCTTTTCCCGGTTAGGGGTCGCCACAGCGGAACTCTGGTCCGCTAATGATTGGCAGTAGATTTTTACATGCCGAGTTGCCGGCTCTGACGCACAACCTTCAACGAAGGTACACCCATTCACGCATGTCTCCACACAGAAGACGCTCTAGCTGAGAATCGAACAGGACAACGTCTTACTGTGAGGCGACAACGCTACCGCAGCACCACCACCGCAGTTTAATTAAAGCATCTCTAATTGGCTATAATAAAAACAGTTTCTGACTACTGTATCCTATAATCTAAGTCAGTACTTCTACTTACTGTAATTGCAGCCTACATAGCTCAACATGCATAACATGCAAAGATGCAAAATATGTCTTTGTGTCCAGATGCTTCTGCTCTCTTTCATCAACTTGTAAGGCAAACTATTTATACAAAAGGGAAACCATTACATTAAGACAGACAGGGGGCCCCTCCCTTTCAATCAAAAGCAGCTATGGAGTTAAAACACCAAAAACAACTTAAAACAAACAGTGCTCAAATATCTCATGTCCTTAAAAGGACAATCAATAGAAAATCAACACTATTATCATAGTTAGAACAGTCACCAACTGACTCTGCTCTCTCGTGTCCACTTGTATGCCAGACTATTTATACAAAAGGGAAACCTTTAAATCGAGACACACATCCTCTTTCTATTAAAAGCAACTATGGAGTTAAAACACCAAAAACAGTAAAAAAAAAACACTCAAATATCTCTTATGTCCTTAAAAGGACAATCAAGAGAAAATCAACACTGGCAGGATATTTAGTTAGAACATGCACCAAATGACTCTACTCTCCCTTGTCCGCTCGTATGGCACACTATTTATACAAAAGGTAAACCTTTAAATCAAGACAGACACACACACACCACACACACACACACACACACACACACACACACACACACACACACACACACACACACACCCTTTCTATCAAAAGCAACAATTTAGTTAAAGCAAACAGCTTTCAAATATCTCTTGTGTCCTTAAAGGATAATCAAGAGAAAATCAACACTGACAGGATGCTTAGTTAGAAAAGTCAGCAAATGATTGCTCTCTCATGTCTGCTCATTTGGCAGACTATTTACACAAAAGGGAAACCTTTAAAAAGAAGTTATGTACTCACCATAATATTCCATCTGTATTGTCGATTTTTTGTTGCTGTCCTTACAGATGGGTTAAGGATCCGATCCTCGGAGCTGTCTCAGCCATCACTAAGCTTGTGGTAACCAAAGAAGCTCTTGGACACTCCCCTTACCTACAATGCATCTCTCCCTGTACTCTCAGATCTTGTTTGCCATAATACACTGGCAATAAACCCAGGAATAAAGAGTAAAGAGTGATAGATCAATGAAGAGGGCAGTTCTGCTGAGACAATGATCAAAACACCTGTCCTGATTGTAAAAACTTCTCATTCAAATAGGGCCAGGGGCTGAAGAGAGGAAATATGAGGAGAAATTAAAAAAATCGACAACGCAGATGGAACGCTATGGTGAGGACATAGCTTCTTTATCTGATATTGTCAACTTTTTCATCTCGTCCTCACAGATGGGACAGAGTCCCCAGCTTCCTATATCCTGGGATAACTCAAGGGAGAATGTTCCTCAGAATCATCGATCCAAAGGAGGCCCTTCCCAGGGAGACCAAGTCCAACTTATACTGGGAGATAAAGGTATGAGGGTTAGACTACGTAGCCACTGTACAAATGTCATCCATGGAACCATTAGTTTGAAAAACAGCGATGAGGCCATAGCCATAGTGGAGTGAGCTCGAATGGGCTTGGGAAGATTAATAACTTTTGAGGTGTAAATGAAGGAAATACAATCGGAAAGCCATCTAGATACAGTAACTTTGAAGACTGATGAGCCCTTCTTAGGGCCAGCAAAAGCAATAAACAACTGTTTTGTTTTGAAAAACTCTTTGGTTCTATGTAGGTAGAATTACAACTGTCTATGTACATCTAACAGTTGTAGAACATATTCACCCTTGTTGCTAAAGTTAGGAAAGAAAACAGGCAAGTAAATAATTTGGTTGATATTAGTTTGAGAAACAACTCTGGGGAGAAAGGAGGAGTTGATATGGAGAATGCAAGCATAAGGCTTGGATGTCCAAAATTCTCCTTGCTGAAGTGATTGCTACTAGAAAGATAGTTTTTCAGGAATGACACTTAATATCACAAGTGGCTGCGAGTTCAAAAGGCAATTGCACAATATAATCTAGTACTAAATTGAGGTCCCAAGGGGGAAAAGGATCCCTGTGAGGTGGTTTAAACAACAGAGTCGCTTTTAAGAAGGCTTTGCAAAGTTTGTGGGATATTAAGGGCAAATTATCCTCACCAACAGGGAAAACTGAAATAGCAGCTAATTGGACTTTGACTGTGGAGGCAGATGCTCCACCATTAAAAAGATGAGCCAAAAAATCCAAGATACAGTGAATAGGGGCTGTAATAGGCTCTACATTATGCTGTTTGTACAGTTTCTGGGTAGACAATTTATGAGAAGACAATAGAACGTGTTTGACTGGAGAAGAGACAATAGGTTGTCTGGCAATTAACAGAACTAGATAAACCAAGCCATCAGCTTGAGATTGTAGAGGTTGGGATGAATCATTCCTGCTGGGTGTGACAGCAGCTCTGGAAAGCTTTCCAGAATCCAGGGCTTCTTCTGAAGATGAAGCCGGAGAAAGGGAAACCAAATTTGATGAGGCCATAATGGGGCAATGATGAGGCCATAATGGGGCAATGATGAGGCCATAATGGGGCAATGAGGATTACTATTCTCTTCAACCCACTTGCTTTCTGAATGAACTTGAGGAAGTGGGGGGAAGGCATAAAAAGTAGACCAGGGGGCCAATCATGAGTGAGAGCATCCCTCGGAGACTCCCCTTGTGGGGGGATCAGGGCAAAGTAGTTGCTGCATTTGTCGTTTAGTGGAGAAGCAAAAAGGTAGCAGCAAGGCTGGCCCCATCTGTGGAATATGTCCTCCTGTACCTTTGGATTGAGGGACCATTCATGAGGCATGAGAATGGACCTGCTCAATTTATCTGATATAGGTTCATAGGTTCATAGGTTCACACTAGGCTATCTGCCTTAGGGCATTTATAAGCCTAGCCAGAGTTGTGTGGCTTTCACCACCCCTTAGGTTGAAGAATACTATACCCATTAGTTTGCCGTGCCTCTGTCCAGCAGTGATACAGAGATGATCTCCGGGGTAAACCTATGATCTCCCATCCACTGGTCAAGATTCCTCTTGAACAGAGCCAGCGAGGTGCTCTGTCTTACATGGACCGGGATTCTGTTCCACAGCATAGGGAGTCTCTGGGTGATGAATCTGTCCCTCCAGCACGTCCTATTTATATCCATGTTGAGGTTTAAGTCTCTTGCTCTTGTGGCTCTGGTGGATTTGGATTTTTTGAGGTGGAGCATGTCCATTAATTCCTGGTTGGACATGGCCTTGTATGTCAGGCACAGGTCACCTCTGAGCAGACGGTATGCGACTGAATAGAGCTGGAGTTTCTTCAGTTGGGCAGCATATGGCATATTTTTGAGCCCCTTAATCCTTTTGGTGAGGAACTTTTGGGGTCTTTCCAATTGCTGCAGGTGTCGGGTAAGATACATTCCGAATGGGGCATTGTACTCAATCATTGGTCTGATAAGTGAAGAGTATAGGGGAACAATGACCTCCCTTGATCTGGATGTGAATCCCTTCATAATCAGGTGGGCAATGTAGAAGGTCCTCCTAACCACTTTGGCAATGTGAGTGTCAAAAGAAAGGTTACTGTCAACTTGGGTCCCCAGGTCCCTGATAACCTCTTCTGTGCTTAATGGATATCACTTTGGATTTCCTTGGAATGTGCATTGCTATGAGAAAATGATTGGAGAAGCTCACCCAATGCCACACTGACAGCCTCTCGACACAGAGAGTAACACCTGTTTCTCCCTTGCTTATTTATGTACCAGACTACTGACATGTTGTCTGATTGAATTGCAACCGTTCTCAGGGGAAGAAAAGCCTGAAATTCTTGCAATGTGAGGAGCACAACTCTCATCTCTGGGACATTTATGTGCAAATTAGCCTCGTCAGCAGACCAGGTTCCTTGGACTCTCCTCCCCAGATAATCCCACCTCCTGTGCCTCCTCATAGCGATGCCTGAACCCACCACCCTACTTGTTCCTTCGGTCGTATGAGCAATAAGCCTCATGGAAGAGTTAGCTATAGAATGTAGTGTTGCTAGCTGTGAAGATACCTTTTGTTGTACCCCCTCAGTTACTGCTCCTTCCAGGGTATCTGTGAGCTCCTTAATCAGATCCCTTTGTAACCTTGTAAAATGGGAAAGATAGTTCAGAGATTGCAAGGCAAATGTCGCTCTTGCTGTCCCTATACTGCCTTTTTTAGGCAATGTCCTGAAAATAAAACTAACCCCCATAACAGTCACAAACAAACAAAACCTGAGGGTTATACTACTCAATGCTAGAAGCCTAAATCTCAAAATGCACTCGCTCGAAGCACTTCTAAAAATGGAGAACATTGACATCTGTGCAGTAACTGAGACCTGGTTTAAGGCTCAGGACAGCACCCCAGCATTACCAGGCTATAATTCTTACCACACCTTTCGGCCATGCAAATCCAGACTGAAGCACTAAAGGTGGAGGTGTCTCCATATTCATAAAAGATATGCACACCTCCCGACAAATAGCCCAACATAATGCATCTGAGATACTCCAGGTGAAGCTAACACTGGTTAAAACTGCTATCCAGGTTGTAGCTTGCTATAGCTCCCTCACCATGTCCCAAGAGTCCCACTCCACATTCCTGAGCACACTGGAAAATTTTAGGGTACAACCCAATACCCTTATACTAGGAGATTTTAACTACCCCTCCATTAATTGGGAAAACTACTGGAATTCATTAATTCCAGTGCCCTAGACCAACTCATTCTTACCCACATCAGAGGTAGAAACATCCTCGACCTGGTCATTACCAACATGGGCGACCATTGCTCTACACCTGAAATCAATTCCTCCCTGGTCAAATCTGAACACAAACTTATCACCATGGACATCCACAACCCACCCGCATCTCCATTAAAGGAAACCACCATAAAAACTTCTCCAAAGCCAACCTTGGGCTTCTAAAAACTGAGGTGGCAAACTTCATGATACCCACACAAATGGAAAATACGTGTATGACTGCTGAATCATACACCAATGCACTGTATGCGCACATACACATGTGTATGGAACGAGCCATCCCAAACAGAACCAAGACACTCTCCTCCAAAAAAGGAAGCCAATCTGGTGGACTCCTACCATAAACAAACTCTAAAACAGAAGAAAAAAACTGTTGCAGAAAAGAGCGAAATCCCAAGATTGGAAAAACTCCCGTTACCCTCAGCAAAAAACTGAGATCCCTTATCAAATCGTCTAAAGCCTGTTATGAAAACTAAATTGCTGTAGATTCTAAATACAACCACAAGGCATTCTACAGCTGTGCCAAGAATCTACATGGCAAGTCTCAGATCTGCTCTGAGTTAGAGCATAATGGCAATACATATACAGAACCAACTGATATTGCCAACATATTGGCTGACTGGTTCAGTGCGAACTTCACCCCCCTTTCACCACCCAAAGGGCCAATCCAAATACCTGAGTAATGCCATGTCCCTAACATCATGGATACACAGGTAAAAACAGCATTGTCCAAAGCCAAGAATACAGCTTCCATGGGACCTGACAATATCCCAGGCTGTGTCCTACATGAACTACAAAATGAACTGGCACCACACATGAGTACCATGTTTAATCACAGCTTCATTTTAGGCTTTATTCCTGCAGAGTGGTACACTGCTATGGTCATCCCGCTCCACAAAGGGGGAGCAACTACAGATCCTGGAAACTACTGACACATTAGCCTGATGAGTCTGATATGTAAGGCCATGGAGCCCATCATCATGGACCTTATCAACAGGGACATAGGGAATGTCCAAACTCTGGACCTCACTCAGTTTGGGTTTGTGAAAGGCAAATCATGCCTGCTTAACCGAACAGACTTCTTTGAGTCTGTCACCAGAGCTGTGGATGAGGGCAAGGTAGTGCACACAGCCTTCCTAGATCTTGCCAAGGCCTTTGACACCATACCTCACTCAGGAATCATAGATAAACTCACCATACTGGGCATAAACCCTTATGTTATAAGATAGGTGGCCAACTGGCTCACTGACAGAACCCACACTGTAAAAGTAGTGGAGTCTAAATCTGACTAATGACCAGTTACAAGCGGCGTGCCACAGGGATCAGTTCTGGGACCTCTCCTATTTGGCATCTACTTCTCTGAAGTCCTAGCTAACACAAAGGGACTCTGGTTGACCAAGTTCACAGATGACTGCAAATTGGGAGCAATTATACATTCTCCTGTGGACGCAGACATTCTACAACAAGGCCTCACTGAGACCAATGACTTGTACAAGAACCATGGCCTCAAGCTCAATGCCAAAATGTGCATTGTCATTCTCTTTGGGAAAAATTCAGTGCCCATGAACTACCACATAGGTGGTAGTCCTCTAAACACCAAAGGAGTGATAAGAGACTTGGGGACACAGGTAGATAGCAACCTCTCCTATGACAACCACATTGCTACTGTGGTCAGAAAGCCCTTCTATGTAGCACATCTTATCACAAAAGGTTTCTCATACAGAAAGAAAGAGGTCATAATCCCTCTCTACCCATCCCTCATTAGACCTATTACTGAATATAATGCCCCATTTGACACCTGCAACAACTGAAAAGGCCACAGAAATACCTAACTAAGAGGATCTTAGGCATTAGACATATGCCCTACACTGACAGACTCAAAAAACTCCAGCTATACTCAATCTCATATCGCCTACTTAGAGGCGATCTCTGCTTGACATACAAAGCCATGTCTGACCCGGAGCTACTAGACATGCTACACCTAAAGAAATCCCAATCTCTGTGCTCTACACGCTCCAAAGACCTAAACCTCATTACCACCATGAACAGAACATGCTGGAGGGACAGGTTCCTAACCCACCGACTTCCCATACTCTGGAACAAATGCCCCATTCACATCAAGCAGAGCACTTCACTGGCCCTTTTCAAGAGAAATTTTGACGAATGGATGGGCAATAGGAAGTTCACCCCGGACATCACTTCAATGGCCCTGCTTGACAGGGGCATGGGAAACTAACTGCAGGTGGCAGTCACCCCGGAGATCACCTCAGTGGCCTAGCTTGACAAGGGCACTGGAAACCAACAGCGACAGCATGATGCCAGGGAATTTCTTGGACTAGGCTTGTATAGGCTCCAGGGCCATTAGCCTAGTACATACATATGAACCTATAAAGAGAAAACATGCTTCCCACACATATCCATCATCCTGGAATCTTTATTAGCAGGATGGATAATAGAACTCTCCTCTGAGAGTTCCTTTTTGGTTACTGCTGCCATGACCATGGCATCTACTGCAAAACCCTTAGTCAAGAAAGCTCTATCTGATGGAGCTGCAATTATTTTGTTTGGTCTCCGGGGAATAGGTGCTATGGAATCTGGGGCCTCCCACACCCACCAAGAGATCAAATCTATGAGCTCATCAATGAGCAAAGTAACCCAGGAAGAAGATGGGAGAGAACCAAAAGTCGCCAGGTACACCGACTCCTCGGCAGAAGGATTACTGGACTGCCAGCCAACACTCTCTTTCAGCATTTCTAGAATCTCCCCAAAGGACAAGTCCTCAGGAGGTGACCGTGGTGCCCTTCTGCTTCATAGAAGTCGGTGTCTTCGGTAGCAGACTCCTCTGAATCAAGATATCTCCTCTTACAAAGTCTCTTCCAAGGAACCTCCTCAGTGGGAGACTCTGGGGAGGTGTCAGAAGAGACAGAGGGATCCCGTTAGGTATCCAGGAGCTTGAGGTCTCACTGTCCCAGTGGAGCGTTGTGGTCAGAAGTGGTACACAGGGCATCCAACAGGACTAAGGATCTGAAGGGGAAGGTATCCTTTTAGTTGTGGTGGCAGCTGTTGCCCTCTCCAAGGCCCCAAAGGCTGACTGCTCCTGGGTGAAAGAGAGCTCCAGACCTGAGAAAACATGCTTGTGAGATGAAGCCTCTTCCAGCCCCAAAGACAGCTAGCCCTGGGTAGAAACCAGAGCTGAGCTCACATGCGCAGAGGCCCTGAGATGCACTGACTGCTCCAACAACCTGGGAGTTGAATGTTCTCAAGGACTTTGAGGGTCACTATGGCTCCAGGAGCTCTCTGATTCTGAGAAAATGGAAGAACTCAGAGACAAGGCCAGATCTGAAGAAGATGTTCTCAGATCCGGCCTAAAGGGCACCAAGAGCATTGGGTCCCAGGGCTCCGAAACTTGCTCCAAAGTTGAAGGAGGATCCAGAGGGGGACGAGCTGACTCAAGAGGCCTCGGAGCGGAGTGTGTCAGGGCCGAGGGTGAGTTAGTTATACCTGTGCCCACAAAATCTTCTGCACCAAGTGCTCCATGTCATCCTCAGTAAGGCTCCTACTAGAATGAGAAGAGCCAGAGGGGAATCTTGGCCTGGATAAAAAGAGGGATGGTACTCTGAAAGGTACAGCGTCATAGCTTGGAGACTACTGGGTCCAAGGAAGAGATTACAGACTTAAAAGCAGTCTTTTTTGGATCTGCTACCAATGGATCTAGACCATCTTTATCAGATGTCTCCAGAGCTGAAGATACCAGATCCAAACTATCAGTAGTTGTTGCAGATGGCCCTGACAAGTCTTTATCAGCATGTTTAGGAATCTTTGTCTTTGGCTCCGATGACTCAGATGGAGAGGAAGAAGTCCTTTTCTTTCCCTTATCACCACATGTAATAGACAGGAAAGAAGCAGGGCTGGAATGAGCCAACTTTGACTTAGAATCTGGCTTAACTGGAGAAGCAGAAATGGCCTCTTCAGAAGAAGAGGGAAGCATCCCTTTCGAGATTAGATTGTTTCTTCTTTCAACCAATGCACAGTGGTTGAAAGAATGACAAATACAGCAGTTCTCCTGCAGATAAAAAGCACCTAAGCAATACACGCACAGGTCATGTGAATCACTGAATGGGATTTTATGCCTGCATTTGGAGCATTTTTTGAAGCCAGCAGGCTTGTCATGTTTTTCCACCATAATGAGAAGATATAATCAAGGTTTAAGTTGGAAGAAAGTGTTTTTTTTTTTTTTTTGTTTTGAAAGAAAAAAGCTAGAGGAAGGGGAAAACTACTAGCAATAGTAGCTAGGATTACCTAAAAAGTTAAGACTACCAAAAAATGGTAAAGGAGAGGGAAAAAAATGTGCTGACAAGAAAAACGATGGTTATAGGGGAGGAGTGAGAGAAGGTGAGAGAGCGAGAGAGAGAGAGAGATACGTAACCTAATAAAAAGTGGTTACCAAATGAAAAATGTTTTCTAATAAGGGGAGAAAGAGGTCAACAATAAACCAGTAAAGGTTGAGAAAGAGCAGAGAAAAAAAGGCAATAATTAAAGAAATATGACTTGACAATCCAAGAGCTTCTTTCAAGAAGTGGCAAATGAGATCTGGGAGTACAGGGAGAGATACATTGTGGGTAAGGAGAGTGTCCAAGAGCTTCTTTGGTTGCCACGAGCTTAGAAACCACCAAGTCAGATCTGAGGATCGGATCTGTACCTCATCTGTGAGGACGAGATGAAAAAATTGACAATATCAGATAAAGATACACATCCCCTTTCAATCAAAAGCAGCTATGGAATTAAAATACTAAAAACAAGTCAAAATAAGCAGAGCTCAGATATCTCATATCTCACATAGGACAATCAAGAGAAAATCAGCACTGACATGATGTTTAGTTAAAACAGTCACCAACTCACTCTGTTCTCTACACCTTAAAGATAGCCAGAGTAGTTTTGTTTGACCTGTATGGTAACTTATTCCATAAGCTGGGAGTATACTGAATAAGGAACCTAACTCCCAAGTTAGTCTTATTTCTTGTGAAACCAATGGCTTTCCAAAGAAATAGGATGACACGCAGAACTGGATCTTTTTTGGCTCGAAAAGCAAGACATAGGTCACCTCTAAGTGTGGTTCTGATTACTGTGACCACGTACCATACATAAAATGATGGATAATGTCTGTCTGCATAGCTAGAATGGGCACCAATACCTACGGGATACAAATGAGCATACTATAGGTACAATACATCTTTCATTTTGAAAACAAGTTTGGTATTAGGTGTTTCCCACTGTGTTTTTCTTTGTATTGTGTATTTAGGGCATTACTGCTACACTCAAGGACAATTTAACTTTTCTTAATGTAATATGTGCTCAGGAAACCCAGGCTAACTTTGTATTAGTTGCATCTTTTCTGAAATTTCTAGTGAGACAAATCAGCTGGGTAATCACATTATGATAAATGATTTACTATTTATTATCAACTTATCTGTTTTTATACTTATACTACTTTCATTGTATGTCGGGCAACTTTTAGGATTGGCTTGACTTCCCTTGCTTTTATCATCTCTGTCTTGACATAACCAGTCTCTAACCATCAATCAACTTCTATGTTATAAGTTTTGCCATAGTGGCCTCCTCAGTTGATGAAAAATATTTTTGTTGACTAAAGCTATGGATAATATCCTAATTTTTTTTGCAGACCTCTGACAGTCTATATGACAGTCTGCTAATGTAGCACTTTTCTGCGAGGTGATATGAATTGTTGCTATTACCTGAACTAAATTGTATGTTTTACCAACGGCTTAAATATAGCTGCAATCTTATAGTATATGTTTTAGCATAACTGTGGATTTGTCATTGTCTTGACAGGTTATGTTTTATATTGACACTACAATTTACAGGTTATAATACAATTTTATTGTTGTTCATTTTACAAAAAATGTCAAATTATTGCTGTTATTACTGGGTAGGGTAGAGGACTGTGAAACTAACATTTTCTTGATCGCTCATGAAGATTATCAGTTGCACTAATAAATACCTTGGTTAATAGTCTAATTAGATTTATGTTGTGATTTGCATTTGTATTAATTATAAAGCCAAGTTATATGACTGCAAGGTCAGGACCTGGGAGGGTGGTTCCAACTGTTGTATGTGTCTGGTCAGGTACATACCGATGGGGCATTATACTCTATTATGAACCTGATGAAGGTTAAATAAAGTGGTATAATGACCTCTCTGGACCTAGATGCCATGCCTTTGCTTATAAGTTGAGCAACATAGAAGGATTGTTTTACTACCTTAGACACATGTTGGTCAAAGGCTAGGTTACTATCTACATGAGTTCCCAGATATCTGATCAGTGAATCAACTTTTATGGGTGTCTCACTGATGATGTAGTTACCCAGGGTGGCAGACTCCCTAAAAGGTACTATAATATATTTCTTGGTACTGAGTTTTAATACATGGCTTTAGCACCATGCTTTTGTCTGTATTATAGCTTACTGAAGGGTGTTCTTGTACTGAGGGGATTCAATGACTGCTCCCAGTTTGCAATCATCTGCAAACTTGATTAGCCAGAGGCCTTTGACATTGGCTTAGACATCTATCAGGTAGATTCCAAAGAGGAGTGGACCTAGCACATAGCCCAGGGGGATTCCACAGGTGACTAGCCTCTTTGTGGAGGTGATCTCATTGATTCTAACTTTCTGGGTCCTATCAGTGAGCTAGCTAGCTATCCAGCATGTTATAAATGGGTTTATAACGAGTTCTGTAAGCTTGCTGACAATGCCCGAGTGGGGTATTGTGTCAATTGCCTTAGCCAGGTATAGGTAAGCAGTATGCACACCTTTCCCTTCATCCACTGTCTTAGTAACCTTTTCAAAGAAGTCTACCATATTTAGTAAGCATGACCTTCCTGTGACAAAGCCAAACTGGGATGGATCCAGTGTCTGGAGGTCTCCTATGTCCTTGCTGATAATGTCCATAATTCTTTCCATGGCTTTGCAAATATGACTAGTCAGACTAATGGGTCTGTAGTTTCCAAAATCTACTGAAGGTCTTTCCTTATGAAGGGGGATGACTGTCTCAGTATTCCATTCACATGGCACAAAACCTGTTTTAAGACTATAGTTAAATAATGACTCTAGTGGTCCTGATAAGTCATATTTCAGACTATTCATCAGGCATCCTGGGATGTTATTGGGGCCCACTGAGACCGTGGTCTTGGCTTTTCTGAGTGCAGCCAATACATGATCCCTAGTTACAGCTGGAGAGGTTATGTTTGAGGGTATTATTGGGGGGATGGCTGGGGTGAGATGGGGTAATGTTGGAACTGAATTTGCCCACTAAGATGATCGCTATATCGCCAGGCTCAGTGAATGTGGCACCATTAACTATCAGTTCAGCATTGTTGTGTGCTGCCCTTGAGATTTCTGACATAACTGTAGAAGGCCTTATGGTTATCTTTCACCTGGAAGGATATCTTAACCTCAAAGTTGGCTTTGCTTGACATAATTAGCCCTCTTAGTTGCCTATTTACTTTGATGAGAGAGTTTGTGTCTTTATGGGAATTACCCTTCCTGATTTTTCGGGTCTACTTTATTTACGCGAAAGCGTAAAACTGCAAATACATATGAATCGAACCATATGCATCGAAAGTGCAAGCCGTTGAAAACTGTAAACGGAAATCTCCGTAGGTGGAGATTTCCGTTTACTTGAATGTACTGCGATCTCGGAGTTGGCATATTTAAGTAGCGTGGGGTGTGGGGGGCTTGCCCCCTTGCCTACATCTTTTTTTTTTTCTGTGTATTTTCTTTTCTTTATTAATTTTCGAATGTTTAAGAGTTCGATGCAAATGTGTCGATCTTTATGAATTCAAACTTTTGAACGTTCACATTAATAAAGTAGACCCGATTTTTCCCATAAATTTTTTTCTTTTTTTTTGTATATCCTCTTTAATTTGGGATGCCACCAGGGTGGTTTACTTCTGGGGCTAATTCTGCACTTACATCTGGTAGTACAGCTACCTGTACACGGCCACTGACATGATTGTACAGGGTTTCTGAGACAAATTTGACATAGGCTGGTGTGATCTTGGGGTTTCGAGGGGCAGTAAATTTGACAAACCATCACTTAATAACAAGTAATTTGCAGTGTAATAGTTTCTACCTCCTACTGGTTTTAATGAGATTATGGAGTTGATTTTGATTTCAAAGGATACAGTTTTATGTTTGAACCATACAAGGGAGGATCAAACACTGGGGAGTGAAGCATTCTCCCATATTTATGAGCACATGGTCTAGTATGTTGGAGCCTCTAGTGGGCGTATTTACTATTAGGTCAAGGTTATTTGTATTTCCGAAGTCCAGGAATCTCTGTGCCTGTAGATTTGAGGCTGTGAAGGATTCTTAATCTATAGATGAATAATTAAAGTCTCCCATAAGTAGGGTGCTAGGTTGGATAATAATTGTCTCCAGTGGGTCCAAGTATGCATTGTGTCCTTCTTGGGACACAAAGGATGACCTGTAGTTAGCTAAGATATAATACACAGCTTTTGTCCATGGTGATCTGCATGTGAAGGAAATCCAGCTCATCATCCTGTTTGCCCACCCTAAAAGGTATGCTTGTTATTGATGTATATTGAGACACCTCCACATGTAGCCTTTGTCTAAGCACCTACTGGTCTAAAAGTTCGGAAGAAACTGAAACCTTGCACTGCTTGAGAACCTTCTGATACTTTAAATCATTTCTCAGTAACTGCACAGATATCTACATTCTTGAGTATGAGGAGGGCTTGAAGGGAGTGTAGTTTTTAGGCTCCTGGCATTGAGTAGTAAAACCTTGAGGTTCCTTTCAATTGATTTTCCTATGTTGGTATGTTTGTCAATTTGGCATTACCTAAAAAGGCACTATAAAAGCAGGGAAAGCCTTAGCCATTATTTGAAAGCCTAGAAAGGAAAGGAAAGGGGCAGACCATGCTTAGCAAAGCAATGTGATCAGCTGACCATGTCCTCCCAAGCTGACAAATACTGGATCCTCTTAGAATGATATCAGACAGATAGCCAGTTGTTGAAATCATTCAAATTTTGCTCATATTGTGGCATCACCCTTGGCTATAGTAATATGCTGCCCAGTGCCAGGCTCATACCAGCCTAAGGCACATAGTCTGAAAGCTTTATAATGTCTCTCTTCATATAATCCAGGGAGGTACATCTCAGGTCATTAACACCTACATGGACTTTGATAGAATCATACTGATACCTATGGCGTAATGATTTGAGTACATGTGATTTGGTGGATGCTGGCTCCAGATAAGCAACTAACAGTTATCTTCTCCTTATTCAGCCCGGTTAGAAGGGCATCAGTATATCTTACAATGGAGTGCCTTATGATGAGAGTCCTGGGAAGTGTGTTTCCTTGCCTTAGGGGCTTAAGTGTTTGAGGCACCACTGAGAGTGACAGTATGTGTGGGGTTAAATGATGTTTTTTTTCTGACTAGCTTTGGGCTTGCTGAGGCATAGCTTTGACAACGGGTGGTCTAGATGATCTTTGGTGTTTAGGAAGATTACTTTTAAGTGCCTCAGCATATGTTAGTCTATATGTGTGTCATGTACTATGTGAGGTGGATGTTGTGTGGACTTGTATGTAAGAGTTTAGCCTACAGTGTCATTGCATAACTACACCTCTCATATACTGTCTGATTACTTAAGGATTAAGTGGTTGTCAGTAAACATTAGACAATCGCTATATTGTCTCAAGATGCCCATATCCACCAAGCTGGATACAGAGAAGTTAGAAAATTGCATATCCATAATGTTGACTTCTTTGATTTGTAAGCTACAAGAGGGTGGTGTATTGTGGTTAGAAGACTATTAACCGTTCATAGATTCATAGGTAGGTACTAGGCTATCAGCCCAAGGGCCTAAGTAAGCCTAACCAACAAAGTTCCCTGACTTACGCCAACCCAAGAAAGTTAATTTCCTGTGCTCCTGTCAAGCAGAGCCACAGAAGTGATCCCCGGGGTGTATTTCCTATTTCCCATCCACTCATCAAGATTTTTCTTGAAGAGTGTTAATGAGGAACTTTGCTTGACATAGATGGGTAGCTTGTTCCAGAGTATGGGAAGTCTCTGGGACAGGAATCTATTCCTCCAGCAAGTCCTGTTTATTGTGGTGACAAGGTTTAGGTCCCTAGAGCGTGTAGCTTGGAGGGATTGGGACTTCTTTAGGTGTAGCATGTCCAACAGCTCTGGGTTTGACATAGCTTTATATGTTAGGCAGAGATCACCTAGGAGTAGGCGATATGCTACAGAGTAAAGCTGGAGTTTTTTGAGATGATCAGTGTAGGGCATCTGTTTGAGGCCAGTAATTCTCTTTGTGAGGTACTTCTGTGTCCTTTCCAGCTGCTGCAGATGTCTTGCGAGGTACATTCCAAAAGGGGCGTTGTACTCTATAATGGGTCTAATGAGTGTCGAGTAGAGGGGAACAATGACCTCTTTTTTCCTGGATAAGAACCCTTTTGTGATGAGGTGTGCTATGTAGAAGGACTTCCTGACTACTGTGGCAATGTGATTATCAATGGAGAGACTACTGTCCACCTGGATCCCAAGGTCTCATCACACATTCGGTGTTAAGAAGACTGCCGCCTATGTGGTAGTTCATGGATACAGAGTTTTTACCAAAGGGGATAACAATGCACTTTTTGGCATTGAGCTTGAGGCCATGGCTCTGACACCAGGCATCTGTCTCCGTGAGGCCCTTCTGTAAGATGTCCACATCATTTGGGGACTTGACTATAGTTCCTAGTTTGCAGTCATCTGCGAACCTCATTAGCCACAGGCCTTCTGTGTTAGCCTGTACTTCACAGAAGTAGATACCAAACATGAGAGGTCCCAGGACTGAATCCTGTGGTACTCCACTTGTCACTGGTTTGAAGTCAGATTTGGAGTCTGCAACTTTTACAGTGTGTGTTCTGTCAGTGAGCTAGTTAGCAGCCCATCTTGTGACATAGGGATTTATACCTAGTTTAGTGAGTTTAGCTATAATTCAGGAATGGGTGATGGTGTCAAAAGCCTTGGCAAGGTCAAGATAGGCTGTGTGAACCGCCTTATCCTTGTCTACAGCTTTGGTGACTGTCTCAAAGAAGTCGACTAGGTTCAGGAGGTAAAATCTGCCTTTCACAAACCTGAACTGGGTGGGGTCCAGAGTCTGGAGGTTACCAATGTCTTTGTTTATGAATTCCATGATGATCCGTTCCATGGCCTTGCAGACAAAGCTCGTCAGGCTAATAGGGCGATAGTTCCCAGGATCAGTAGTGGCTCCCCCTTTGTGGAGTGGGATAACTGTTGCTGTGCGCCATTCAGTGGGCACATATCCTGACGTGAGACTATGATTGAACATGGTGCTTAGGTGGGGAGCCAGTTCGTTCTGAAGTTCATGTAAAACGCAGCCTGGGATGTTGTCCGGTCCCATGGATGCTGTGTTTATGGCTTTAGAGAGTTGCTGCTTTTACCTGTGAAGTTGTGATTACAGGGACTCTGCATTCTTCCTGTATAGATATGGGCCTTTTAGGGGGTAGGGGGGTGAGAGGTGAGAGGGTGCTTTATTGTGGCGGATTAAGCTAAACAGTATTAAATTCTACTAACTTTAATGTTTACACAGTGCTGAATTCTACTAAATCTGTAGGTATTGCCACTCAGGACTCAATTAGCTGCTCTACCCTTGTTGGTGCACAAGGTATTTGCACTATATCGCTGCTTTACAGGCTGCTGCACTTTTATGGATTGTTCTACAGAGAGCATTTGTTTTCTACCTGTTTGCTACTGCACAGGTCACTGCTAATCCATGCAAAAATGCAAAATTTATAACAGCAAAGAAAAAAAAAAAAAACTTAATAATGAGCCCTCTGTCCAATAAAATGACTACGTTAGGAGTCCTTTTACAAGTTGTGGGCGGTGGAGTGGTGCAGCTGTTAGCACTGTCACCTCACAGCAAGAGGTTCTCCGGTTCTAGTCTCAGCTGGGTGCCTTCTGTGTGGAGGCTGTATGTCCTCCCTGCGTTCACATGGGTTTCCTCCAGGTGCTACAGTTTCCTCCCACATTCCAAAGACATGCGTCTGGAGAGTTTCTCCTCAGGCCTCTTGCTGAAAATGGCCTCTGTCCCAGTCAGACTTTCCTGGTAAACAAATGTTAAATATATAAATAAAATACATTTTGTGTATTTACCAGCTCTTGTAGACCAGGAAAATACCTCCTGCCACAAGATGAATAAACCCAGTCCTCTTGACGTAAAAAAGTAGAAGAGATCCACAAGTGCAATGCTAACACAACCTACTTAAAGAACTAGCTGAAAACCCCTTCCTGAAATTAATTTCAAGACAGTAACAGTGAGAGGAAGAGCATTTTTTTTTACCAAAAAAAAAAAAAATCAGTGAAATGCACACATAAAAGCAGAAACAAAAGCAATCACTGAAAATAACCTATGTGCGATTTAGAAAAGTGCATAACTTTCCCTGGCTGTCACGGGATAAAAGTAAACACTTCTGGAATGCAAGCTAGGACTACAAGCTTTGGTGAACTCCAGGAAAAATAGCTGGAGACAGTATGTAGTAAAAAAGGTTTACTCAAGAACTATACTGGTTTGCTGGTGAGCACTCAGTATCTTGGGACTATAAAAAACAATGGATGGGAAGAGTACATATCTAGCTTATATAACAGTCAATAACAATGAAAGAGGGGAGGAAGGGATTTTGGAAATCAGATAATCATAAGGGGTAGAGGGCAGAGACATAGCCTTATAAAAGAATAACAGCAGGTGAGAGGGCTGGAAAATTTTTCAAGGAACAAGCAGACTAGCAATCAAATAAAATCAATTTTGGTCTTTCAGAAACTTTAGCTTAATGTGTTAGTGGAGGATAGGGCAGACACAGAATGCAAGCAGAATATAAAAGCACTAAAGCGAAACTAGAGCAGATACAATTTTCGCACTTTTGAACTTCAACATTTTAAGGCACCAAACTATGCAGAAGTTTACCAGTAACACCGTTTATGAAAGAAATGCAGTAATAAACAATTAAGGCACAAATCTTGGCAGTATGAGTACTTAGTTCTGCTACAGCTGTGAATTAAACTACACGACTTTGGCCCAGCAGGGTTTAAAACACAGATAACTTTAAAATAATTCTACTTGTAGAAATAAAAGTGCAGAATAACTAAGGTCCCAGAACAAACTAAAAATGCAATCAGATGGAATAGAGCAGAAAAGTACAAAGTAGTATCACCACACAGGTCACTATAACTGCACTTGCATATTTAAGCAGAACTGAAATAAATAAATAATTTAATTCTTTTTCTTCTTTTAGAAAAGCTAGTTACTCACAGTTTCACATCTCTCCAAGTCTTGGATAAAACACACACAAACAAAACTGGTGGAATGGCTCGCTTGTGGAAGTAATGTTGATGTGTCATGAGTACAAAAGGCCTAAACTCAAAGTCTTCACCAGAAAAAGGGAAAGTCTGACAGAATTTTTTTCCAATGTATGTATCTTCTGAAAAACATACAGGAAAAACAGACGTGAAAAAGAAAAGGAAGTCTGTACTTTCAAAATTGTATAAAAACACTTGAAAAATTCACTGAGAAAGGTAACTGCAGCCTGGATCCATTTTCCCAATGGAAACTCAAAGCACTGCAAAGATGTTGTGGAAAGACAAGCCTATAAAATGCGCGATAGAATGGGGGAGATCCCAAATAGTATGGGAAAAGTTTATCTGTCAAGCGGTCTAAATGTCTCTAGGATCAATCCTGTTGGCTATAAAGGATGGACCTCTTCTTACCAGATCATGGTTTCCTCCATGCCCTCTATCCAGTTTTAACAGCTTGTTTCAAGGTTAGCAACATAAGAAGAACTCTAAAAGATCCAAGTATTCCAACAGTGGATCCTTGGCTTTGTCTTTGGCCATATCTCTATAAATCTGGTCACTTCCACAACAGACTGGAATAAACATTACAAATCAGTGTCCCCAGAGGTAGACCTAGGAATATCAGGAACACAAAAGAAAGCAGAATGCCAACATGAATCAGAAAACATTGTAGACTCTTGAGGAAAAAAAAACACATACAGGCCTCTCTTGTCTTCTGTCCCTTCTCTTATTGGGGAGGGACAGGTGTCTCTGTCTTCTGTCTCTCTCCTGAGAGGGGGATAGAAGCAATTATAAGGACTTCTGTGGCAGTATTCTCCTCCCAGGCCATCTTTTTTACTGTTACTGTTACTGGATAGCTTCACAATGGCTTGACAACCTTCAGTGATACCACCCAATGAAGCAATGAAATTGGTCAATGAGGGACACCTCCACGGGTGAGATGTCCAAAGGCAACCAAACAGTACAATGTAATTCCAATTGTATTCACCAATGGGTGCCATCATCAGAAATTTAGAGAGTCTCCATGCACCCAGAGCACAGTCATTACCAGGGAACCTCACTTCATCTTGGACAGAGAAAAAGGATGATAAGGCTTGGTAGCCACCAAGAATATTTCTGTCACCAAAATCTCAGGAAATGATAGGAAACGGTATCAAAACATCTTGATGGGAGGAGAAGAATGCTTTCACTTCAATAACTTATGCAGTGTCAGTGGTTCCATGTACAATTGATGGCATTGATAAAGGGGGTCTATATTATCATATTGCATGCTCAGAAGAGCGAATGACAGATAATCAACCCCACGTAAGCGAAAGCTTACAATGTCGAAACTTCAGAACAGCAATTATTTTCCAATGGAAAACAATCGCTGTTCCGAAAAGAAAAAAAAAAGCAGTAAAACATTACTTAACGGGGCTTCACACCCCTACTTAAATATACCAACTCGAGATCGCAGTACAGTGCCAAAAAGGCAAACAAGCAAAAGCGGCCAAATGAATTCTTTCCCAGGGAAAGAATTCGCTGAAACGCTGCTTCGCTATTTTGCCTTTTCACGCTTTACTGTTCGACAAAGACGCATTCGACAACCTGCGTCTGTGACGGCGTAATAGGGAACTAATAAAAGTGCCCAGAAAGACAATGAAGTTCAATGCTTCTGATTTTTTAATGCCTTTTATAGGTTCATAAGTACTAGGGTAGCTGCCTTTGCAGGCCGTTTTAAGCCTAGCCAATTTCCCTTTATGTGCTTGAATTAACCATAACAGTAATAATAATAATAATTATTATTATAATTATATTACTATAATTCTGCATTACCCCAGTCAGAAAAACTGGGACCATACTGTACATAAATTGACAGATAAATTGTGGAAACCCATGCTTGGGATAAAGCATTTAGGAGCTGTTTCTGTCCATTAGTAGCACAGGGGGAAGTCCTGGTGTAAATTTTCTATTCCCCATCCACACATCCATATTACACTTGAATATGGACAGGGATGAGCTTTGTTTTATTTGGATGGGGAGTCTGTTCCAGAGCAATAGCATCCTCTGTGGGATCCCCTTCAAAAGCTTGAAGTTTCAAAACTTCGAACTTCAAATGGCCGAGACCAGAAGATCGAAGTTTTTAAACTTTAAACATTTTGAATGGAGATTGCTGTACAGAGCAAAATGGGATATTTACTATTTTCCTCACTGTACTGAGATCTTGTAGTTGGTATATTTATTTACCAGGGGGTGTGGGGGTGCAAGGGTGCTTGCCCCCTGCAAAAACGTAATAAAAATATTTTGTTTTTATTTTTTTTATTTTGTTTTCAAAGTTTCAAAACTTTGATCTTTTGGTCTCAGCTGTTTGAAGTTCAAAGTTTTGAAACTTCAAGCTTTAAAAGTAGAACCCCTCTGTGACATATACTTATCCCTCAAAACTGTTCAATTGATGTTGCAGAAGAGGTTTAGATCCTTAGAGCACGTACTTCTCATACTATTTGACTTGCTGATGTGCAGCACATCACACCCACAGAGACATCCTGGAGGGTCATCCTTCAATGAGCCATGGCAGCCCTATTTAGATGTGGATAGAAGTCAGAAATCTTAGCATCACAAATGGGCCCAATGTGAAGTACATACTTCTCAAGCATGAAAGGTAAAGTTTATGCTGAGCTCAAGTTCTTTGTTATGGGGTGGAAGCCCCCCACCCGCACGTACATACACAAATCCCATATGAATCTTAGGCCACTGCACCCTTGCATTTTCCATAATCAGGTATGTTGTTATTGTAATTAAGGAATGAGGAGTAAAGCTCTCTACACCATAACTCCATTCAAGGAAGACTGTTTCAGCAGAACATCCCCAGAATTTCTACCAAGTGTTGTTCAGATGGGCCTTTCTGCAAATGCCCGATTCCATGAAAGTAGCTACTGAAAGCTACTATCACCAAGTCTCAGACCATTTTTTTCTGGGGGGGGGGGGGTAAACCCCAATGCCCCATACATACTAGTTATATAGTTGCACAACAGTGGGGTAAAGGGTAAACTCAACTTGCATTCATAATGGCTTACCACAAGACTTCCAAGATGGCTGCACACTGATCAACAGCTTAATTTCAGCTCTACCAGTGTGAAAACTGAAAGTGAGAGATAAAGGCTAGTGATTCTGGCAGTTTTAGTAAAATTCAGTTACTGACTATTAAATGCACTACCTGGTTGCCAACAAAGGAGAAAGTTAGAGAGCCTGAAATAAAATCAACTAGAAAGGTGAAGCTAAAACTCTTACTAGGAGGAATCCTGAAGCTGTTCAGCAGAAAGTAGTTCAAGGTCCAGCTTTGGTACAAGAGATCGTTTCCATTAATTTAGAGGAAAAATAAAATCAAACGTGCTCAGAGCTGATTAAAATAAATGAAACAAATCGAGATGTTTTTTCTCTTTTCCATAGGTGAATGTCTGCATTATTGCCCTTGGCTTAATCTAATAACAACTTGTGTGTGTGTGTGTGTGTGTGTGTGTGTGTGTGTGTGTGTGTGTGTGTGTGTGTGTGTGCGCGTATGTATATATATATATATATATATATATATATATAAATATATATATATATATATATATATATAAGTATGAGAGCTTTAAAAATAAAAGAACATTGTGAATGTAATGAAACATTTTCCTTTAGCAAAAAAGAAGTTATGTCTTACCATAACATTCCATCTGTGTTGTTGATCTTCCTTCATTCATTACTTGTGGGTTCGGTTCCAAGCCCTCGGAACCGAGTTGGCCTAACACCAAGCTCGTGCCAGCCAAAAACTCTCAAGCTAAGCTTCTAACCACAATGCCCTTCTCCCTGTTACCTCAGATCGAGTTTGCCCATGTTATATAAGTAAAGCAGAGGCCATTGTGTCCCCTAGGAGCCTTTGGCTGGGGAAGGAGGGTGGGAAGTGATGAATGAAAGAAGATCAACAACACAAATGGAAAGTTATGGTAAGCTATAACTTCTTTATCTGATGTTGTTAATCTTCTTTTCATTCATCACTGATGGGACAGAATCCCCAGCTACCTTGTAATCCTTGGGTGTCCCTTATGGAAGAACGTTCCTGAGTACCATTGGGCCGAAGGCAGCTCAACCTCTGGAGACCACATCCAATTTGTAATGATTGATAAAAGTGTGGGGTTTAGCCCAAGTGGCTGTTGCACAGATATCCACAGAAGCCCTGGAATGGAAGGCTACAGATGTTGCCATAGATCTAGTAGAATAGGCTTTAACATTCTGTGGCATAGGTTCTTTTGCAAATTAATAAGTGAAACGTATGCAGTCCCTTAGTCATTTTGATAACGTGACCTTGGAGATAGAATTTCCCATTCTAGGCCCAGAAAAGGAAATGAAAAGTTGGTTAGTTTTACAAATTGCTTTAGTCCTGTCTAAATAAAATCTCAATTGTCTGTGCACATCCAAGGAATGTAGGCAATATTCCCCTTTATTAGAAAAATTCGGGAAAAATACTGGTAAGTCAATAGTCTGACTGATGGAAAAGTCAGAAACAACTTTGGGGAGGAAAGATGGGTTTGTCCAGAGTGATACTCTGTCCTTGTGGAAGATTAGATCTTTTGATGCATAATGCCTGAAGCTCAGAAATTCGTCTGGCTGACATGATGGCTACCAGGAAGAGGGATTACCACGACAAGAATTTGAGGTCACACTGTTGTGGGCCCAAAAGGAAGTTGAGTCAAAGACTGGAGAACTAACATGAGGTTCCATGGCTCTATAGGCTGTCTGACTGGAGGCCTAATGAGAGAAACTTCTTTGAGAAAAGTTTTACAAAACGCAGTGATATGAGGGGAGTACCATCTAATCCATTATAATAGTTTGAAATAGCCGCTAGATGTACTTGTATGGTAGAGGCTGCGGCTCCATCTTCAAAAAACCTAACAGGTATTGTAAAACCGCTGTGACTGGAGCCAAAAACGGATCTAGCATCTTTTCCTTTGACCAAATAGAGAATCTTTTCCATTTGTCCAGATATAGTCCTCTGGTGGATGGTTTATGAGAGGCCAGAATAATGTCACGAACAGATGAGGTGAGATAATCCTGCCTGGCAACTTACGGAAACCAAGCTGTCAGCTTGAGACTGGACAGGTTCAGATGAGTCAGCCCTTGGAGGTGAGAAATTAGATCTGGAAGAGGATCCAGAATCCACGGTCAACATAAAAGATGAGGCCGAAGGAAGGGAAACCAAACTTGTCGAGGCCAAAAGGAGGCTATGAGGATCACTTTGCATTTCAACCGAATGGCTTTCTTTATGAATTGGGGCATCAAGAGGAATGGGGGGATAGGCATATAGCAGTCCCGTGGGCCAATCGTGAATCAAAGCAGCCCTCGGGGACTCCCCCTTTGGGGGGAATAGGGCAAAATAGCTACTGCATTTGTTATTTGACGGGGAGGCGAATAGGTCACAGCAAGGCTGGCCCCAACGGCTCAAGATTTCTGCCTCTACTTCGGGGTTAAGAGACCACTCGTGAGCAAGAGAACACATCTACTCAACTTGTCTGCAATAACAGTGGACATCCCCAGGATATGCATTGCTATCAGAAAGCGGTTGGAAGCTACCACCCCCTGCCAAATTCTCATGGACTCTCGACACAGTGGATAGAACTTGGCTCCTCCTTGTTTGTTGATATACCAGTCTACTGACATGTTGTCTGGCTGAATTACAATCGTTCCAGAAGGAAGAATAGGTTGGAATGCTTGCAAAGCTAACAGCACCTCTCTCAGTTCTAGAATGTTGATATGCAGGTTGGCCTCCAACGTGGACCATGCGCCTTGGACGGTCTTTCCCTGAAAATGGCCCCCCCACCCTATCAGGGAAGCATCCATGGTCACAATGGCTTTGGGCTGAGGGGGCTGGAATGGACGGCTCCAAAGTTCTGTGTTTGGCCTTATCCACCAAAGAAGGTCCTGCTTGCAAGAATTGGTTATCTGAATCTGAAAACATAGAGTATGGTAATTCGGAACCCATTGAGAGAGAAGAAGCCACTGAAGTATTCGCATATGCAGTTTCGCAAGAGGCACTATTGGTATGGAGGCTGCCATGAATCCTGGAACCTGAATAACCTCTCTCCCTGAGACTTTGTTCTGACAGAGTATCACCCGGAGCTGAAGCCTCAATCTCTGAAGTCTGTGAGCTGGGAGCGACACCAGACAAAAGCGGGTGTTGAAGACTGGTCCGATAAATTCTATCTTCTGGACCAGAGCAAGACTGGATTTCTCCCGGTTTACAGTTATCCCCAAAAGTTTTGCCAATGAAAGGGTGCAATGCAGGGCTGTTACCCGAATATGCTTGGTGGGGGTGGTAAGGAGCCAATCATCCAAATACGAAAACACCCAGAATCCTTGTAATCTCAATTGATCTGTAACCACTGCCATGTACTTTGTGAACACTCTGGGGGCTGTAGAAAGTCCGAATGGCAGGGCATGAAACTGGTAATGATTGTCTCCTTGCTGGAAGCGAAGAAGACTCCTGGAGCATTTGTCCATTTTGATGTGGTAGTACACATCCCAAATATCTGTCGAGCACATCCAATCGCCTTCCCTTAGAAAAGGGAGAATGGACTGAACCATGACCATCCAGAATTTGGTTTGGGCAACAGATTTGTTCAAATTGCTGAGATCCAGAATGGGTCTCCAGTCCCCTGTCTTTTTTGGCACCAAAAAGAATCTTAAGTAAAATCTGGATCTGCATTGGTCTGGTGGGACTAATTGGATGACTCTTTTTTAATATAGCTTTTTTATTTCTGCAGCTGCTTCTTCCCTCTGACTGGGTGGAACATTGAGAAGTTTTGCTGGGAGCTTTGGGTAAGCAATGAGGGGGATGGTGTAACCTCTGATTATGATAATTCTGCACCCAACGATCAGTGGTTATTGAATGCCAGGCAGCTTGGTGCAGAGAGAAATGACCCCAGACTGCTTCCAGAGGAAAGCAATCGGGCCACTCTTCAGGAGCACTGATAAGACTGCCCAGAGAAAAAATACCTGGGTCCCTGATTATGTGGACCCCCTCTGCCTCTGTAGGGGCATCTTCCAGAATTGTTACACATTCTTCCCCTGGGGGCATCGTCACCACGTGTGGCACAGAAAGGACCCTGAGATTTTTTTGTGCCACATTTTGCCATTCCTTTGGTTCCTGGAAAAGGAATATTGAGGGTTGGAAAAATGTAGACCTATGGCAGACAGGATCTTACCGTCCTGCTCACACCTGGCCAGAGTGTCCTTCACCTTGGGGCCAAAAGGGAAAATGCTTCAATGGAAGCATTCAGGAAGGAAGACTTGAAAGGGTCCGCGAGGTCACAAAGGCACATCCAAGCACGGCGTCTCATAACTATGCCTGAACCCGCAGCTCTAGCTGCCCCTTCGCTTGAGTGTGAGAGCAACCTCATGGGCAAATTGGAGATCGATTCCAGGGTTGCGAGCTGCAAGGCAACTTTATTCCTTACCTCGTCAGAAGCCTGCCCTGTGAGTGTTCCAGAGAGTTCGGAGATCAAGTCTCTTTGGAGCCTTGTAAAATGTGCCAAGTAGTTCAGGGACCGTATGGCAAAGGTCGCTGAAGCAAAGACTCGCTTCGCCAATCTGTCCACAGCCCAGGACTCCCTGTTGGGTGGGTGAACAGTAGGACTCTCTTCAGTGAGATCCTTTTTCGTGGCCGCCGCCACCACCATAGCATTGACTGGTAAACCTCTGGATCAATATGGGCTTTCCTTGGGTGGAGAAAGAATCTTGTTAAGTCTCTGAGGGATCGCCTCAACAGAATAAGGGTTCTTCCAAAAATGTTGCACCATGAGCTGAACTAGCTCATCTGCAGGCGGGGTCACCCAAGAGGTAGATGGCCGGGCACGGAAAGCCTGCAGAAACACAGACTCCTCGGAAGAAGGATTAGTGGGCTTCCAGTCACTCCTCTGTTTCAACATTTCAAGGATGTCTCTGAAGGAGACATTCTCAGGGGGTGACCGTGGGTACCCTTCACAGTCATCAAAATCCATGTCCTCTGTTAGAGACTCCTCAGGTGAGTCTACGTGCTTCCTCTTGCATGATCTCTTCCATGGGGGCTCCTCAGTGGGGACTTCCGAGGAGGGCTCGGAAGAGAGGGCACCCTGCAATGGGGGGTCCCGTGGCTTTCCTGTCTGGTGTCCCTGGGAGGTGGCTTGTGACAGCTGTAGCTCAGGAGGAGAGGTCCGGGGTTCTGATGTTGGGGGAATGCTTCCAGAACCAAGTGCCCTCTCCATAGCATGCAAAGCAGGCCTGCCCAAAGAGGGATGGGAGCCCAGAACCAAGAAGGACAACCTCAGAACTGGGGTCACACCCCGCTCCATTGAAACCAGCTCCCGAGGATGGAGCCTCAAGCAGGATCGATGCAGACAGGGCTCTCGGCACCAAGGATGGAGCCGAAGAAACAGTCTGAACCATGCCATGAACCGTGGAGCCTGCAGCCCAATCACAGGGTTGAGGAAGCACCGGTTCAGCAGGAACAGAGGACCAAAGGGACAGTCCTGGAGCCCCAGTGAGGTCCACTACAGCTGCTGAGACAGGGGGGGTTCCGAAAATGACATCAGAGCAGAAGGCTTTGGAACCGGTATGGTCAAAGGAGGAGAATAGGATGGAGTCCATGGAGAGGTCAACCCAAGTCCTGCAGGAGGACGGGTCCTGGAAGGAGTGGGTATCCCCCTGGCTGTCAACAGCTGGTCCACAAGATGCACCACATCAAGTTCTGAAAGGCTCCTGATGGATATATTGGATACTCCCAATAGGGAGTCAGACTAAATATAATTGTACAAATATAGAATTAACAATATAAACCACAATCGAGAGGAAAGGTGACAAAAAATCCTAAGAGATATCAAAACATTTTCAGTTAGCTGAGAGCTCAGCTGAAACACAGCTTTATGGCTCTGAGGCAAACGGGATCTGAGGTAATAGGGAGAAAGTCGATGTGGGTAGAAGCTTAGCTCGAGAGTTTTTGGCTGGCGCGAGCTTGGTTTTAGGCCGACTCAGAACCGAACCCATAAGTGATGAATGGAAAGAAGATTAACAACATCAGATTAAATGTTAAGTGTGAGTTGAGATGTTCACAGCTGAGGGCAGCTATACATTCTGCTCTTATGTTTCCTTTGAGAAAAACTGACTGCAAGTGCAGGCAATAAATCTTGAGGCTGGGCTTTGCTGGGGGAAAGTAAAATTAAAAAATACAGGGCAAGCAGCTGAGTAAAAAATAAAGTTCGAAATTACTGGAAGTGAATAACAGATAGTAGCTTTCTTGGTACCCATACCTTTCAACCATACCGAATTACTCAGTTTTTACAGAGTTTTGGGGTCCAAATGAAGGGGTACCACGATTCCCGAGTGGCACCCCTTCATTTCCGATTTTTTTTTTATTTTTCAAATACCACGCTGTCGGAGCTGACGTCATCAGGTGCGCCATGACGGCAGCTCTGTCAGGGCTACCAGCCAGTTGAAATTGAGCTCAAGGAGCTCACGTTGTCATTTCCAGCTGGTCTGACTGCAAATGCGAGTGGGAACCGCCGTTCGTTTGAAACAACAGCAGTTTTGGATTACAAGAAACAGCCGTTTGTTTAGGGAAATTAGCAGCACTTTTATTGCTTTGGATGCTCACTTACAAATGCAGGCATCATTGAACAGCAGCCAGGTTTGGAGTGTGTGTGTGTGTGTGTGTGTGTGTGTGTGTGTGTGTGTGAAAATGCCCTCATGTAATACACCTGGTGGCTAGAGGTATTTCAGGCTCAAACCCTGTACCTTCAGTACAGGGTAAAAAGAGCCTAGAGTGCCTAGCCACCACCATTTCTGAGCTTTGCCCAGATTTGTTGTGCTAAGAGTTGAGAAGAGCTATGGTGGGAAGTGAGAACAGAATTTGTATTCCCCTATTATTGGCTTTGTTTGTCCAGGTTTTTTGTGCTAAGAGTTGAGAGCTATGGTGAGTGAGAAGTGAGAACTGAATTTGTGTTCCCCCATACTGGCTTTGTCCAGGTTTTTTGTGGTATGAGGTTGAGAGCTATGGTGAAAAGTGAGAACTGAATTCACTAAATGATAGCCATTAAGTTTCAGTCTTCCTATTTTTAGGAAACTGCTGATTTGGTATAGTGGTATGTTGCTCTGACTGTAGTGCATAGTGTCCTGGGTTCAAGACTTGCCAGTGACAAGCATGGTGGTAACAACATTTGATTGTAGCAACTTTCCAAAATTATACAAGCAATGTTTAAAATGTGTCCCTGGTTTTTAACCTTTTGCCGCCGCCCCCCCCAAAAAAACCTGAACTTGAAAATAAGTGTGAGAAACTGTGCAAGATGCCTATGGCTTACACTACTGTCATTCTATTTATAGTGTGGTTGTGGAAGTAGACTTTTATGACGGAAAGGTTCTGAACTGGGCAGTTTTGTCATTATTGATTCATGCATTTTGTTTCATTGCCTAAAGTACAGCCTACTGGAAAAATGTTCAAACAATAAATTTAAAATGCACTCTAACAAGTCTGTTGTATTATACAAGGAATATACTTAAAGTCAGGAAGGTGCATCAAAGAAAAGAACACATATATGTTTCTTGTTTTGTGTGCAAGGGGCCAATGATTTGAAAATGGCCCAAAGGTAATCTTTATCCACCACTGGCCAGATGCATTTTCTTTGGATGTGGTGTGGGTTTCATTGCTATTTCAATGAATGTGAGTTTCAAGGGCAGAGAAGTTTTAATGCCAAGTCTATTTTCATTGAGACAGTATTGCTTTGTTTAGCAGATGTCAAAATAAAATCCAAATAATCATTGTAGAAGTAAAGCAGTATGCACACATTAGTGTCTATGGTAAATGGGTCGAAATTGCCAGGTAATGGGACATTGGAATGGCTGCAGGGGGTCAGTGGTGCCATATTTTGGTTGTCCTTCAGTTTGCGTTTGAAAGTTGATATCCCACAATTCCATGGGAGTGGGTGGGGTTACATACTTGTGTATGCAAATTGGATGTTAATAGATTTGTACCTATTTATCATGGACCTTGTCCAGATTTTTGATGTTTCCAGGTTGAGCAGTATGCTAGTACCCAAATACTTCAGTGCATTTACTAGAACCATATATAATTTAGTTTTATTTAAAAATAGCCAATGCACTTTTTCTTAAGGTTAAAAGTTAATGTTTTCTGAAAACATATCTCTGTGAGGGGGAATAAAGATAAGACAAGAACAGACAGCAATTAATGAAAGTCAGAACACAGGCTGTAACATGCACCCTAGCATGGATAACCTTAATTTTAGGTTAGGTAATGCCTATGGGTGCAGCTGTCAATTTGTGACAATTGTTCCTATCAGGAGGGTTAAACTTCATTATTTGAAGATGTACATAGTTTTTTATGTTTGTTTCAAGTTAATAAGTTCGGGGGGGGGGATTTCTGGGAGGGTGTTTGGATTTTTTTGTTTGAGGGCTTTCAGTAAAACAAAAAGTCTTGTAAAATGTGGCATAGGTTCAAATGAAGGTGACAAGAAACAACTGTATAAAAGATAAATCTGGCAAACATTAATGAGTGCATGTAACACAAAATGTGGAAATAAACATTTAAAAATGATGTCACATATTATAAATGGTAATAATAACTTATCATAAGGACTCATAATGGTTCCATATTGTTTTGGAACATGAATGGACTCACAGGTATGCACAAAAAGGTAACAGTATTGAATTATATTAGGAAATGCAGAGTTAGAATAAAAATCCTACAGGAGACACATTTGGAAAGAAGTGAGCATGTGAATGTGATAAAGAAAGGATTTCAGAAGGGATATTCAGCAGAATATCAAGGCCAAAGGAAACAGGGAGTACTTATACTAATTGCTAGAGGAGATCTAATATTGATAGAAGAAAAAATATAATAATGGTAGATTTGTCGTATCAAGGGGCTACTGGCAAAAGAAGAGGAGGGTTATACTGGCATGCATATCTATTATACCTAAAATTGCTATTATGGAGCTTAAGAAAATCTGAGGAGAAATAACAAGCTTTCAGCAGGGAAAATTACTTATAGGTGGGGACTGGAACTTGATTTGCAACAGTGAGGATGTATCTGGGGGACCTAGAAGGGAAAGTATAAGAAAAGAGGGTAGATTTCTGAAGAAATTTACAAAACTATTTGGTATAGAAGACATGAATTGAGTATTGGGAACGCAGAGATAATTTACATATTATTCCCCATGGTACAATAACTGGGCTAGACTAGACAGACATTATATTTCACAGGAGCATGTGCATTTAGTAGAAAGCATTAACACACATCCAATAACTACTTCAGATCATGTGTCAATAACAACTAAGATAAAAATTCAGAGTAATGAAGTAAAAATGAAACACCGGTGCTTTCCCACCTACCTGGTAAAAAGACAGGAATTTAAGGAGTGGGTAGTAGAACCTATTCAAGAGTTATAGTGGAAGATAGAAATTTCTTCAGAAGTTATATCTAATGAGTGAGATAGAATCAAAGTGTAGTTTAAAAATAGGGTAGAAATAAAAGAAAAAGAAATGTGGTTAAGAAGAGGGGATGACAAAGATTGAAGTATTGCAGAATAAGGGGAATTTCACAGAATGAAAAGACGGACCACTGCAGTATGCTAAAGAGAAAATAAGGGAGTATCTGGATAATATGGATGAGTTTAGAAAGACTGCTGTTAAGCAACTATTTTTTGATAATAACTCCAGAGCACAGAACCCATAGTACAATGACCTACGCAACAGAAAGTAGAAAGGATTGTTGCCAAATTTGGGGATGTTATAACAAGAAAAATAAACAAATATCTTGTAGAGGTATTTTACAGATTTGGAAATTTTATGAAAAGTTTTATAAAACCGAGAAAAGTGGAAATCAAGAAAGAGCACAAATGGAAATATTTATGGAAGACTTAAGTATGCCAAAGTAAGAGGTAGATGATGCTCAACAATTAGCAGCTAAGATAGGATGAGATGAGATAAAAATGGTGACATATAATCAATCGGCAGAAAAGGCTCCAGGATTACCTGATATTCCTGTGAAAGTTCGAAAGCTAGGAGGGAAGAAAGTAATAAAGATCTGGAAGGTTTTGTTTAATAGTATATTGAAAGGAGGAGAAGAACCAATATCCTTGAAGAAAGCTATAGCGGCTGTAATAAAAGACGACAAAGACCCATTAGACCCTGTTTCATATAGGCAGTTTTCAATTTTAAACTATGATTATAAAGTGTTTATGTCTGCAATAGCTAATAATGGCAAAGTTGTTGCAAAAACATTAACTGGTATGGATCAATGTAGTTTTGTGGAGAGAAGGCAAACATTTAATAACTTAAACAGATTAATGATGATCCAGAAGGAAGCAGAATGTTAGAAAATACTGCTGTTTTTGGTGGGTCTTGATGCAGAGAAAACATTCAACAGAGTAAGCTGGGTTTTCATAAGTAAGGCAATGGAAGCATTTGTAACTAATGAAATTACTAAATTGCATACGCATAGAAAGGCCTTCATTTTAATTCAGGTAGCTTACAAAAAAAAATCACTAGAAAATGGAAATCATAGTCTAAACTAATTTGAAGTACTGAATATTGTAGAAGAGATAAAAGAACTGAAATATGAATAGAAAAGGGTAGGAGCAAATTATATAGAGAAATTTGAAATTATGGAAACAATACATGCAGAATAATATTTTAGAAGAAGTGTGAGGTTTAAAGGAAGGCAAGAATTGAGTAATTTGCATAATGCTAGACTGATGATAATTATACAAAATAATACACGTGATGTATAATAAGAAGTTATGTCTTACCATAACGTTCCATGTTAGTTGTCTTCTTCTCGCCTTCTTTCTTGCTGGATGGGGATCGGCTCCGACTCGGCCTATACTATAGCTCGAGAGCTATTTTTACCGGCTCGAGGCAGCCCTATGTCCCACAATACCATGCGCTAACTCCCCAGATCTCGTTTGGAAGCTAAGACATAGTATAAACAACAATCTTATTATAAAAATATTATAACCCTCTTTATTAGAAGATTACCTGATAGTAACACTAAGGATACCAGGAAAAGACGCAACATATTGTATCTCCAAAAAGGAAGGACTCAATCTCGAGTCTGTCCAGGCTAGGGGGCAGGAGGGAGGGACGCAAGAAAGAAGGCGAGAAGAAGACAACTAACATGGAACGTTATGGTAAGACATAACTTCTTAATGTTAAGTTGTCATTCTCGCCTTCATTCTTGCTGGATGGGACAGCGTCCCTAGCATCTTAGTCCTGGGTGGCTCAATGAAACAGACTCCTGAGTACAGTGGAACCAAAATCAGCTCTATTTCTGGAGGCTAAGTCAAGCTTGTAATGAGCAATAAAAGTATGTTTGGAAGCCCATGTAGCCGCTGCACAAATGGCATCTAGTGGTAACCTTGCTTGAAACGCCGTTGAAGTAGATAGAGCCCTGGTTGAATGAGCCTTATGCCTAGAGGGAAGTTGCCTGTGCCTCAACTCATAGACCAATGTAATAATAGATGTCAGCCATCTGGAAAGGGTAACTTTCGAAACCGGAAGCCCTTTCTTACCTGCCGCATAAGAGAGAAAGAGCTGATCTGATTTTCTGAATTGTTTTGTCCTGTCTAGGTAATACCGTAATTGGCGATGAACATCTAATGAATGTAATTTTTGTTCAGCTCTGTTGGTATAGTCTGGGAAAAAGACAGGTAAGTCAATAGAATGATTTAAATTTGCTTCCGATAGCACTTTTGGAAGGAAGGAAGGGTTTGTTCTGAGAGTTACCCTGTCTTTATGAAAAACCAAATAAGGAGGATGGACAGACAAGGCTTGGAGTTCCGAGACCCTTCTGGCAGATGTTATAGCTACTAAAAACAGCGTTTTCCAAGAAAGTAGTTTGAGGGAACAAGAAGCTGCAGGTTCAAAAGGGGGCAGAATTAGTGAGGTTAGAACTAAATTCAAGTCCCATTGTGGATGTGGATCTTTTACTGGAGGTCTGAGCAAAAAGATGCCCTTGAGAAAAGCTTTACAGAGTTTGTGGGACATAATATTTGCTTCTGAGAGTCCAACATGAAAATTAGCAATGGCCGCTAATTGTACTCTGATAGTGGCCGATGATGATCCAGAATGAAAAAGCTCTGCCAGAAAGTCCAGAACCTCATGAATGGGTGCATGAAAAGGATCTAAGGACCTATTTTGCGCCCAGAATGAAAAAACGCTTCCATTTACTAGCATAAGTCTTCCTAGTATTGGACTTATGGGAGGCCAGAACGATATCACGAACAGGAGGAGAGATGAGGGGAAGCCTGGCTATGGCTGGAAGAGGAGCAACCAAGCTGTGAGGTTGATGGAATGTAGAGACTGATGCAGCTTGCCCGTGAGGTGGGTCAATAGATCCGGAAGGGGTTCCAGATGCCAAGGCTGTTCCAGTAGGTATTTGTGCAGGAACGGGAACCAAACTTGTTGAGGCCAAAACGGGGCAATGAGGATCATTTTGGATCTCAATGCGATTGCTTTCTGAATTAATTGCGGGATCAACGGAAAAGGAGGAAAAGCATAGAGAAGACCCCGGGGCCAAACTTGAACAAGAGCGTCTCTAAGGGGTTGGCCTGGCAGAGGAAAAAGTGTGAAGAAGTTGAGGCACTTGCTGTTTTGGGGAGTTGTGAAAAGGTCGCAGCAAGGCTGGCCCCACTTCTGAAAGATTCCGTCTGCTACCGCTTGATTTAGACACCACTCGTGAGGCATGAGGATAGTTCTGCTCAATCTGTCTGCTATGACGTTGGACTTCCCAGGGATGTGCGTTGCTATCAGAAACCGTTGAGATGAAATCGCCCATTGCCAAAGTCTGAGTGCTTCTCGACAGAGGGGATAGGACTTTGTTCCGCCTTGCTTGTTTATGTACCACACCACAGACATATTGTCCGTCTGAATTGCTATAGTCCCCGTGGGAAGAGAGCTCTGAAGGGCTTGCAACGTCAAAAGCACCGCCCTCATCTCCAGGACATTTATGTGCAGGTGGCATTCTGACTGTTGCCAAGTGCCCTGGACCGTCCTGCCCTGATAATGCCCCCCCCACCCGATCAGGGAGGCATCCATTGTGACAGTGGCAACTGGAAGGGGGAGAACAAAAGGTCTGCCCTGAAAAAGCTGAGGGGAAACCATCCACCAGGAGAGATGTTTCTTGCAAGATGGGGTGATCCAAATATTGTGGGTCATTGGTAGCTGTTGAAAAGACCACTGAGAAAAGAGCATCCACTGAAGGAGCCTCATGTGGAAGCGGGCTAATGGAAGTAGAAGACTCGCCGCCGCCATGAGGCTCAACACTTTCAATACTCGGTTGACTTGGACTTTGTTGGGCTGAAACAGGGTCTGAACATTCCGCCTTATGTCTGCCACTCTCTGGGGTGGTAGTGTTGCAGATATTTCTGTGGTGTTTAATACGGCGCCTATAAAGTTTATACATTGACAAGGCAACAAGGAGGACTTTGCAAAATTTATAGAAATACCCAGACTGTTGCACAGCTGAATAGTGTAATCCCTGGCCATTATGAGATCCTGTTTGGTGGTAGCGGAAATGAGCCAGTCGTCTAAGTATGGAAACACCTGGAATCCTTTCTGTCTCAGGTGAGCCGTGACCACTGCCAAACATTTGGTGAACACCCGGGGGCCTGTGGTGAGACCAAAGGGCAGGGCTCTGAATTGAAAATGACTGACTCCCAGCCGGAAGCGGAGAAACCTCCTGGAGCGTCTGTGTATCTTTATGTGGTAGTACGCGTCCTGGAGGTCTAATGAGCACATCCAGTTGTCTCTGCCCAAAAAGGGTAGAATGGACAGCAGTGTTACCATCCGAAATTTTGTCTTTAGCACAGATTTGTTTAACCTGCTGAGATCCAAAATAGATCTCCAGTCTCCTGTCTTTTTTGGTACCAAAAAGAACCTGGAGTAAATTCCGGACCCTAGCTGATCTGCTGGGACTGCCTGGATAACTCTTTTTGCTGGTAGCTTTTCTATTTCTAGCTGAGCCTGACCCCTTTGTGCGGGTGGTACATCTGGTAGGGGTTTTGGCGGTTGTACCGGGGGGATGGTAAAGGGGATTTTGTAACCCTCGGATATGATCTTCTGTACCCATGTGTCTTGGGAGAGGGATTGCCAGGCTTCCGGGTACAGAGATAATCTTCCCCGACTGCCTCCGAAGGCAGACAGTCGGGCAGCTTCTCAGGGATGCTGAAAGGGTTGATCAGGAAAAGATTCCCTAGAACCCTGGTTCTGAGGACCCCCTCTGCCCCTGGGGCAGCGTCTGTTGTTATTTCCCCCTCTGCTTCTAGGGGGAAAATCACCACGTGCGGCAGGTGCGACTCCCTGGGGTTTGCGGAACCACATCTTTCCCCCTTCTGTCCCTTAGGATAAGGTTTAGAAGGCATGGAAAAACGGACTCCCAAGGCAGAGAGAGTTTTACCATCTTGCTCGCATCTGGTGAGGGTATTCTTCACCTGAGGTCCGAACAATTCCGAACCATCAAAGTGGGTGTTAGTGAAGGACGCCTTGAAGGGATCGGCAAAGTTACAGAGCCGCATCCAAGCGTGACGTCTTAATGCAATGCCTGTACCAGCGGCCCTACTCGCTCCATCGGCTGCATAAGAAATTAGCCGCATGGAGGAGTTAACAATCAGGGTAGCCAGCTGAGAGTTTATTTTGTCCTTAAACCCCGCAGCAGAAGGATCCTGTACCGCTTCACCCAGCTCTTTGAGCAAGTCTCTTTGAAGGCGGGTGAAATGACATAAATAGTTCAGCGATCGCATAGAAAAGGTCGCTGATGCAAAGGTCCGCTTGCCATAACTGTCCATGGTCCTGGACTCCTTGTTAGGAGGATGAACAGATACAGAAGGATCAGCCATTTCCTTCTTAGTGGCTGCTGCTACCACCATAGCATCAACTGAAACACCTTTGGTGAGAAAGGATTTATCATCTGGTGCAGAAATAAATTTAGAAGGCCTCCTAGGGGTAGGTTCCATTGAATCAGGAGCTGCCCACGCCTTTCTAGCCACTACCTCCATTAGTGGGTCGAAAGGGGGAGACACCCAGGAGGTGGAAGGGTGAGATCCAAAAGCATCAAGGTAAACCGACTCGTCCTCGGAAGGTTTGAGAGTGGACCAATTTCCCCTCTGTCTTAGGATTTCCAGGATGTCTGAAAAGGAGACATCCTCAGAGGGGGATCTGGGGGAACCTTCCGACTCATCCAAGTCGGTGTCTGACGTGACAGACTCGGGGGAGTCTATGTGCTTCCTCTTGCACTTTCTTTTCCTAGGGGGTTCCCCTGAAACTTCAGGGGAGCCCTCGGAAGAGGAGGAAACACCCAAAGTGGGTACCCCACGCTGTGGATCTCTGCTGACAGGTGCAAGAGAATGGCCAGAGACCGTAACAGGCACTATGGAGGGAGGAGCCGCAGAACTTAACCTTGGAGTGGACACTGGGTCCAGCACACTCCTCATCACCTCGAAGGCTCCCCTATCAGACACCAAAGGTAGCACCGGCTCCGAAGAGACCGGAACCACCCCCGGAGCCGACAGAGAAGGCTCCAAGAATGATGTCAGTGCCGAACTAACCAGAGCCGAAGCTCCGAGAGGGAGAGCGGGGTCGGACAAGGGTCCGATGCCACTCGCCCCCTCGGAGCCGACAATGAAGTCTCGGCGCCTGGACCTCTCCACGGACGGAACCAATGAAGAGGTCGGAGCCGACGACACCGGAGCCGAAGGCGGAAGTATCGGCTCCAACGTAGGCAAGGTCACGGTTCCGAGAAACTCCGGCTCCGAGCTCGAGTGATGAGTCGGAGGAGGAATAGATAATTGTATCGAAGGAGCCGCAGTCTGGTGAGATGGGCTCTGGAGCATTTGGGCCAGTGCCTGAGATTTCATGAGTCTACTGACCACCCTCTCGATGTCATGGTCAGAAAGCCTAGATGACCTCGATGAATGAGTCCTATGACTCCGCTCCGACAAGAGAGGGGATCTCGGAGCCGATCTAACGGACTCTAGGGAGGGGGACCTAGAGCGCTTGCTGTGGGGAAACTAAGGTAAAGCCCGTAGGCCCAAGATAAAAAATTAACTAAATAAGGGAAGAAGGGCTACAAAAGAAAGGGATCCAAGAATAAGGTAATCAGTAGGGACCTAGACAAAGATAACTACTGGGAAATAAACTACCTGAAAACTAGTTCAATTAAGTAAAACTCCTTACTAACCTGAGCCGGTAAAAAAAGATAACCTCGTAGCGAAGCAGCAAACGAGATCTGGGGAGTTAGCGCATGGTATTGTGGGATATAGGGCTGCCTCGAGCCAGTAAAAATAGCTCTCGAGCTATAGTATAGGCCGAGTCGGAGCCGAGGATCGGCTCCGAACCCATCCAGCAAGAATGAAGGCGAGAATGACAACTTAACATTGTTTATAAATGAGAACATTTTAATAAGATTTGTTTTCTTTTATATAAATGTAAGTTTGACTATACTTTTAAATGGTAATTTAATAAAGGCATTAAAAAATGTCTTACTACAAATTTACTCTTCGGCATCAGTACATGATGGATGAGTACGCAAGCAGACAGTCTCTTATTCAGATATATATCCAAAATCAAATTTATAAAAGTGTACGAAAAGTGAAAGCTATGTACTTACTGTAACAATAGATCCATGTTGTCCTATTTTCACCTGTTTCAGCCTTTGGGGCTCACAACTTATTCGGGTCTGGCCTCGGCAACTTCAAACCTTTGGATTCAGGGCTCTCAGTCCTCTCGTACCCATAATTCCCTCTCAGCTGTCAAAATACCTCAAATCAAGTTTGCCTCATATAACAAAAATCTACACCAAAAGTAATAAAAATTATAGACAGATAAAAATAAGCATGCCATACTGATAGTATAATGACTGACCTGTTGAGGTAAGAAATAATCAGACACCTGTAGATGCTACCTGTTCGCCAAGCTGCTGATGGTGATAATTTGGAAGGAATATGGATGGAGGGATGTTGAACTAGATGAAAATAGGACAACACATTTCTATCATTATGGTAAGTACACAACTGTTGTATTTGATGTTGTCCATTTTTGTCTAATTCAACCTATGGGACAGAATCCCTAACAACATGATTTCCCGGGTAAACTTATGGAAGGATGTTCCTGAGAACAACAGAGCCAAAGAAAGAACAAGCTCTGGATTGTAAATCCATTCTATAGTGAGACACTAAGGTATTGACTGCAAACCAAGCTGCAGCTGCACAAAGGTATGCACTGTAAACCAAGTTACAGCTGCACAAACCTCATCAATTAGAAATTGATGCTGAAAAACTGCAGAAGTTCACACTGCTCTCACGGAATGAGATTTTTTTTTCTTTAAAGAGGTTTAGACTCAAGTTTTTCATATACAAAAGATATACAGCTTGATAGCCATCTTGAAAGAGTGATCTTTTAAACTCCATGTCCCAGCTTAGATTTATATAACACAATAAATAATTGGTCTGATTTCCTAAAGTTCTTAGATCTATGTAAAAAGAATCTAAGCTGTTTATGAACGTTAAGGAGATGTAATGCATATTCTCTTTTGTTAAAGTATTTTTGAAAGAATACAGGCAAACTGATGGTCTGGTTTATGGTGGACTTGGATGCCATATTAGGGAATTAAGACAAATTTGGTTGAGAAAAAAACTGTCCTTATGAAAAACTGAATAAGGCAGTTAACATGAGTGAGCTTGAAGTTCAGAATTCCTCTTAGCAAAAGTGATATCCAGCAAAAAAGATAATTTTCCATGTCAAACTTAAGATAAACTAAAGCTGCTGCTTCGAAAGGGGGCCTGTGCGATAGCCTGAAACATCACCGTGATGTCCCATACAGGGACAGAATCTTGAACTGGTGGGTGAATAACAGGATCTGTATCAGAAGAATGAAAGATCTGAATAGCGAACGCTGACAACATCGAAAAGACCAGACCTCGAAGTGCTTTCTGTCAGATCGGTACAGTGAAGATTGGAATATCTTCCCTTTCCTCACTTTAGTGCGATCTTGGAGTTTGAATATATATTTTGCGGGGGGTGTAGGGGGAGCAGACCCCCCACAATAGTAAGTTTGAGGTTCCATTTTTTTCAATGTTTAAGCGTTCATGGTTCTGATTGTTCGATCTTGTAATATAGACCCGAATAAGAAAGGTTCCTTTAAAAAAGTTTCAGACATCTTTAACGAAGCTATAGGAGCCTTGTTATGTTAGTTCAGACAGGAATTCTAGAATAGAAGGAAGGGGGAGTGAGAAAGGGTCCAAACCTTTCCCTATAGCCTAATAAGAAAATCGTTTGCATTTACTTGGAACACTCTTTTGTTATTAAATTTTTGTGAAGCAGAAAGAACATTTTCTGTAAACCTGGCATTCCTGGCCATCGTTAGAAATGAAGTAACCAGGCAGTTAATTTCAGTGATTTTAGGTCCGAGAGAGAATGATCAGAAGAATGAGAGATCAGATCTAGCCAGTGGACTGAGCATTTGAGACCAAAGATATAGGAACTAAACCTGCTGAGGCCAGTATGGGGCAATGAGGATTACCTTGGCCTTCACCCTTCTGGCTTTCTGAATGAATTTTGTAATTAGAGGAAAACAAGGGAATGGATAAAGGACACCTGGTGGGCCAAATGTAGAGTGATTGGGACAAAATAACTGTTTGTTTGTTGTTCAGGTAGGAGGCAAACAGGTTGCAGCAAGGTTGGTCCCAGCGACTGAAGATTTTGTTCACCACTGTTGTACTGAGGGACCACTTGTGAAGCAAAAAAAAGAGAATGCACCTGCTCAATTTATCTGCTAGTACACTGGATGTGCATTGCCATCAGAAAGTGATGGGAAGACATCACCTCCTGCCAAACCCTCATGGCCTCTCGACACAATGGGTAAGATCTTGCCACCACCTGTTCGTTAATGTTCCTGACCACTGACATGTCTATCTGGACTGCAATCACACCCACCAGAACAGAGTCTTGAAATGCCTGCAACTCCAAAGGGACTGCTCTCATTTCCTGAATACTAAAGGGAAGATTGGTCTCTAAGGTATCCATTGTTTTGAGCATTGGTCTTTTCTGTAACGGTTTGCATTTTTGCAGTTTTATAGGACATAATGGAGTTAACTATTCATCAGCCTTGGCTGCGCAGATCTCCCTTTTCTTTTCCCTTGTGGCCAAGTCACATCTTTGATCAGCACTTTGAAGACGGCTCACTGGAGTCTGATTTAATGTCTTATATGTGGAGACCACCTTTAATGCGGATTCCAAGTTGGGCGGAAACTGGACTTTCAGAGTACAAACTGGATAAGGACAAATTCTCTGTTCATCTTGACGTCAAGCATTTTGCACCCGAAGAGCTCACTGTAAAGGTTGTGAATGACTTTGTTGAAGCACATGCAAAGCATGAGGAGGTCCAGGACAAGCATGGATTTGTATCACGGGAGTTTCATAGATGATACAAAATCCCAGAAGGTGTTGATGCAGCTGCAATTACATCTTGAACCAAAAACCAGAACGCTGGTCCCCTGTGTCTTGACACGCTAATGAATGACAAGGCAAGGATGCGAAAAATAAAAGTAAAACACAAATTTAATAGTCCAAAGTTTTTTTTTTTGTTTTTTTTTGTTTTTTTTTTTAAATGTAATTATATAGCATATTTATTGTCAATCCACAGGATAATCTTTTTGCTACATACCAGCTAATAATAGCTATACACTGTTAAAAATCTTGAAAAATGTTCCACAAGTGTGTATTAAATGTCAGTAAAGGAGAAACAGAATCTTAAAATTATATATTTG
Organism: Protopterus annectens; assembly: GCF_019279795.1. Lineage (NCBI taxonomy): Eukaryota > Metazoa > Chordata > Ceratodontiformes > Protopteridae > Protopterus > Protopterus annectens. Next base: position 294,619,544 of record NC_056750.1, on the reverse strand, counting down.
TTGTAGAAAAGATAAAAAAATTATATTCACGTCGAATTTGCCCTGAATAAAATATCCCCATTTATAAAAAAATAAAAAAGCTTGCTTTGGGAAGATTTTTTTTAACTGGGCTTTTGCATAAATTCTCTTCATATTACTCCTACTGCACCTCAACTGGGGAAAATTTTATTGTGAATATGTATATAGTGCAATAATAGCAAATGTCTCAGCCTGCTTCTGCACCTTATGGAAAGAACTTAGAAACTTTACGAAAAGTAATGGCACAGTCTTGGGCCATTGAAGGTAATAATTTACTTTACTGTCTTCTGAAGCAAATGTAAAAGTAAAAACCTGATCTTTGTAATGGCTGCTTTCTGTTGTTCTTTTTCTTTTTTGACTGCTCCCAGCTGGAAATGGACAAATCTCATGTAGTTTCTGTGTATCTTTATGTGATAATAAGCATTCTGGAGATGAATTGAGCAGATCCAGTAATCTTTTTTTTGAGTAGAGGCAAAACAGACTAAACCATAACCATCCGAAATTTTGCCTGCTTCACATATTGGTTTAAATGGCTAATGTCCAAATATTGGCCTTAGTCCCCTGTCTACTTTAAAGCCAAAAAGAATCTTGAGTAGACACTAGATTCTATCTGGTCTGGTGGGACCTGCTGGACAACTCTTTTTTCCAACAGCTTGCTTACTTCTGCTGTTGCTGATTCTAACTGATTGGGTGGTACTATGGGAATCCTTGCTTTTACCTGAGGCATTGTTAGAAATGGTGCTCAATATCCTCTGGTGGCTATACTTAGCACCCAAGAATTTAAAGTGATGGCCCACCAGGTTTGAGGGTATAGGGACAGATGCCCCATGACTGCCTCCAGAATGCAGCAGTCAGGCAACTCTTTGGGAATGCTGGAAGGATTTCTCAGGAAAGAAGATGCAAAAACCAAACGGCTGCAGGTACACTGAGGTGCCCAAAACACACAACAACAGCAAAAGTAAATTAAGGCACCAAAGTGCCTTCATCACCCTGATGAAGCAACATTAATTTGTGAAAGCGCTTACCGTTTGTCTTCTGCAATAAAGTACAGTGACTGATTTCCAGTGTGTAACTTTGGTGCCTTAATTTACTTTTGCTGTTTCTCGGGAAAGAGTCCACAAAATCCTTGGTTTTGCAGTCTATTTCTGCCTCTTGGGTGACATCTGTTGAAACTGCCTCCTCCTCTGCCATGGGAAGGACCGTCCAAAGAAGCTTCCTGTGTAGGACCTTGCAATTTTTGGAGCCATATTTTTCTTTCCTCCTTGTTGATTCCTCAGAAAGGCTCTCTAAGGAACAGAGAAATGGATTCCAATGGCAGAAAGAGTTTTACTATCTTGTTTGCTTCCTGTAAGTTTGTTTTTAATCTTTGGGCCAAATAATGAAGTACCACCAAAGGCAGCGTTGATGAAGGACATCTTAAAGCCTTCCGTAAAACCACACAATCACAACCAGGCACGATAGCAAAAGGCTATACCCGTTCCTGCTGCCTTAGCTGTCCCATCAGCTGCATTAGAAAGCATTTGCATGAAGACATTCAAAACAGAAGATAGGGTAGATAGCTGGGATTCTACTGTTTTCTGGATATCTGCTGGCACATTACCTGAAGGAGAAATGGTGATCTCTTTGGTCAAATCTCTTTGGAACCAAATAATATGGACCAAGTAGTTCAGCTCTCTCAGAGAAAAAGTTGCTGAAGCTTAAGTCCATTTTGAAAATATGTCCAAGGTTTTGGATTCCCTATTAGGGGGGTGGGCAGACAAACTTTCCTCTGAGATGTCCTTCTTTGTAGCTGCTGCTATGACCACAACATCCAGTATAATATGTCTTTTGGGGGCCAGCAGGATCCTATCAGATTTCTTGGGTAAAGGTTCTGCTGTATCAGGCTCCTTTCAGATGAGCCACTACATCAATAACAGCATTGGGGGAAGAGACCACCCATGATGTGTAATTGCCAGTTCCAAAAGCCTCTAGGAATATGTATTCTGCCAGGAAAGCATATCAGTGGACCAACCCCATTTTCCCCCCAATTCAAGATTTTCTCCAAAAGAACATCTACAGTGGGGGATCTAGGGGAACCTTCACCTTCCTCCAAATTCTTGCCTTCTATGATGGACACTGGTGATGAATCCAAGTGCTTCCACCTACATGTCTGATTTCTATGCACTGTCATTGGGGAATATCTGGCAATGGGTCTGAATCAGACTGGGAACTCAAGTAGAGTACAACTTTAGAGTCAAACCCTCTCCCTGGACATTGGTTCTGAAGCTTTGGCTCCGATTCTCTTCCCAATCTGATAGATTCAGAGTTGAGAAAGACTGGGCTGATGTGGATGGCATGGGTGCTCCAGAGTTCTTTGGATCTGAAGGCTTCACATCTGAAGGATGGACCTGCACTGGAGTCAAACAGGGGAGGGTCAATGGTGATGTTCCCAGTTCTACCAAAGGGAATGGGGCTCGGGGGACCCCCAACTCTTTATGCAACCACAGAAGTTTCCACATCATCCCACCAACATTTGCTTAGGTGTGACTCCTCAAACAATGGGCAGACCTAGAAAACGCAACTGACAAAGCCCTAATACATGGTTTTAGAATGGGGGAATGGATTCAAGGGCTAATCAGATCCAGGGTGAAAAGCCTGGATGAAGATGGAGAATGGATCTGAGGCTTCAGATCTGACAGCTTTAGTATTTTTGATATTTGGCCCACTGAAACTTTGGGTTCTGCGACCATTTTCTAGTCATTTTGATGCCGCTCTCACAAGTCTTTTCTTTAGATGGCTCTTTCACCTTTGAAGTTTCCCTATCTTTCTCTTTTCCTTTCTCTTTCTCTTTCAGGACAGAAGCTGTTGAGGAAACAAAAGAAAACTCTTAAGTTGATGGAAGGAGCCTCTTCAAGATTAGTTTGTCTCTTCTGCTCTGAAGAGGTTTATGACCAAAAGAAGCAAAGGCCTCACATTCAAGTGCACTGCTCCAAAACAATAAACACACAGGGAGTGAGGGTCTTGTGGAGGAATCTCGTGGCCACATTTTCCAGATTTCTTAAAACTCTTGACCAAAACTGTACAAAGTTTGGACACTCTACAAATGTAAGATTAGAAATCACTACTCTTACCTGTAAATGCAAAGAGCTAGAAATAAAAAAAAAGTTAAATACTACCAAAAACAATTAAAGTAATATAATGGGATGAAGGATTTTTTTATATAGGAGAAGAGAAGAGATACAGCCTATAAACTATATCTATATATGTATATCTGTTACTATCAATATGTCGAACATCAAAATAATTTTCGACAGACATATCAAAAGTAAACCTTGAAAGTCAAAAAATAGAACAAGTGACAATGTCAAATCCACTGATCGGATTCAGCAGATTTGACATTGTTTTCGAAAACACATGCTGTCCATGTAGGAGCTAATGTAAAGTAAACTCCTATACCTAACATCACGCCCTCTGTGGCCCCCACACCCCCTAACTATATATTCCAACTCTGAGATCACGCTACAGTGAAGAAAGGCCAGAATTTCCCAAACAGCACTGTACCACAATCTCTGTACAGTTCTTCAAATTTATATTAGCAAATGCACAGTGCATTAGCTAATATAAACTTTCGGACATTGAGATGTTCGGCCAAATGAACATTCAAACATCTGTGTTTTGAATGTTTTATCTGCGGATATCTCAATCCCGAAATTTTAATAGTAAACCTACATATATATATAGATATATATATATATAGAGAGAGAGAGAGAGAGAGAGAAGCCATTCCTAAAGTCATTAATAGAAGAGAAGTGAAAATCACTTATCCCCAAAAGCATGAGCTCAGAGCCTCTGCAACCTTCTGGTTAAAGGGACAAATGAAATCTGGGGTATTCTGACAGCTGACAGGGAATTATGAGTAGAGCCCTGGATACAAAGGTTTGAAGTTACAGAGGCCAGATCTGAGTCCCAAACGTTGAATCAGACGAAAATGGACAACATCAGATTACAATGTTCTAATAAACTATATGACCTCTGCTTCACATCATGCTTATTTGGAAGCCTCCAAAAGATTTTACATTTTAAGTCTTTGGACATGTCAGTCACTATTACAGGGCTTTTCTACTTCTTTGTTTCCAGGGTTCATCGTCTTAGCCTGATATGCCTTTACCTCTTACAGGTCTGGAGAAGTTCCATTTGTCCAGAATACAAAACTTATATAGTTAATAATTTTCCAAACTTTGATTTTTTTTTTTTTTGTTTCATAACTTGCATAGGTCTGCATGGTTGTAAGTAAAGCAAGGTAGAAAGGCACGAAGCTCACACTCGCACGTGCTCACACACACACACACACACACACACACACACACACACGCACACACACACGCACACACACACACACACACGCGCACAACTTTGTCTGCGTTTATCTAACTCTAACTTCCAAAATCTTAGCACTCTTTATATTCATCAGGAACTTTCCTATGATGGAGAAACAGACTGAGAATTTCATCTTTCAGGTGACAGTTTGGTACGTAACCTTTGTAAAAGAAAACTACTGCGTTTTTTTTTTTTTTTTTAGGGCCTCTACTTTTTGCAAAGCTCTTCAGCTCTCTTGCAGGCTACAGCACTAACCTATTCACCAAACAAAAAGTGAACATCTCAGAAAGCATTATCATGTTTGACATATCCTGTGATGAAGTTAAAAGGCCCTGATGCTTCCAAGTATAAAATTTGACAAGCAACTTCACACTTGAAGAACTGATAATACAATCTTTCAGTTAGATTTGTACTTCATTTGGATAGTACTTGAGTTCTGTTACATTAAGAAAGGCAATAATAATTTGTTTTTCCTTACTCACCCGAACACCTGTGATTCCAGGATCTCCGGGAGGCCCTTCTTTTCCTTTTAGGCCTTCAGCTCCTTTTTCACCTATCTCTTCCTCAGGACCTCTCTCACCCTTCTCTCCCTGTAATAATGACAGAAAATGAATAATAAACTACTCAGGTACATGCATTATCCTTCTGCAAATTACAAAGTGTATAAAAAAACAACAACAACATTATATTAAACCTGAAGAGTCAGAGGAGAAAAAGAGGATAAGCTATAACAAAGTGTGGGGCTTTAATGTTACACCAAACAGACTCTACATAATATTTCTCTTAAATCATGTATTGACCTTGGAAGACCAAACAACAGGCATGAGTCAGGCAGTGCCTCTTCTCAAGTCACTGTTCCTATAGCACTGCAGATGACTGAACTAAATATACCTAAGCAAGCTTTACTGGCATAGAGGATGGAGACCTGGTATGGATAGAGATAATCGGGGTGAAAAGAATGAGCGTCAAAAGACAGTTATCTAACATAGAAGGAGGGGCAGGAGACAGCATTTTCAGTGCAGTATCCTCTGCTGGAGACTATCCATAGGCTTGTGAACTGTTTAAGAATATAAAACTGTATTCCAGCTGTACAATTAAAGATGCTGATATATCACAGTGGATACACTGTTATACTAATCCTGTTCTCTAAATGCAGATGATTTAAAAGGATAGCTAAGCTGCGGCATATACAGAAAAATAATCTAAACTGGTTATATATGACGGCCAATTGAAATTTAGCCCTCAGTTCTCCCCAACATCTGCACATAAGATGAGGTTACAGAAAAGTACTTCCAATGGAAAAGGAGATGTCTCATAGGCAATGTGGTTTGCTATAGCCAGGTGTAACCAGAGGAAATAAAGTGTCAGTAGAGTGCAGGGAGGGATAGTTGTTCAGACTACAAAGGATCCTACCCCATTAAAGCTAGGGTTACCACCTGTCCCACTTTGCAAGGGTCAGTCCCTCTTTGGGCAGTTGTGTCCTGACAAAAAATATTAAAAATGGCAAATGTCCTGAGATTGTAGGACATAATTATGTCCCATATTTTATGTAATAGTTGCATAAAATAGTTATTTCTGTATCTAAAATACCTAAATGTTACAAGAAACAGAATAAGCAACTAAAGTGCTGCAAGAATAAGCTTTTATTTAGGCAAAAAAAGTTAAGTTCTATCCTTTGTACTGACCGTGGGTATGTGTCGGCCTGTAAAATCTGATGTGTGTCCTGAAAATGTCCCACTTTGGCCATTTGAAAAGGTGGCAACCCTAATTAAAGCAAGATTTTTTGAAGTGGAAATAAAAGAGACAATGAAAACATTCAGGGTGGTAGTGATTTTGAAAGACTGGGGAGACACAAATGACATAAGGAATTACAGACCTTAATAAAAAGTGCTTGCAAGGATACTAGATGAGATTCTGCTGAAAATAATATAGGAATGGCAGAATGCCTTTCCAAAAGGAAAGAAGGACAGGAATTAGTTTGTGGGCTATAATGGAGTTGATAGACAAAGAAGAGTAAAATAATGGAACACAGGTAGGGATGATCTTTTTGACCTATAAAAGGCCTTTGACACAGTCAGATGAGAATTCTTCCGGGAGATACTAGGAAAAAAAAAGACAAATGGGGGAAAATGTATGAAAATGATCCAGAAACAGAGTTGGTGGCAAATGGTGGCATTTCCAATGGTGGTAAATGGCAAAATTTCCAGTGCACTAAACATAGAGAAGGGAACCAAATGTGGGTGCCCTCTCTCCCTGGGGTTCTTCAGACTAGTAATAAAAGTGCTGAGAATGGAGTTGTGAAGACGCTAATGCAGTTGGAGGGAAGAACAGAAGAAAAGACAAGGTTCCCAAAGTATGTGGATTACTACATGCTTATGGTACAGAACACTGAGATGGCAGTAAAATAAATAATGACAAGTTTTGCAAAGTTTGAAAGGATGTCGGGGCTCAGATTCAACGTAAAAAGAAAGTGGTGGTCAGTATAGGGGAAGGAAAAGGAAAGAGATGAGTAGGACACAATTATAACAGGGAGTAACACCTGGAGTATATGTAGAACACACATTTAATGATACAATAGATAACAGCTTGGAGATGGGAATGGAAAAATAAGTAGAATCAATATGATCAGAATGATGATTCTCTCACTTACATCACATGTACTAGGAAACCTGACAGTGGATCCAATGGAAACAAAACAACTAAAATTACAGAAGGACTCGGAAGAGTGGATAAAGAAAAAGAAAGGGAAAAGGGTTGCAAAAAACAGGCTAAGACTGAATATGAAAAAATGGAAATTAGGGACTCTCACAAATATCCATGTAAGTCTTAGCATATAACCTACTAAAGAGGATAAAGAGTAAGGGGTAGACCAAAAGGCAAGAGGAGGCAGGACAAATAGGATGGTGGGAAAATATAACACAATGAATGAGTAGACACCAAAGATATTGGGTAAATTGACTTGGGACAAGGAAAAGAGACATATGAGAGGAATAAGGATGAGGCGCATTCAATGGGAAGAAACAAGTAGAGCAATAAAAGAAAAAGGAGAATAAAAATTATAAAAGAAAATTAAAAAAAAAAAAAAAAAAAAGGAGAGTGAGTGTTAGGAAAGGGAGGGGCAAGAAGACAAACAGTATTCAAGACCCTAGAGGAATTTGGATTATCATAAAATGAATGGTGGACATACATCAGATTGAGAAAAAGAGTTCAAATACTGTTAAGTTCTACTCTTAACAGCTGCTTTCTCAGCAGCACATTCCACTGATGTAGCATCAGGATTTATTCAGATACAATTTTCTCCTAGCAAACGTCCAAGGTTTGTAAATAAATTAGCAAAATTATGACAGGATATCATTTTCATGGCTCTGTACATTATATAAGATGTCTCTGTGACTATGTGGCTTTACCCGAGTCTGTACAGGAACATGTTCAACCTCTGCTTTTATAGTGCGAATTTGTTTAATACCCCTTAACTTCTCACAATCCAAACTACTTAGAATGTTAGGAGAATTAACTTCCTTAAGTGTTGTAATTTGAAATGCATTTTTTAAACAATAATATGTCTGCAGTTTTTGACCCAATGACTATACTTGGATCATTGAACGTTACTACTGATGCACAGCTCTAATGTCTGTGTATTTTAGCTACAATGCTTCAAAATCATATTCAGACAAAATGACATTCTGCACTTGTGTTTAATTTAAATTCAGCAGTTTGGTTATTATTTTTCATATTTTTTGGCCAACAATCTAACCTGTATTCTTGTTTCCACTTCAAATGCATTGTCAGACATTACTGCATCAGTATTTTGCACATCAGTAGCACCAACAAAAATGCAAACTTTTCTGACCACACTTTTCTTTTACAGATCTTTGTAAATTGATTATAACACAGCATCTACTAAACTGGTTAATCAAGGGACAAGAATACTTATTCCTTGTATTCACTGCCACACTTGGATATTATGTCCCCATAACTTTCCCCACATGTAGCAGTTGAAAATTTGTGATCATCCATATAGTTATCCAGACTGGATTTAAACATTACTAGAGACATATTCTGTTTGATATCTAAGGTCAGTCTATTCCATAAATGGTAAATACAGTTAACCAAATTTGCAGGCCTTAGCTTGATTCTTTATCAAATATCTATAACCCTGAGGAATTCTATACCCTTGTGAAGAACAGATGGTCAATAAATGTCAGTTTTTTTCTAGGCTCAAAAGAAGAAGTACAGAACTTATCTCCAATTGCTGCTGTCTTTTTTCCTCTTCCAGAAAGCTAAAAGTGTTAAATACCTTCAAGGCTTCTTTCACAGTGTCATGCAGAAATGTGGACATACTATTTTAGGATTCTTGACTTGAGAAACAAAATGAATTTCAGAATACAAAACTAGAGTTGGATACTCTATGTTTAATTGTAAATTATATTTCTGCACTTTAAACACACAGACTCTCAAATAATAAACATGCTTATTCACTCCTGACTCCACCTAAGAACGGACATTCATCGGGATGCTCAATAAGTAACAGCCACTCTGGATGTGTTACCAGCCCTCATGTAGTCTTTATACTTGCTGTTTCTTGAAACAATGTATGATACGACTAACAGCTTCCTTTAGGTAGGTATTAGTATGTTTCAAGGGCTATATCTCGTATGTTGTCCTCATGTTATATGTTTGACAGACCGTGTCTAACCAGTACGTTTGAGCTGGGAAGCCTGTTGTTCCATTGTTACTGTAATACATTTTATGGCTGGGATCTTGCACTCTTTAATTACAATCTACTGCCTCATTATCATGGATTCTCTCCATACCTTTTCAAAACAAAATTTTAATTGCTGTCAACAGGTTTTCAAACATGTAAAATATGGATTTCCAGCAGCCTATCCATGGAAGAGGAGCACTTAAAAAATAAAAGGTAGTACACATGGATTCAAATAGCATATGGTTTACTCTTTGCCGTCTGCAAACATACCTTTGTGTTATCTTCTGTTTAAATAGTTTATAAACTGGAGAGGTTGGTAAATCTGAGCTACAATAAAAAAAACAGTTTTCTCTTTAGTTAAATGTTTGCTATGCTTGTTGATACGCATATCATAGCCTTTTCATAAAGATTTTATATTATTCCCTTTCATTACATTTAATTTCTTACAACATGTAGCTGGGAGTTGTAAGGCACAGTCTTTACTTAACTATTCTGAATGATTAAATGAAGCAGCTCACTGAAGTGGAAATCCTTACACCCTTCCTGAAATAGCTATATTATGTACTTTTCATAAAGACTTTAAGTTATTCTTTTTCTTTACAGTTAATATTTTACAATGTCTAGCTAAGAGAAACAAGGTATATGCTTTACTTAACTATGCCTGAACGATTAGCTGACCGGGTTCACTAAGGTAGACATCTCTGTTCCCATCTGAAACAACTAGGGTCCTATTTAGAGTTGTCAATATTTATAATCGTAAATGCTTGTAGGTTGAAAGGTATTACATTCATTGAACTTAAAATGGGATATCACTTATAATACCTCAAATGACCCAGGGCCTTAAGTATCTCAATAATGCAGAATATGAATTTTTGTGACAGCAACTGATATGGAGACCAATATCTGTTTAGATCTTAAAGGATTTCTCAAAGGCAATTTCAGTATTTGAAATTTAAAATTAACATTCTAATTCTAAAAAAGTTGTCACATCTTAATAATATGTTTATTTTCTTCTCAGTCTGTTAAGCTAAAATTTTCCATGCTAGCTGTTGCTCAGGCTTAACCAAATTAGAAAGGCTATAAATGCTGCTATGCCGCTACAGCATTCATTTTCAAGTAAGGAAGTCCTAGCCCTCCATGGGATGGGGGGGTCTAAATGAGGATGATACATAATCCTGGGTTTACATAGCAACCTTAAGAAATAATTTATAGTTTTGATTCAATATGTTATAATAGATTCTAAGCCTGGGCCCTAAAGCACAGATATAAAATATAAAAGTTTTGAAACTAATATCATCTTTATTGACAATATCCTGTGTTCCAGCAGAAACAAAATAATTCTCCAGTCCTCAATAATACAAATGATTTAACTTTGAAAAAATATAGCTTTTTTTAATGATTTCCAGAACAGTAAAACATATTATTATGCTTAAATATGTTATACTTGTGGTATTACATTTAAAACATAAGTTGTTTTTTGATAAAATTACTAGGAGTATAATTAACTTAACTCGTTTTTTTTTCATTTATTTTGTATCCCGTGATGTCCCTATATTATTTTAAAATAGAAAGCTGGGTAGTGAAAGGGCATTAAGATTAGAAAATGCCAATAAAATATAATGTGCAAAGATTCCAGCTTACATGTAACATTCTCAGCAATTGCTCTTTCTATGAGAGTGCTTTCTAAAAACCTGAGTTAATAGTTTGTTGTTAACGTTAGCATTAAAGGTGAAAGAGGACATTTTTACAAGCTGCTTTAATAATGGGGTATAAAAGTACGAAACAGTCAAACCTATTTTAATGTAGACACTAGTAGAAGAACTATTATGCAGATTAGAGTATATGGTCTTAAATTGTGTTGGCAAGGACATGGAGGTCAGAACCAGAAACTGTACTGCCAGAAAAGCTTACCAAAGACATTCTCTAAATTTAAACAAAAATGCTACTGGAAATATTTGTAACTGTCCTTGCAGTATTATGAAAATATTTATCTTTGGTATTACTTATAGTGTGATAACCCAGAATAAAACCTGTTTGAATCTTGAGGACTATGCTTACATATATTGTCTGTCCTGTCCTGGGATTGCAAGCTTATTGTAGTGGGTTTTTTTCTAACCTCCTGATTATTAGACCTATGTGGTCTGCAGCTTTTATCTGTAGCAGAAACATCCCTAGCATACTGGTCACAGAGGACGGGCCAGCCTAACAACAACCTCAATACCCTCTACAACAGCACATTTAAAGAATCACAGAATTTCAACAGGAAAAGACATATTAGGAACTATCATGAATAAGGCCTGGAGGTACTGTTCACCAGATAGATCCTGGAGGTTGGGTAATCCACATTGTACAGCTGGTCTCAGCCTGGAAAAGCTGCATGGAGCCACTGTTTAGGTTTACCAACAGTAGGGTGAAGGGTGGTGGTTTGGATGCAAGACCAGAAAAGTGGCGCAGAGGATCAGGATGGAAAAATATGGATAAGACCCTGGCAATGAAAAATGACTCTTAAGGAAAGTCATCTCTCTGCCAGAGAAGGAACTGAAGCTTGTGTAACAGGTTTTACCTCTACACATAGCATTCACTCTAGAAACAGACTTCCCAAGGTAAGGAGACTCTCTCCTTCTCTGAAACTTATCCTCACCAAAGGCCCTAAGGAAATATGGAGATACGCAGAAGCCCCTGACAGGGTACTTTTAAGGTGTAATTTGTACCAGCAAATGATAGGGTCTCCATAATATGACTAACAGAAAGGAAAATTGTGTCTGCTGTTTCTGCACATTCACCTAACAACTATTCAGAGTACTTTGAGGAACTAAACTAGACAAATTATAACCCCGCAGCTTCCCATTAAAAGCAATGCGGGAATTTAACCAAGAAGTGTGAGGTCATGCCATTTATTTGCATGACCTCCTAAGTCTACTCTACAAAATAGTAACAGGTCATGGGTAGCCAACTCATGTCCTATTACTGTGCACTCTAGGGACCTGTCATCAGTTGCTCTTATCAACTGATTGCAATGCTCTCCTAGCAATCATTAGTCATATAGCTAGAGACTACCAGGAGCTACAGATTTGCAGCTTTCTGTAACAGTTTTCTCTTGCATGTATGTGTTTTTTATTTAACTTATAGCAGGGAACCAGACAGATCTGAGGGTAGTATTAACAGCAGTCATTGTCCACTGCAAGACATAGCTACATTTCTGTTTTAATTTTACTACAATTAATGTTGGGGCTTGGATGGGGGCCTGCACCAGTAACTTGAAATACATTACTGTGTGATCATCATGAATGGCTATCTGTTTGAGGGGACTGCTGGTGGATGAAAGCAAATGACAGGTTGATCAAGTCTTTAGTGGGGTTGCAGCAATGTGTCTGAAATTTACAAACTGACCTGTGATCATTTGTTCTTTCACTTTTTCTTATATGAAACCAGGTGGATCTCTGTGCAGGGGTAACAGTACAAATTGCCCACAGCACTATACACTTACATAAAAGAATCCTAGTACAGAAAGAGTACAGGGGTCCAATCAGACAATGCAAAGTTATCCCTAATGAAATGGTTGCCCACCAGCCTAAACCTCCAGTGGTCACAATCAGCTACAAGCAGTAGTCAGAGAAAGTTCTAGGGTTAAAAAAAGACTACAAAATCTGAAAATCTGGAAATTAACTGGAATGAAAGCATGGGACTTCAAGGAAAAACGCATAGCTCCAGTAACTCAGAAAGAAGAGGAAATCTGGCAGGCCAGAGAAGAATGGCAACATCTTAAATCATCATGTGTGAACTGCACACAACAGATATGTGTCAGAGCCAGAAATGGAAATAAGGTACATCATGAAAGCTAGTGAGTGTATGGAGAAGTCCAGGAAGTTATCAAAGGAATGGCAGAATGTAGAAAGAAATGGAAGAGAGAGTGAACATGGCTAGGAAGGGATTCTGTCTGGCTAAGAAACAGGTTAACAGAGCAGTTGCAAAGACAAATGTATTCCAAGTTGCTTGACAGAGAAACTCTATCAGTTTCTTGAAAGTAAATTAGCAGTTGGCACAAAGAAGAAAAATAAGTTTGCAAGGCAAAGAAAGAAGGATAAAGAAAATAGCTGGCAGGCACCACTCATGAGGAACACCAGCACCAACCCGTTCATCAGTTCAGAATACATCAAGGACTGCTGGAAGGAGTATTTCAAGAAGATTCTGAATGAAGTCAACACAGCAAAAGCTATACTGATGCATGCACAATCCAAAACAGAGGACAAGATATCCAATCTAGATGAAGTATGAAGTTCACTAAAGAAAATTAAACCATGGAAAGCAGCAGGCACAGATGAAATCATAGCAGATATGACCTAGATGTTGGGTGTACTAGGGGAAAAACAGCTCCTGAGGGTACTCACATGCATATAGATATAGAGGTATAGTCCAGATGACTGGAGAATAAATATTCTAGTGTCACTCCACAAAAACAAATGGGTTTACTCACAAGTGTGGGCAGTACATACGTGTCAGACTCCTATCATACTTTAAGAGATTGCTGGATAGAGTGACTGATAAATGAATACACAGAATAGCTGAAAGTAAGATGGAAGATGAGCACTTCAGATTCAGATCAGAATGCACAAATGACAAAATGTTTACAGTGAGAGAGATAGTGGGGAAGACGCTGGAAACACTCAAACTGGGCATTCCTAGACATGGAAAAACATATGACAAGGTTCTAGGAAATGTGATCTGGGCAGTCCTGTGATATATCACAGTCCCACAAATACTGACAGAACTAGTGAGGGCTATGTATAAGCAACCAATGATATGAGTATGAATAGTGTTCAGACTCACTGAGACTTTCCCAGTGGGAATGAGTGTGCATCAGGGTTTAGCTCTGAGTCCACTCCTGTTTACACTGGAGTTGAACTACATCAGAAAACAGGTTGGAGGGAACAGGTCAACAAAGATGCTGTACACAGGCAATGTGGCACTACAACAAGACTCTGAACAGTAACTTCAGCAAAGGATAGAAGACTGGAATACAAAACTGAGAGCACATGGAATAAAACTGGGTACAGACAAGGCAGTTAAGATGGCAGCATTTGGAGGAAACAAAATAATCAGAAAATTGAAACAGCAAACAAAATAGTGGAACAGGCTAAAAGCTTCAAGTATCTGGGAAATGTGGTTGAGGAGAAGGAAACTCTGAATGAGGGGTCAAAGCTAAAATCAAAGGTACTGCAGGCAAAGTGTCACGATTAGTGTGTTACAGCAGAATGCCAAAGAAGCTAAAAAGTAAGGTGTACAAAGCAGTGGTGCAACCAGCACTTCTGTATGTCACAGAAACCAGAACAGTAAAAGCAAATCAGCTAGGTAAGGGTGGGGTGTTGATAAGTACAGTTGTGTAAGTCTTATGTACTTGTATCAGTAGATGTTCAAATTCCTCACTGCCTCAGCAGCATTTTGGGTTTTCTGCCGAGGTTACCCAGTACTGGTCTGCTTTCAAAAGCTCAGATTTCCCTTCTTCTCTCTTCCTGTGTCAGATGATTGACTGTGCATAACTTGAGAAGTTAGCCTTCAGCTGTCACAGGAAGTGAGTGTTGAAGCTTTTTCACTTCCACAGAAAAGGAAAGTATCTGAAACCAGAAAATATAGCAAGAGTAAATTCAAAGCCAGTCACAATACCATATAAAACCCAATCCAGCAACAACAGAATTAAAGAAGTTGAAACGTATCTCAGCTATGCATTATCCGGGGGATGGAGGGATGGTGGATGGTTGCTCCCACTAAGGCACTGAGGAATTCTAGCATCTACTATTACAGGTAAGTAGGACTTATGCAACTCTACTATGTTCATCATTCCCACTGCTTCAGTGGCATATTGGGTAAATTGCCAAAGCTTACCCTCCTTGGGAGATGGAAGAATAAGGATATAGGTGCCACTTGAGACTAGTCCTAGCAAGGTCTAACCTGCACTTTGAAAAGGAATCCAGTTTGCAGTGCTTTGGGAACCATGTTGCTGCCTCAAGAATGCTTCTAGAGTCCACCCCTTTCCAATATGCCATTAAACAGGATAAAGCACTAGTCAATGAGCCATAACCTTCCCTGGAGGAGATTTACCATGGTAGTAGTAACAAAAAACAATAGTTGAGGACAACCATTGTGCACTAACTTACTCAGAGACAGGCTGACTTTTCTTAGCCCCAGTATAGGAGACAAACAGCTGTTCAGTATTCCTAAAGGGTTTTGTTCTGTTAAGGTAGCATCTGAGCTGTCCATGTTCATCTACGGTATGTTGAATGTTTTCTCCCTTCTTTTTTTGCTTTAGGATAGAACACTGGAAGATGGCTTGATTCAAGGTGAGTTCAGTTTCAACTTTAGGCATGAATAATGGGTCAGTACATAGCATAACCCTGTCCTTGTGAAAAAGCAGCTAAGGCTGCCCGACCATGACCACTCGCAGATCACAGATTCACCTTGCAGATGACAGAGCAATGAGTAAAACCATCACCAAACTAATGAACCATAAATCAGGGTAGGTTCAAAAGGAGGCAAGATTAATTTTTCAAGAACAAAGTAGATATCCCAGGGAGAAGGAGGAGGAATTTGCTTCTGAGGGAGTCACTTGCATAACATTCCTTTCATAAACTCTTTCACAACAAGAAGAGACAAAACAGGGGGATCCTTGGGCAGACAAGCTGAGATGGCTGCACAATGCACTTTGATAAAGTATATGACAAACCATCTCTTACTAGTCCGCACAAGTATTTCAAAACCAGAGGAGTAGAAATCCCTTTGGGACTGTCATTACTGACCAGTCACCACCTAGAAAACTTATTCCACTCATAAACCTAGTTGTAGGTTTTCCTGCCTCCTTAAATACCTGCTGCATATCCTAATGAAAGATGTGCTTAAAAGGTATCAAAACAGATTCATCCAGGCTTTAGGTTTCAATTGCTCTAAGTTGGGATGTACCATTTGTCTTTAGTGTGTCAGCAGATCCAGTCTTTGTGGAAGCTTGTGGTAACTGCTCTTGGCCAATTTGATTAAAAGGAAGAACTGACTTTGCCTGCGCTAAAGAGGTTTACCACTATCTCTGTTAATTTCTTATGTATTGTTATATGTACATTGGAAATCAGTGGAAAGGATGGAAATGCATACAGGAACATTCCTGACCATGTATAATAAATAGCTGTACACTTAAATGACACATAAAACAATCTATAAAAAACAACCATGTTTTTTCATCTTCAACATACTCGATAAACTGGTGCATTCATTTATACCTGAATAAACGGTGGCATTCAACTTCAGGGCATTTAAAACAAGAATATATGAACACACCACTGATATAGTCAAAGGGGTGAAAACTAATGCATTGAGTAGGCATATAGAGAAACATAGTAGTCATAAGTTTCGGTTTTTGGTTATTCAACACATTATTAATGATGTACAAGGTAGGGTTGTACCTGAACATCTAGATGCATGTGAATTGCTTTGGCAGCTGAAGTTGAATGCCACCGTTTACCCAGGTATAAATGAATGCACCAGTTTATCGAGTATATTGAAGATGAAAAAACATGGTTGTTTTTTATAGATTGTTTTATGTGTTAATTAAGTGTACAACTATTTATTATTAAGTATATTAAGTGTATTAACATTTTTTACGTATTCAGGGTATGTGTTTTTAAATGGAATGAATTAAAATTGAGTAAATGATTAATTAGGAAGGGTATAAAGTAAAGTTAAGTAAGGGAGTTGTTCTGATGAAGTCTGGTTCATATAACAGATGAAAGTGCTCAACTGTATGTTCTGAATAAACCTGTGTTTTGGTCTCTCCTAGACTTTCTCTGATCTATGTTCTGCACTAGTGACGAGACTGAGGTACATCAGGACAGCATCACTTAATGCTGCAGAGGAGCATTTTTTAGTTATGACCTATGTTCCCTCCCCCTTCGTACACACATATATAAAAGGGAAGTGTTAAGTAAGAGAGTTGTTCTGATGAAGTCTGGTTCATGTAACAGATGAAAGCACTCAACTGTATGTTCTGAATAAATCTGTGTTTTGCACTACCTTGGTTTTCTTCTGCTGGTGTGTACACCCATTTTGGTTGTTGTTTGCTGTCCATGGTTATTATGTCTAAAGGATCTACTAGTGGAGGTGGACCTGGTGGTGCAGTGCAGAATACGGGTACAGCTACCAATAGTGATATTATGGACCGTTTGCAACACATGAGTTCACAACTTAATGTTATTTCTGCTCAACTGCAAAATAACTCAAGCCCCCAGTCACAGGGATTTGGTAGTTTGGGGTTACCATTGACCCAACTTATCCGGATGGTACTTTCCTTAATTTTTCTGACAACATGTATCAGAGAATTTGGAAAACAAATCCTTTTAATTACAATACTGAAGGTGGGGCAGTTAAGAAAGCAGTGACTACTGTTCACACCTTAGCCGAGCGAATAAAACAGTTTGAGGACTCTTTATTACAGTATAAAAAGCTTCAGCTTGAGAATAAGTATCTTGAAAGGAACACTGAATTAAAACAAGTCCCTAAGGGGCTTAGAGTGTGTTGTTTACCAAATTCTGCAATTAACAATCAAGAATTTTTAAAGGGATTGGAGTATTTATTTAACTCTGCAGGTTTGGATGTGCTTAAATTAATGGTTAAATACAACTTAAAAATAGACGAGTTAACAATTTTGGAGGAGCACATTCAGTGCATTACTAGTGATTTATTTTTTTCACAACTAAAAGCTTCTTTTGACAGAGCTTTTACTCAGATGGAAAATGTTTGTAACAATATTTTCACTCAGAAGTGCAATAAACTGCAAAGAGATTTAGACGACTACAGAAAAGGGAGGGCGTACCCAAGGTTAACCGGCATTTCGGATGATCAGAGGCATTTCACCAATCAAAATCAGAGAGGATCGGAAGCCGATCTGACGTATGAGGGATGATTACATCAGCAGTCTACACCGGAAGTACCAGAAGTTCGGAATTCACAACGGCTACAACATAAGGCACAGCAGGAGTATTTTTCCTCCCAACGTTCCAGGAACAGAGGTTATCAGGATACGAGTTATGGGGACAGATGTCAAGCCCAGGGAGCACGTCTAAAGAGATGGAATGTGGGTTACAACAACCGCAGAGTGTACTAACTGCTTCTTTTACAGGTAACTGTGTTTATTTTACCAAGGCAAATTGTGTTGTTATCGAGCAAAACTTTTCAACGTTAAATGGGGAAGCAGACAATGCAATAGGAAGTGGGTTTGATGTTGACTGTGGTTTTATTGCGCCTATTTGTTCAGCGTTTGAAGGAGAAGTGGACAATGCATCAGGTTTAAATAACGACTTGGGGAGTGGGTTTGATGTTAATTTTGAAGCTTCAGTATACTCTATATCTGGAAATGAAGACACTTGTAGTACAAATGGAGCTAAATATACTGTATGCAAACTGTTAAAATGAAAAACCTGGGGCATGTTGAGGATTTTGACATTGTTACAGTACACCCAGTGTTAAGTGAAAAAAGTTCAGCCATGTTTAGCAAATGTAAATTCTTTGAATGTTAGTTATGTATCTGATTTTATAGAAAATGATTTATCGGACATGTTTGTTATTGAACATAGTAATTTGGAGAGTAGTAATAGTGAACCGAACAAAATGCATCCTGATATTGTACTAAACACAGGGGGAGATTTTAAAGTATTTAATTTTTCTAGCAAATCGATTGAGTCTGCACATGTAGATGTTTTGTCAAAAGGTTTTACTTTTGTGCCATCAAGAAGAGCCAACTTGGTGAATGTTTTAATTGATTTTAAATTGTTTTTACGAAAACTTAACTTGGGTTTATATTTTAATAATCAGATGTGGAAAGGAATGAAGATGTGTTCATTAGATGGCCTAGTGTTTTTAATCCCCATTACACGACAAATTAATTATCTTCGATAAAATGTGTGAACTGGATTTGAGAGAACATCTAAGAATGTCTAACAGTAAAAAACAGGGTTTTGACAATCTTACCTTATATGAACAAAGGCTTTTAGAGGATATTGTGAGTGACAAAAATGTGTGGGTTATGAAGCTCGACAAAGGCAATGGGATGGTAATGATGGATATGGTGGATTATGTATGTGCAATGAATGGTATATTAACTGATGGTACTTATGAACAAATTTCTAAGAATGAAATTAATATTGCTCACCACAGAATTGACATGTTGTTGGATGACATGCTATTTCAGGGCAATATTACATTAGATGAACATAATTATATGAAAAATGAATACCCAGTTATAGGGAGTATATTTGGTATACCAAAGATTCATAAGTCTTTGGTAAATCCACCTTTTAGACCCATTGTTGATTCTAACAGATCAAAAACATTTTTTATATCCAGATTTTTGGATGAGAAGTTCAAAAAGGTGTTACAAACCTATGATTATATTTGTAGGGATTCTTGGCATTTTTTATCCAACCTTAATAATACTGAATTGACAGGAGAATTTTCTTTTGTAACCATGGATGTGTGTAATTTGTTCAGTGTGATTCCACATGTGACAGGCCTTGAATGGCTAGAAAGACAAATTGTCCTTTCTAACATTTTTGAAGGGTATAAGGTGTACACACTGGCTTCCTTAATGGAGGTTGTGTTGCACAATAACTTCATTTATTTTGAAGGTCAGTTTTTAGGCAAAGAGTTGGTGTGGAGATGGGGGCGGCATGTGCCCCCACCTTTTCCAAGTTGGTAATGTCCTTCTGGAAATCTAATATGGTCTTCAATAGTAATTATGCTCAATATATTACAAAATATACAAGAGTTTTGGATGGCATCTTTTTATTTGGTGTAGAAATTTAACTTTATTAGATGTTTTTTTTTCATAATATTAAAGATTTGGGTGGATTTTTAAAGTTTACATATCAATTTAGTGCAGAGGTCATCCAATACTTGGATGTTGAGATTTCAGTTGATAAAGAACTTAACATGCTGATTTCAAAGATTTTTAAAAGCCCACTTTTTCTAATGCATATCTTGATTATTCTAGCTGCCAGCCACCACATCAAAAGAAAGCTATGGTAAAAGGCCAAATGGTGAGGGCAGCAAGAATGACTACAAGAGATGAGGGCTTTCATCAAGAAATTGAATTTATTGAGAGCATGTTTATAAGTAGGGGCTATCCTAAACCCTTACTGACCAAAATTTAAAACGAAAAAGTTGGGAAAAGGAATAATAATATTTATTTACCCATTTTAAGAAGGATGGAAATGGAAGGTGCAGCACCAATGAGTAAAACAAGTGATATAATCTCTAGGTTTAGCAATGGTAGATTTTCTTTTGTTTGCACATACAACAGGGATACTACAAGTGTATGTGCAATTTTAAAGAAAAACTGGACTGTACCAACAGCTGATCAGGTTTTGTTAAGTAGGTTTGGGAAAGAATCAGTTTTTACATTTAAGAGAGATCTTAATTTTAAAAACCTACTGGAAATGAATGGTACACACTTGAAGGACATGCATATAAATCAAAAAAGAGGTAATTTCAAGTGTGGGAGGTGTAATCAATGTACGCATTTTTTAGAAACAAATCATCTTTTTGTGTTGAATGGTTACAAAATATATATCCACTCGCATTATAATTGTTGTTCTAAGAATGTGGTGTATTTATCTAAATGTTTAGATTGCCCTGTATTTTATGTGGGTAAAACCGCCAGGGCATTTAAAACAAGAATATATGAACACACCTCTGATATAGTCAAAGGGGTGAAAACTAATGCACTGAGTAGGCATACAGAGAAACACAGAAGTCATAAGTTTCGGTTTTTGGTTATTCAACACATTATTCATGATGTACAAGGTAGGGTTACACCTGAACATCTAGATGCATGTGAATTGTGTTGGCAGCTGAAGTTGAATGCCACCGTTTACCCAGGTATAAATAAATGCACCAGTTTATCGAGTATATTGAAGATGAAAAAACATGGTTGTTTTTTATAGATTGTTTTTTGTAGATTGTTTTATGTGTTATTTAAGTGTACAACTATTTATTATTAAGTATATTAAGTGTGTTAACATTTTTTTACTTATTCAGGGTGTGTGTTTTTAAATGGAATTAATTAAAATTGAGTAATTGATTAATTAGGAAGGGTATAAAAGGGAAGTGTTAACTAAGAGAGTTGTTCTGATGAAGTCTGGTTCATGTAACAGATGAAAGCGCTCAACTGTATGTTCTGAATAAACCTGTGTTTTGGACTACCTTGGTTTTCTTCTGCTGGTGTGTACCCATTTTGGTTGTTGTTTTCTGTCCACGGTTATTGAAGTCCAGGGGAGGCCTGTCAGGTTTGGTAGACCTGTTGGAAGAGTGGAGACTTTTGGGGGCAGCGGAGGGTCAGCTACAAGTGTGTGTGTGTGGGGGGGGGGGGTACAGATATAAAAATAAAATCAAGCTGCAGTTGTTACTTTGTGTTTGAGGGCATCTGTAACCTTGTCCAATTGTGTCTGGCAGATAATTATGCCAGTAGCACTACTTAAAAATGTCATGAATAAATGCTGAACCACTTTAGACATTTTTAAATACAAGGAGCAATAAAGTCAAAAAGCCTGCATTCTGTTGACTGATCTTCTGAAAATGCTCAGTAGTTTAGGGGTTAATGCAGCTATGCTCCTCTTATTAACAATAACTATGATTACCTCAGCTAATATATATAACTGTGTACTATAATTGGCTCCCTATCAGATGTATGGGATCTGAAATTGAAAGTCACATTTGTAGTTAGGTCAACTGGCATCCTGAGCAGTTCCAAGACCGCTGTCCCCCTCATCCCAAAGATGCAAACCAAAAATAAAAGTTTCCTGCTCCATGCTGCAATTAATTTATACAACTATGATATCAGCCAATGTTATTTAAATGAATGCCAGTACTACACTGGCACTCATTTGGAAAGTGTTATGAGGTGACAATTCTGGCGCCTAACAGCTTGCTTCCAGGGCGACCGCCTCTTTGCACTACCTTAGCTATGGTACTGTTATGAGTCTTGAAACTTGGAGTAATAAACTGTAACATGAAAAAAAGTGAAGCTTGCTACTATATCATTAAAGCATTTTTTTCAGGGAGGTTTCATTCCCCACATACATAACCGATGTGAGAACAGCTATACTTTGGAGCAGATAGAATATGCCAAGGTGCTACATCCTCAGACTTATGGAATTCTAGAACACAACCTTTTTGCTTAATCATTTAGAAGAAAAACTAGTTTCAGCTGCTTCAGGATTCCACATCTTCTTAACTTGTCTGTCAGAATCTATTTAGTCCATGGAAGGCTGCCTACTGCCATCCATTTAGATTTTTGCAATTTCACAGCTAAGGAAGAAGGAAGCAGAATGATTATCGATGCCTTATTCTGACAAAATCAAATCAGTTCTTCAGAGTTATGTAGCCATTACTAGCCATGCCTGGTCTGTGACTCTCAGAAAACATCTCTCACCTGTAGAAGACAATATTTAACCCCATCTGCCACTTCCTTAGAACACACACACACACACACACACACACACACGCACACCCCCCCCCACACACACACATACATATATATATATATATATATATATATATATATATATATATATGTCTTATTCCTAAGTAGACTGCAATAAAGAAGGCTGTGACATCAAGAAGTAGTTGGTAAGTTCATTCCTACAGCAATTAAACCTTCTTCTGAAAAGTCTCACTAAGAAAAATTGCATTGTCTTTCAAGTATAATATGATAACATTTTAACCACCCTTTTCTCTTGCCTGTTCATGAAAGATGATCACATGCTGCTCTTTCACTTTTCAGACTCAGTTCTCTACACTGCTTATTTAGAAAATATTTTTGCATGGTTTCTTTCGGAAATTTGTTAATAAATGAACAACTGTATTCTTGCAGTTACTAATTTATTGGGAATTGGTATAGTGGTTGGCATAATGCCAGTTTTAGAGCATATTTACTGATATGTCTTGCATCCATAAGGTTTGTCATTCCATCAGACACCTGAGTCTGCAATATATTCAACATTAAGCCTCCTGAGACCATGACCACATATAATTTGAAATTCGACCCAATGAAAATAACATTGGCTGAGTTACACAAACATGATCCACAATCACACAGGACTAGGTGCACTTTCCAAACCCAATACCATGACGAATACTTCAGAAGACAAACAATAATGCTGAAGCCTGGCTTGACATCTGGGAATAATGTCCAAGCTATAAACTAATTTGCTTTTCCTGTTCTAACTTCCAGTTTTAGGGTGACTGACTGGCCCCAAAAAGTATTGGATTAACTGCACAAGAAAAATAAACTATTTCATGCTTATCAAATAATATATAAAAGGTGTATACAAAGATTACATATTTCTCCCACTGAAGGAGGTATGGGCCTCCTTAAAATTGATTACATGTCTAGATCTGCAATCATGGGACTGCATACCTATCTGCTGACCTCATCAGATCCAAGACATCTTTGCTTTATTTAACAGAAGTATTTCAGTATCAAATTGGCATGGACATCACTTGCCAAACCAAAAGTTGGCAAAAATCAGACGGAAACTGAGTGTGCCAGAAAGAATACAAGGACAAAGGTTCAAATAAGAAGGAAAGAAAATTGGAAAATCCATAAATATAGTAGCAAGTTCAGAGATCTCCTGGAACAACCTTGACCAAGATATTGACACAGGAATGGTTAGACAGATGAATTGAAACCAAAAGATGAAAGGCTAATAATGAAGGCCCAATATAATACTATACACTGCGCAACTGTGACAGTAAAGACAACCCTGGAACATATAATCATTGCTGGAGTGTATAGACCACAAAAGTCAAGTGCAGATGACCTAGTGGAATTCATACATTTCTTGCATGAAACACAGGAGATTAAGAATAATATTAGCTGGGGACTTAAATTTATCAGATGCAGACTGGAATAATATTGATTTAACAACGTTAGTAAGGAAATCATTCACAACGTATATTCAGGAACAACAACTGCTTCATATTGTAAAAAAACTTACCCGGGGACAGAACATGCTAGACATTGTTTGTGTTTCTAAAGAAGTTACTGTTACTTCAAGTCAAGTTTTACCAGCGTTAATGTGCAATGATCATGGGGTTATAAAGGTTAATTTGTTGCTAGATAATTCTGCCAAACTGAAATCTAAACCAATGCACAGAAGGTTAATTACAGATTATATGGAAGTAAAACAGTCACTATGTAAAACTAAATGGAGTGAGGTGTTCAGTGGAAAAACTGCAGATGGAATGTGGAAATTTTTGAAACGGAAATTGTTTGAGTGCAAAAAAAAATGTTTAACATCAGGATCTAGGCATACAACATCAGGGGGATGCATTTCCATAAGAACAACATATCTGATTAAGGTGAGAGACAAAAAATATAAGAAATGGAAGAGAGGCCAAACTACAACTTTGAAAACTGAAATAAACAAGCTGGAAAAAAAGATTAAGCATAGGCTGATACAAGATCAAGAAATATTTGAAGAAAGTTTATATAAAGATACTGAACATAATAGGAAACCTTTTTATAGATACATAAGATGTGGAAGGGGTAAAACACACACAAATTGATAAACTGTGTGCAGATTCTAAAATTTATTCTCAGGCACTACAGATTATATTTACGTATTTATTTATTTTATTTGACATTTGTTAACCAGGTTGGTCCAAATGGGCCAGAAGCCCATTTTCAGTGGAGACCCGAGGAGAAAAGCTCCAGAGTATTTACATAAATACATTCACAGTAAAATAAAATGATATATTCTAACTTATACACAGTAGTTAAGAGTGAAACAGTACAACAAGGAAATATACAAAAACAAAAAAGGATTGAGCACCAAAAAATACAGTTTAAAAAAAATTACAATTGAAAGTAAGTGGCATCACTGATTGTGTACAGTATATATTTACAGCTGATGTCTAGGAAAGAACAAAAATAGAGGTTGAAGGAGTCGATGACCTCTAAGAATTTCAGTAATAAAAAATATAATACAATACATAAAATACAATACATACATACAAAATTACATTGCTATAGATATATTTACAAAATCTTATGGAAAACAGTTTGGCTCCACAAAACGGGTGATAAGTTGTCCCAATGACATCCAGGTAACCCCAGATACTGGAATCAAATTAAATTATATAAAAAAAGAACTGCACAAACTGGATCCAAACAAAGCACAGGGAGGAGACGAAATTATTAACAATGACCTGATAACATTTCAGCAAGTACTTACAGTACCATATTTATGTAAAGGCGAAAGCCAAATTAATCAACATAAAGAAGGCAGCCCCAAAGATATTCAAAGAGAAATACAGACAAAGGCATCCAGATATGGAAAATTTCGTAATAAAAAAAATAGTATCACAAAGGGTGAATGTAGAAAAGAAGATTAGTAAAGTAGAAGTTAAAAAATAGAAGTTGAAGCTATGGAATGCCTGCAAAGTGAAGGATTTGATGTAGAAGATCGAACACAGGTTACATCATAGCATGATGGAACGAGTCCCCAAAGTAAGAAGAAACAGGAAGATCAGGAGATATCTAAAGAAGAAATATGGACATGGGAAAGAAAAAGAGATCTATTATGGCGTAATATCTATGCAAAGGAGGAAAGCAAAACTAATCAATACAAAAAGGGCAGCACCAAAGATATTTGAAGGGAAATACAGCTAAAGGAATCCGCCATGGAAAACTTTACAATATAAAAATAAGAAGACAAAGAGGAAAAGCAGAAAAGGAGATCAGTAATGGAGAAGTTAAAGAAATAGAAACTGAGGCCATGAAGTACCTCCAAAGTGAAGGATTCTGTGTAGAAAATCTAATTCAGAAAGTACCACAACAGGACAGAGGAATGGAATTTCAAATTAAGGGGAAACCAGTGGAATGGGAAGCATTTAGTCAGGTGCCATATGAAGATATTTTGGAGCCTTCCACAGAAAACCAGTATAAACATTCGCTTGAACCTGGACAGCAAGGGAAGGAACAGGAAACTGTGGAAACTCTGATGCAGTTAATGTTGAGGAGTGATAGGTCAGTGACTTCTCATATGGCAGAGCAACGGATGGCACAGGAAGAAATTGAAGAGAATGTGGCACAGGAAGATACAATACAACTTTCTATAGAATGCCTGCAAGAAATGGAAAACAAAAAATGTGCCCTCAGTTTAGAAGAAACTGAGCTAAGAGAAGAGTTGCTTGACTTAATAGAGATAGACAAACATATTAAGATCAATGAAAAAAATAGACTGCAGAAGGTCAATAATCCCAAAAAGTCAGAAGTCCCTAGAGATTCATGCGATATAACAAAAGTAAACCGGACATATTACTGTGCAGCTAAACTAATAACTGATAAAGTTCTACCACAAGAACACAGGGTAGTAAGGAAGAGAAAGGGGAGAAATTAAATACCATCATGGAAGTATCGAATACAGAAAACCATAAAGCAGCTTAGACAAGAAGTGCCATTATTAGAAGAGTAAAGAAGAGGGAAGAGATCAGCAAAATTACTCAGAAAGATAGACATGATAAAACAATGCACAATATTAGAACAGATCAGGCTCTATCATGCAATATCACAAATAATAAACTAAAAATCTCAGCACAGGCAGAAAAACTTAGAAGATACGTAGACAGATATAAAGGAAAAGTACAAAATGAACGATTCACTGATGACCCAAAAAAGTTTTATATAGAATTGGGAAATAAGGTAAAAGGAATTGAAAAACCACCAAAAAAGAAGAAATAGATACATTTTGGAGAAGTATATGAAGATCCTGTGGAAAATAACAAAGAAGCTAAATGTCTAGAAGTAAAAGAAAGAATAAGAAGTTTAAAGGTACAGGATATGAAATGGGATGAAGTAACAACCAGAGAGTTTGAAACACAGTTAAGAAAAGCCTCTAACTGGAACCCCCCAGGCCCAGATGCAGTACCTAACTTCTGGTTAAAAGTATTAACATCTTTGCACGAAGATTTAGCCATGAGTAAGAATTATTTATATGCACACCCCAAACAGACACCAACCTGGCTAACAACAGGAAAAACAATGCTCCTACTTAAGAGTGAACTTGCAAGCTACCCTAAAAATTATAGACCAATAACCTACCTTCCAACGACTATACATTGGAATTGATGACAGAGTTTATAGTCATTTAGAAGGAAACTCAATTATGGCAACAGAACAAAAGGGCAATAAAAGAAAGTGATACAGCACAAAGGATCATTTGCTGTTAAATAAAGTCATAGTAGAGAAGGGGTTCCTATCATGTCATTGAACTTTTACAAGTTCGAACCACATATGGTCGAGACCATACGTTCGATTTTGTAAAAGTTTGAGCGTTTGAATGAAAATCTCCATAGGCGGAGGTTTCCATTCTGTTCAATGTGGTGCGATCTCGAAGTTGTTATATTTACGTAGCGGGGGGTGTGCTGCTTACAACAGTTTATTTTGTTGTCCGTTGTGTTTTTTTTTTTTTTTAGGTAGTCGAAGTTATGTAACTTCGAACATAATGGTTCGACTATTAGGTGTTCGAAGTTACATAACTTCGACTATGTGATATAGACCCATAGAGAAGTGTAAAATGGGGAAGAATTTAAGTGTGGTGTGGATTGACTACAAAAAAAGCATTTGAAAGAATCCCACATTCATGGATAAAAGAGTGCTTAAAAATGTATCAGATACACCCTACACTGATCGACTACATTACAGTGACCATGAAACAGTGGCAGACCACTTTGCAATTAAGCCATGATAAAGGACAACGTATTATTCCAGGGATAAAAATCCAAAGGGGGATATTCCAAGGTGACTCTCTGTCATCTCTGCTATTCTGCCTTGCCCTTAATCCATTAAGCATCTACTTAACAGCTTAGGCCATGGCTATAATTCGGCTCCTAGAAAACAACAAAGTGCAAAGACTTCTCAGCTTCTCTTTGTTGATGACTTGAAACTGTATAGCTCATCAGATGAGGAACTGAAATCACAAATGCAAGCTGTCAAAACTTTTTCAGATGATATAAGAATGTCATTTAGCCTTGATAAATGTGCAAAAGCAACCTTTAAATCAGGAAAACTGCAACACCAAGAAAACATCAGTTTGGGACAAGAATCTGATATAAAAGAACCTGAGCAAGAGAGAGTGTATAAATATTTGGGAACTGATGAAGGATCAACAATAAAAAATGAACAAATGCGAAAAAAATTAGTAAAGAGTACTTTAGAAGACTAAAATTATTCCTGAAAACAGAGTTGACATCTAGGAGCAAAAAGCAAGCTATAAACCAATTTGCTCTTCCTATCTTAACTTACAGTTTTGGAGTGACTGACTGGCCCTAAAACAAGTTGGATAGACTAAATAGGAAAGCAAGAAGGATGCTTCATGCTCACCAAATAACTTATAAAAATCACTGCATTCCAAGATTATATATTCCCCAATCTGAAGGAGGGATAGGCCTCCTTGAAATTGATTACATGTATAGATCTGCAATCGTGGGACTCCACACATATCTGCTGACTTCACAAGACCCAAATGTTGCGAAAGCTTTGAAACATGAGGAGAATAAATCTAAGATGACTTCTCTGCTTAGGCTAGCAGAAGCATATCAGCATCAAGCAGGAATGATAAAAATCAGGCAGCAACTGAATGTGCCAAAAAACAAACTAAAGAATATAAGGTAAAGGACCAGAAGAGAAGGCATGAAATGCGGAAAAAGCATAAATATAGTTGCAAGTATATAAAACTTCTGGAAGAACCTCATGTTGATCAGGAACGGACACAGGAATGGTTAAGGATAGGCAAATTTAAACCAAGAGATGAAAGGTTAATATTGGCGGCCCAAGATAGTGGGCTATGTACACGTTAGTTTACAAAGCCCATTGAACATGTGGGAGAAATAGACCAATGTAGGCTTTGTAAAACAGAATTGGAACAGTTGCACACCTCATCGCTGGTTCCGACATACTAATGGCAGAAGGACTGTATACTGAAAGGCATAACAATCTGGTGAGGCTGTGGCACTGGGGACTGTGCAAACATTATGGTACTGAAGTGTCTGGAAAACACTGGAAATATAAGCCACAAAGCATCATACAAAATGATGAAGTCTACATCACATGGGATCATCCATTGCCAACAGTTTAAAAGATAGATGCTACAAAACCAGGTATAGTGGTCCAGGAAAAGAAGACAAAAGTAACATTGATCATTGAAATTACCACACCTAGTGACTACAGTGTCCTGCATACAGAGAGACACAAAGTCATAAAATATCAGGATTTGCAGGCAGAAACAAGAGCAATGTGGAAGAAAGATACCCAGATAATTCCAATAGTAGGAGCAATAGATCTTATAGAAAAAGAGTCGACAACATATTTAGATATGTTACTAATACATGTAACTCCATACAAATTGCAAA
This sequence comes from Protopterus annectens, assembly GCF_019279795.1. NCBI lineage: Eukaryota > Metazoa > Chordata > Ceratodontiformes > Protopteridae > Protopterus > Protopterus annectens. The sequence continues at coordinate 294,590,017 of NC_056750.1, read as the reverse complement.
AGGAGTCTTTACTGGGCACATTGCGAGTGGTGCGAATAGCACTAGCCGTCATCAAAAAGTGAAACAATACTAATTTCATGTACTTTAATCGTACTTTGACCTAGGAATGCGGCCAATTCCTGTCACTGTATTAGAAACCCAAAAAATTTGGAGAAATTAAAAAAAAGGAAATACCATCATGTCTATTACTCACTAGGTCATACAAATATGTGGAGATTCCTCAAGATTAGAGAAATGCACTTATTAAACCTGTCTTCAAGGGAAAGGGGAGTAGGACAAACCCAGAGTCATATAGACCCTTAAGTCTACTTCCATGTTGTAGAAAAATAATGGAGAAGGTAATACTGGATAAGTTATTGTCAGAACTATATAGGTTAGGACTTGAAACCATATATCAGCATGCATATGTTGAAAACAGATCTATTACCACCAGTAACATGATGTTCTATAACAATATAACAGAAGTTATGTACTCACCATAACGTTCGATGTATGTAGTCCATCTCGCCTCACATTCTTACCCGTGGGTTCGGAGCCGAATGTCGGCTCCGACTCGGCCATACTTTTTAGCTCAAAGTCTTTCTATTGGCTGGGCTAAGATGGTATCCCATGCTGCACTGCTCTCTATCCCCAGATCTAGTTTGCTGCAAGCACCAGCACTCATTCTCCGTGCATAACAACACTGAAGGAAAAAAAAAACAAACCAAGAATGAAGGGAACTCTGAAACCAGGCCTAAACTCTAGATCCTCCAGGACGGGGGAAAGAGGGGGGGGTAAGTAAGAATGTGAGGCGAGATGGACTACATACATCAAACGTTATGGTGAGTACATAACTTCTTGATGTTATGTGGTCCAATCTCACCCACATTCTTACCCGTGGGACAGTGTCCCCAGCACCTAAATCCTGGGAGGCTCAGTGAAAAATACTCCTGAGCACTCTGGAACCAAAGGAAGACCTGCCCCTAGATACCACATCTAACTTGTAATGAGTAACAAGGGTGTGAGGAGATGCCCAAGTAGCCGCAGCACAAATATCATCCATAGACAATCTGGCCTGAAAAGCTGTAGAAGTAGATACAGACCGGGTAGAGTGAGCCTTCACCCGGAACAGTAAATCTTTTCCCCCTGAGGTATAAATGAAAGAAATACAACTGGAAATCCACCTGGACAATGTGACTTTGGAAACAGGAGACCCAATTCTGTTTTCTGAAAATGAAACAAACAACTCATTAGATTTTCTCTGGTCTTTCGTTCTGTGCAAATAAAAACGTAATTGTCTGTGCACATCCAATTGATGAAATTTGAATTCTGCCTTGTTTGAGAACTGAGGGAAAAACACTGGCAATTCAATAGATTGGTTAAGGTTACTAACCGATGCTACTTTGGGAAGAAAGGAGGGGTTTGGTCTGAGAGAAACCCTGTCCTTATAAAAAATCAAATAAGGGGGTTTGATTGATAAAGCTTGAAGCTCCGAAACATATCTGGCTGACGTGATGGCTAACAAAAAGACAGTCTTCCAAGTTAAGAATTTTAAATCACAAGTGGCTGCAGGCTCAAAGGGGGGTGAAGTAAGACCCTGTAGAACAAAGTTTAAGTCCCAAGGCATAACAGGCTCCGAGACCGGAGGACAAAGTAACAAAGTGACCTTCAGGAAAGCCTTACAGAGTCTATGTGTCATTAGACTAAGTTCGTCTGCGACATGAAAAGTAGAAATCACCGCCAATTGGACTTTAATGGTTGTGGCTGCTGAACCCTGGTTAAAAAGCATAGACAGGAACTCCAATACAGATGAAACTGGAGCTGCGTAAGGGTCAATCTTTTTTGCATGTGCCCATATTGAAAACCTCTTCCATTTGCTGTAATAAATCTTCCTGGTCAAAGACTTATGAGAGGAAAATAGAATATGAACCACCTCCGGCTGACCCCACCTGCAGAAGATCTGCTCCGCAACTTGACAGTTCAGGGACCACTCGTAAGGCATCATAATAGCTCTGCTTAGCCTGTCTGCAGTCACAATGGACTTCCACGGAATGTGTGTTGCTACCAGAAAACGTTGGGAAGACACTGCCCACTGCCACACTCGCATGGCCTCTCTGCAAAGGGGGATATGACCTGGTTCCTCCCTGTTTGTTCAGATACCACACCACTGACATATTGTCTGTGTGGATTGCAATAGTCCCGAGAGGAAGAAAACTCTGAAGTGCTTGCAACGCTAGTAGCACAGCTCTCTTCTCCAGGACATTGATATGGAGATGCATCTCGTGCTCTTGCCACGTGCCTTGGACTGTCCTGCCTAGATAATGCCCCCCCACCCCATCTGGGAGGCATCCGTGGTCATCGTGGCAACCGGGGGTGCAGGAACGAAGGGCTTTCCCGCATTGAGGTTGTCGGTGCGAAGCCACCAACTGAGATCCTGTTTGCACCTGTCTGTGAGTAGAATAGGGTGAGAAAGTGGAAGACGTTGAAGAGACCACTGGGCAAAGAGTAGCCACTGAAGGAGCCTCATATGTAACCTTGCCAGAGGGACTAACATAATTGTAGCAGCCATTGTCCCCAACAATTGGAGGACCCATCTTGCCTTCACTCTTCTTAGAGGGAGCAAGGTGTAAACCTGTTGTTGTAGGACTCTGATTCTTTCCTGTGGTAGAAATGCCTGCATGAGGACGGTGTCTAATTCGGTGCCTATAAAGGTGACACGCTGTGAGGGCAACAAGGCAGATTTTTCCTAGTTCAATGTGATGCCCAACTGTTGACATAGGTTGATAGTAGCGTCCCTGGTCTGAAGTAGTAGATGCCTGGTGGTGGCAGTAAGGAGCCAGTCGTGCAGGTATGGAAACACTTGGAATCCCTGATGTCTCAAGTGAGCAGTCACCACTGCCATGCATTTGGTAAACACCCTGGGGGCTGTGGTAAGACCAAAGGGCAGGGCTTGAAACTGAAAGTGACTGGCTCCCAGTCGGAAGTGTAGGTGACTTCTGGATGCCCTGTCCATCTTTATGTGGTAGTAAGCATCCTTGAGGTCGATGGAGCACATCCACACTTCTTTTCCCAACAATGGGAGAATAGACTGCAATGTGACCATTCGGAACTTGGACTTTTGCACATGGGTGTTCAATTGGCTGAGATACAAAATGGGTCTCAGGTCCCCTGTCCTTTTTGGCACCAAAAAGAATCTGGAGTAAGTCCCTAATCCGATCTGGTCTGAGGGAACATGTTGGATGTCTCCTTTTTCTAGCAGCTTTGAAACTTCTGAAGCTGCATAATCCCTTTAACTGGGTGGAACAACCGGGATTTTCTTGATTGGAGGGGGATTTCACGAGAAGGGAATGACATACACTCTGGAAAGTATTTGTAGAACCCATTGGTCCTGGGTGATATCTTGCCAGGCCTCCGGGTATAATGAGATTCAACCCCCGACTGGCTCTGGAAATGCACAGTCGGGCCTCCCATCAGGAGTGGCGGTAGGGAGAACCACGAAAGGAATCACGGTCTTCCGAGTTGCGAGGGCTTCCTCTGACCCTAGGGCGGCATCTCCCTGAATAACCACCCCCTCCCCTGCCTCTGGAGGGGGGCTCACCTTGTGCACCAGGAAAAACCCTCTGTGATTTCTTGAACCACATTTTACCACACCTCTGGGCCTTGGGATAAGGCCTAGAGGGAAGGGAAAAACAGACTCCTATGGCAGACAGAGTTTTCCCTCCTGCTAGCATCTAGTGAGAATGTCTTTCACCTTAGTTCCGAACAAAGAGGAACCATCAAATGGGGTGTCGATGAATGAAGACTTGAAGGCCTCCATGAAATGACAAAGGCGCATCCAGGGCTGCCTCCTAAGAGCAACTCCTGAACTTGCTGCCCTACTTGCTCCCTCGGCTGTGTAGGAGATTAGCCTCATGGAGGAGTTTGCAATAGAATTGAGGGTAGACATCTGAGCGTTGACCTTCTGGGCCACCGCATCAGAAACGTTACTCGTGAGAGTATCTCCAAGCTCCTTGAGGAGATCTCTCTGGAGCCATGTAAAGTGTGATAAGTAATTCAGTGACTGTAAGGTAAAGGTCACTGACGAAAACGTACACTTCCCGTACTGGTCCATAGTCCTAGACTCCTTGTTAGGGGGATGGACGGTGGAAGAAGTCTCAGCTAATTTCTTCTGGGTGGCAGCTGCCACCACCATGGCATCCACAGGGACTCCCTTGGATAGAAATTCCTAATCAGGAGGAGCAGACAAAAATTTATTGGGTCTCCTGGGGACTGGTTCCACAGAGTCAGGGGTTTCCCACACCCTTCGACAAACCAAATGCAGAAGCTCGTCGAAGGGTGGAGATACCCAGGAGGTGGAGGGCTGAGCACCAAAGGCCTTCAGGAAGACTGACTCCTCCTCAGAGGGGGATTTGGATGCTCAGGCACCTCTTTGCTTCAAAATCTCTAGGATGTCAGAGAAAGAAACATCCTCAGAGGATGACTTAGGGGACCCCTCTGATTCCTCTAGGTCACTGTCTGATGTGAGAGACTCATCCTGGGAATCTATGTGCTTCCTCTTGCACATTTTCTTTGTGGGTGGCTCCTCAGGCAAAAACTCTGAGGGGCCCTCAGAAATATGGGGACCACTCGTGGGGGTACCCTGAGGCCTTGGTGCTCCGCTGTCCAGAGATAGATGGCAATCAGAGACCTGCACCGGTGTTGTAGGGGACAGAATGACCGATCCATATGATGCCGCTGACGACCTGGCCAGTGCGCTTCGCATGGCCTCGAAGTCTGGTCCTCCCAGATTCGAAGAACGACCAGCCTCTGAAGCCAAGACAGGAGTCAGGCCTCCCTGCGCTGAAGCACAGAGAGGGAGACTAGAAGCCGAGAGGTGTCCTGAAGCCTCTCCCTCGGGTCTGACCAAAGAATCTTGAGTCCTGAACCTCGTGGATGGCGCCGATGGGGTCGGAGCTGACGTTGGAACCGATAAGCCGATAAGCCAGGAGGGGCTGTTGGAACCAACCTAGGGATATCACACGGAGCTGAGCACTCCGGCTCCGAAAGCTGAGATGTGCTCGGAGGAGGAAGTATCGATGCAGGTTGAGGGACTGGCTCCGGAGCTGACTGGGTCAGAGCCAAGAACAATTTAGCCAGTACCAGTGACTGAAGAAGTCTCTGCACCACTCTACTGATGTCCACATCTGATAAGGTCCTGGAAGATTTAGAGGATAGGGAAGGAGAATGGGACCTCCTCTCTGAAGGGAACCTGCGAGGAGGGGATACTGGCCTAATGCTAGGCGACCGGCTCATAACAGGCTCCAAGAAAACTGAAGCCGAAGCAGGTTCCATAACCACTGACACTTCCTGCGGCCCCAAGGACAATGGAGCCGAGGATGTCGATGAAGACTTTGCTATTTTCTCTGGTGGCTCCGTGGAGACTGATGGAGCCAGAGATCGCTTTTTTGCTTTTGAAGATTTTGCCTTAGAGCTGGAAGCACTCTCCAGACCCTCCTCGAAGGAGAGTTTCAGAAGTCCCTTCAAAATCAATTTGTTCTTCCTTTCCTGAAGAACACACGAGCTAAAGGCATGACAGAAACTACACAATTCCTGGAGATGAATCGCTCCCAGACAGTACACACAAACAGAGTGCCCATCAGTAATGGACATTTTATAACTGCAGTTGGAGCACTTCTTGAAGACCGAGGGCTTATGCTCCTTAGTATCTTTGGACATAGTTAACCAACAAGTAACTAACTGAAAAATAGACCAACGGTCAAACAGTCACAAGCGCGGGAACAAGCCAAACAACAGACAGAACACCACAAAGATCTCTAACTCAAACGATCCTCAGACACAAATACAAGGGGGGAGGACTAATTCCTCTAATTTAAATGGGTTTACTCCACGGGAAGACTTTAGCACACAAGGAAAGCAAGGGGACAGACTAGGTCCTCTAACTGAAATGGGCCTAGCCCTGTTGGAAACAGCTAGTGGGATACCACAGAATACACAATCAAGAAAACACAACTTTTCCACAATACAGTCAAGAACACACACAATAGCTATTAAAACAGCTTTTTTGCAAAAACTTCTGATATAAGAAGAAAAAGGGTACTTAGCCACAGCCAAGAGCGAGACCACGTCCGAGCTACACGAGTGGCAAATGAGATCTGAGGATAGAGATCAGTGCAGCATGGGATACCATCTTAGCCCAGCCAACAGAAAGACTTTGAGCTAAAAAGTATGGCCGAGTCGGAGGCGACATTCGGTTCAGAACCCACGGGTAAGAATGTACGCGAGACTGGACTACATAACATTAATAGTTATGAATGTAAAATTGTGCTGTGATGTAATTTATGTAGATTTCAACTTTAGCATTTGGCAGGGTCATACAAAAAACACTGATCAATAAATTAGTACAACTAGGTATTGAAGTACTCTTGATAAGATGGATAGCTGCATGGCTTACAAATAGGACATGGCAAGTGTCATACAGCAACTGGACATGTGAAATCCTTGGTTACAGTCAGGGTGTCCCACAGAGCTCTGTCCTAGGCCCTTATTTGTTTAGATTGTATCTTTCAGACCTAACTTTTTCATCTGAGGTGTTCTGCTGTCTATATGCAGATGACCTGAAATTGGGTAAATTGATTACATGTGTTACAGATAACGCATGCCTGCAAAATAACTTGACTAAATTGACCATTTGGGCACAGAAGAATAATATGCTGATAAACACATAAAAACTAAGCATATGAGATTTGGGAGACAAACTGAAAGGTTTATATTTAATACAGCACACAGTGATTGAAACTGTAGACTCATTTAAGGATATGGGTATATGGGTAAATTGAGTTTTTCTAATCATATTAACCAATTGGTTAATGATAGTTATAGAACTATAGGTTGTATAAAAAGATTTATAAAGTCTAGGAAATCAAAAATGATGACGTCACTGTTTGTTAGTTACATTAGACCTAAACTTGAGTATGGAATAACAATATGGAAACCCTATAAGAAAAGAAGCATGAGTAAACTGGAAAGAGTACAGCAGAAATATACCAAGAGCATACATGGATGAGAAAATTTAAGTTATTATGAAAGACTAAAATATCTGAACTTGTACAGCGTCTCTTACAGATATCTAAGAGGAGATCTTATTCAGGAATATTGGGCATTTAGAGACAACTACCTCTGGGAATGTTTGAGGTTATCAAAAAGCACTAGAGAATCATCAGACAACCTATGTAGAAGATTCTATAGAAATGAGAAGTGCAAAGTTCAAGGTAGAGCAGTCAAGGGTAAAGTGCCTCTAAAGAGTAAACAATCAAAATCCGTAGGTAAACACAAGAGGCAACAGCACAACGATCGAAGATGACCGTTTATTAAAACACAACAGATAAAAAATAAAACAAGTGAGCACTTTCACGTTCAACAGAACGCTTCTTCAGACTTAATGAATGAGTAAAGTGCTCTCAATTAAATACAAATCAATGACCTAAGTATGGCCAATCAAAAACAACATCCTGTTGAAAACAGCATCCACTAAAAACCTGCGAACTTGCCATTCAAATAAAATGACCTACTTAGTCCTAAAACCTAATAAATATGGAACATAAAACATAAGTTTGTAAACACTTCAAAGGCACTGACAAAGCTGTTAAAACACTCAAAAAATACATAAATAGATATTAACTACTAAAAGGAGGCTACAAAACAATTCTATGGTCTCTAACTATATGAAACTAAAACACCCTAAAACACAATGTTATATTGAAAAAGTGAAAACCACTGTTTCACAAAAAATCTCACTAAAAATTATTAATGCTATCTAAAAAATGTGCAATATCCAATAAAATAAAAATATAAAATGTGCAATTTAACATGTATGCACTCCACCGAACTTGCGTACAGAAGACACCAAGTAAAAAAATTATAACACTAAACCTGTCTAGTGAGCAAAGGGTCGTTCAGGTAAGAAAGGTTTCAGAGAAACCTTATCACTGAGCCCATGGGCCTTGTCAGCTTGTAGCCTCATAATCCATTTACCCTCTTGCTTCTCAGTATAATTTCTGATGTCATCTAATCTAATCATCTTATTAATCAATTCTATCGCAAAAAAGATTAACTTATGGGTTTTATCACTATTCATTACGTGTTTAGCTAACGCGCATTACTATCATCTTCTTTCTTGATGGCGTATATATGTTCCCTAACCTGCTCTCTTAGGGTTCTATTGGTTTTACCTACATAAAAGGAGGTACATTTCTGGCATACTGCTAAATATATCAACTTCCTTGATCTACAATCTGCATAATGATCAATTCCTGTATCTGGATGAACAAAGGTATTGTCACTAGCCATATAAGAACATTGATAGCAATTTCTGCAGGAAAAAAGTTCCTTTCCTCACTGAATGTATCCTCTCTTTCTTGCTTTTGTCATAGCACAAAAGTCTTTTCAATCACTTCGTATTCTTGTAGGAGAACCTAGGTGTGGCACCTACAACTTCCGTAATCTTTTCATCTATAGTTAGTATATTCCAATGCCTAGTAATAATCTCACGTATCTTTTTGTTATTTGTGAATGGAATAACTAACCTATTCACCATTGTCGCTGGGTTTTTGTCTCTTTTTCCTTGATTATCCACACTATTGTTCCTCTTAAAAAAAGGTTTACCGTGTCTCTCTCTGTTGGTGACAGTGCTATCAAATAGCTTATTAACTTTATTAAGATGATATCCCCCGGCTTTAAATTCTTATTCAGGGGTTGTTAAAGTTACCTGAAAAACAATATTTTGGCTTGTTAGCCTTGAAGCTCTCAAAGCCTGACTCTTGACTATATTACGATAAACATGTGGAGGATGCATACTGTTGCAATGTAGCAGGTTGTTCTTGCAGCTTTTCCTGAACATCTCTGTATGAATAAAGAAGATGATAGTAATGCGTTAGCTAAACACGTGATGAATAGTGATATAACCCATACGTTCACCTTTCTTGCGACAGAGTTGATTAATAAGATTATTAGATTAGGTGTCATCAGAAGTTATACTGAGAAGCAAGAGACTAAATGGATTATGAGGCTACAAGCTGACAAAGCCCATGGGCTCAATGATAAGGTTTCTCTGAAACCTTTCTTAGCTGAACGACCGACCCTTTACTCACTAGACAGGTTTAGTGTTATAAATTTTTCACATGGTGTCTTCTATACACATGTTCGGTGGAGTGCATACATGTTAAATTGCACATTTTATATTTTTATTTTATTGTATATTGCACATTTGTTTAGATAGTATTAATTTTTAGTGAGATGTTTTTGCGAAACAGTGGTTTTCACTTTTTCAATATAACATTATGTGTTTTAGGGTCTTTTAAATATAAGTTTCATATAGTTAGAGACCATAGAATTGCGTTGTAGCCTTCTTTTAGTAGTTAATATCTATTTATGTAGTTTTTTAGTGTTTTAACAGGTCTGTCAGTGCTTCTGAAGTGTTTACAAACTTATGTTTTATGTTTCATATTGATTAAGTTTTAGGACTAAGTAGGTCATTTTATTTAAATGGTAAACTCGCAGGTTTTTAGTGGATGCTGGTTTCAATAGAAGGTTGTTTTTAATTGTCCATACTTAGGTCACTGATTTGTATTTAATTGAGAGCATTTTACACATTCATTAAGTCTGAAGAAGCTTTCTGTTTAATGTGAAAGCACTCACTTGTTTTATTTTTTGTCTGTTGCTTTTTAATAAACGGTCAGCTTCAATCGTTGTGGTGCTGACTCTTGTGTTTAACTACAGAAATTAAAAGTGCACTAATTGGCTCTCTGACACAGTAGCTGATGCACGGAATAGACTACCAAATTACATTAAAGCAAGTACTAGTCCACATATTTTTAAGAACAGCGTGGACACTTTATGGGAACAAGTGTTTTGGTATATTGGCAAGCTAGAAGGGCACTAATGCCCGTGCTTGAAATATTTGTATGTATATATGTATGTATGCAATATAGTGGACTACATACACAATCATTTCCAAAGTTCACAGAAAAGGGGGGAGAAACAGACAAATTCAAGTTACATAAGAGAGACTTGGAAACAGTCGCACATCTTGTTGTTGAATAGGGTTGCCGTTGCCAGACATCCCTATTTGAGAGGGACTGTTCCAGGATCTGCCACCCAATCCAGATTCCTGCACTGCCGGTTAAAATCCTGGTGAAACAGCCTCTGTTTTGTGATTCTTGATTGGCCCATATACCAGCATATGGGGCAATCATAAATTGCAAAGCAAAGCCACTTCTGTTCAATGCGGAACTGGCTGTTTTTCCACATTAAAGACCCCCCCCCTTTTTTTTTGGTCTTCACTTAGTGTAAAAGACCTTTTTTTAGTTCCCTACCTGTCCTTTGACAAATCTGGCAACCCTGGATGTGATACACTCAGGGCAGAAGGACTGCATACTGATAGGCACAATAATGAAGCAAGACTGTTCTGTTGAGATTGTACAAATAATACAATCTAGAAGTAGCTGAGAAGCACTGAAAATACGAACCACAAGCATTACAGAGAATGATGAAGTTTATATCATATGGGATTACCCATTACCAACAGTTAAAAAAAATAGACGTGAGAAAACCATATATAGTAGTCCATGAAAAAAGACATAAGTAACATAGATCACTGACATTGCTACATCCAGTGATTACAGTGTCTTACGTACAGAGATACACAAAGTCTTAAAATACCAGGATTTGCAAGCAGAAGCCAGACCTGTGCAGTTCCAGTAGTAGTAGCAGCAGCAACAGTTTATTTATTTATTTAACATTTGTTAACCGGGAAAGTCCGACTTGGAATTAAGCCAATTTTCAGCAGAGGCCCGGGGAGAAATACTCCAGATGCATGTCTTTGTAACATGGGAGGAAACCGGAGCACCAGGAGGAAACCCACATGAATGCAGGGAGGACATGCAGACTCCATGCAGAAGGACCCCCAGTTGAGAATCAAACCGGAGAAACTCTTGCTGTGAGGCAACAATGCTACCGCTCCACCACTGCGCTGTCCCAACAGGTCTAATAAAACAGAATTTACAGTCATATGCTACCAATACATGAAAACCCATATAAATTACTGAAGGTGTCATTTCGGGGCACACAGTGGGTGCTGAGAACAGCACTCTTTATCAGAGACTGAAGCAGTACTAATTTAATGAACTCTAACTGTATCCTCACTTGGGAATAGGGTCCATTCCCATTATGGTATTAGAAACCCAAAAGTCTTGGAAAAATTAAACAGAGAGCAGCCCTATGAGAATAATAAAAGGACCTGTGAGCAAAGGAGCAGCCACATGCACAACTGCATACCCCAAAATGTACGAATATGCAGCTGGTATGCAAATGGGGAACCACAGTATAGTACTACATTGTGTACTATGAAGACGTATTTATTGGGAGTTACACCTGAGGAAGCACTATGCAATTTACAGTTGTCTGGTGGCTGAAGACCAAGAAATGGTCATGTATTACTCTAGCTGACGAAGATGAGAAACATCACCACTTCTTGGAATGACACTCCATGGAACATTAAAACAAAAACAATTACTTAAGTGAAAAGGGGATGCAAAGGCATGTTTCAAGGTTGAGTGAAGGGCACACAAATACATTGTCACAACCACATCCAGGCCACCTACAACACAGTGACATAATACAGCCCTCACCAATGGGAAATGCAGTTCTACTCAATCCCTCCATTATCACAGTGTGCTAATGACTCGCAGTTTTCAGACAAGGCAACAATGGAGAATCAGTCCTTACCATGAGTGCAGAACACCAAAGAATTATAAGTACATGGTTCTTTTTTTTTTCAAAACATATTTTTATTGATTTTCAATACATGAAACAATACAAACAATTGCAGAATTATAATGAATTTACAAATGTAGGATAATCATCAAATAATAACTATATATAATATATACACTAGTGCTGCTCAAATATGTCTCACTGAGATACATGGAATGAGAAAAAAAAAAGAAAACACAAACACATTTGTGAGCAAATAAAATTATAACTGTAATTAGATTATTTACCTTATTTGTCAATTATAAAGCCAAACAAGGAGAAAAAAAATCTACTTCGTGATCTAAGCCACACAACCACATGGTAATGTAAAGGGGGGGGAGAGACTATGGAAACAAGTATAACAGGGGATATTCAGACTGGACCATCTCAGATCAGTAGAATGTTAAATATTAGTTACAGGGACAAATAGGGCATACCAGAATTTCTGGAGGCAAGTATAGGAGAGGGTGTTCGACCTAAATCTTTCAGTTCAATAGGATATTAATTGTCAGCTAAAAGTTCAAATAAGGTATTCCAGAACTTTTTGAAGTATATGTGTTTCTGGGGAGTTATTATTAGGAGTTTTTGAGAGGTAATATATTTAACTGCCATGTTCCTAAGACCATTCCAAGACATCGTACGGTCCACCCAATTTTTAGTAATGTAGAATTTAACTAATAGACAAATGGTGATTAGAATGTGAGATTTTAGTTTATTAATATTAAAGTTTGTGATATGTAATAACGCAATTTCCCATGAGAGGGTTGATTTGTGATATCCCATTTTTTCAAGTCTCACCTTAAGGGAGCACCAAATGCTGTGGGAGTATCTGCAGAACCATATTATATGGAGAATGTTGGCTTGGGGATAGGAGTTTCATAGTTTCATAGTATAGTACTAGGCTATCTGCCCTGGGGCATTTGTAAGCCTAGCCATAGTGATGTGGCTTTTGCCACCCCATGAAATGGTACAAAAATGTACAGAATAAATCTAGAATACTGTGCCTCTGTCTAGTAGTGACACAATGAAGGTCCCCTTATATAATAGAATAAGTTTACTGTGTCCCTGTCTAGCAGTGACACAGATGTGACCCATGGGGTAAACTTACGATCTCCCATCCACTCATTGAGATTTCTCTTGAAGAGAGTCAGTGAGGGGCTTTGCCTAATACGAACTGGGATACTGTTCCAAAGCATGGGAAGCCTCTGGGTTATGAATCTATCCCTCCAGCATGTCCTATTCATACTTGTGCCGAGGTTTAAGTCTTTAGCTCTTGTGGTCCTGATGGATTTGGATTTTTTGAGGTGGAGCATGTCCATCAGATCCTGATTGGACATGGCCTTGTACGTCAGGCAGAGATCACCTCTGAGCAGGCGGTATGCTACTGAATAGAGCTGAAGTTTCTTTAGTCTGGCAGAATAAGACATATGTTTGAGACCCTTGATCCTTTTGGTGAGGTACTTTTGTGGTCTCTCCAGCTGTTGCAAGTGCCGGGTGAGGTACATACCAAATGGGGCATTGTACTCAATCATGGGTCTGATGAGGGAGGAATATAGGGGTACAATGACATCCTTGGATCTGGATGTGAATCCCTTCATGATGAGGTGTGCAAGGTAGAATGTTTTTCTAACCACTTTGGCAACGTGGGTGTCAAATGAGAGGTCGCTGTCTACTTGGGTCCCTAGGTCTCTGATTACTTCTTCCATACTCAGTGGGTTGCTGTCTATGTGATAATTTGTGGGTACTTTGTTTTTTCCAAAAGGGATGACTATACATTTTTTGGCATTTAGTTTAAGGCCGTGACTACGGCACCAGTTGTCCGTTTCAGTGAGGCCTTTTTGTAGGATGTGTGTTTCTGCTGGTGTATCGACTATGGCGCCTAGTTTGCAGTCATCTGCGAACTTTGTCAGCCACAGCCCTCCCATGTTTGCTTTAACATCTGAGAAATAAATGCAGAACAAGAGGGGTCCCAGGACAGATCCCTGTGGGACACCACTTGTGACTGGCTTTGAATCTGACATTGCTCCAGTGATTTTAACTTTATGGGTTCTGTCCTTTAGCCAGTTTGCAACCCATCTAGTGACATAAGGGTTTACTTTTAAGCTGTTTAGCTTATCTATGATGCCTGAGTGGGGTATTGTGTCGAAGGCCTTAGCCAAGTCCAGGTATGCTGTATGGACTGCTTTGCCCTCATCAATGGCTCTAGTGACTGTTTCGAAAAAGTCAACCAGGTTTAAAAGGCAGGATCTGCCCTTTACAAAGCTGAACTGGGTGGGGTCAAGTGTCTGTAGGTCCCCTATGTCTCTGTTTATGAGTTCCATAATGATTCTTTCCATAGCTTTGCAGACCAGGCTAGTTAAGCTTATGGGGCGGTAGTTTCAGGGTCTGTAGAGGCACCCCTTGTGGAGTGGGACCACTGTTGCTGTACGCCAGTGTTCAGGTACATATCCCGAAGTAAGGCTAAGGTTAAATAGCATTTTTATGTGTGGGTTTAGCTCCTCTTGGAGTTCACGTAACACGCACCCCGGGATACCGTCAGGTCCCATTGATGCTGTGTTTTTTGCTTTGTTTAGGGCGGTTCTCACTTGGACATCTGAGATGACAGGGAGATTACATTCAGCCTAGGATAAGTATTTCTTCTTTTGGGGTGAAGGAGGCGAGAAATTTGCACTGAACCTGTCAGCCAGAATGTTAGCAATATCTGTGGGTTCATTGTATTTTTTGTTGTTGTGAACCAACTCTGAGCATATCTGAGGATTTCCGCCCAGGTTTCTAACATAGCTGAAAAAGGCTTTGTGGTTATCTTTAGTGTCCTTAGCGATTTTTCTCACAAAGTTTGCCTTGGATGTTTTTATGAGAGAACGTAGTTTTCTGCTAATGTTGATCAGAGATGTCTTCCCTTCATGGGATTTCGCTCTGACATGCAGTAGCTTCCTTCTTTTGTTATACAATTTGTTTATGGCTGAGGTCCACCAGACAGGATGCTTACATTTGGTGGAGAGGGACTTGGATTTGTTTGGGATTGCATGATCCATGCATTCTTGGAGATGTCCATAGAAAGCATTTGTGAAGGATTCGGCATTGTGGGATGTGGTATCCACTGGCACAGTGGGCTTAAAGGATACCATCTCAGTCTTAAGAAGAGTGAAGTCTGCTTTTGAGAAGTTTTTCACTGTGGTCTTTTGTGCTGGGGGTAGAGGTGGGATATGAAGATCCAGGGTGATTAGTTTGTGGTCAGATCTCACTAGTGAGGGGTATACTTCTGGTGTGGAGCATTTTGTGCCCATGTTTGTGATGATCAGGTCTAGTATATTATCTCCCCTAGTGGGAGAGGTGACTAGTTGTTCCAGTGCATTTGAATTTATGAATTCCAGGAACCTTTGGGCTAGGTTATTAGGGCTAGAATAATGTACCCAATCTATGTTTGGGTAGTTGAAGTCTCCCAGTATGATGGTATTTTGTGATACATTCATATCCTCCAATGTCTTCAGGAAGGCTGAGTGGGGTTCTTGAGATTGGGAGGGTGGTCTGTAACATGCTACCAGTTGTATAGCAGTTTTGCCTATGGTTAGTTGCACCTGTATGGTCTCTGATGCTTCATGTGTTGCTACTAACCTGGAGGTGTGGGTGTCCTTTATGAATATAGACATTCCCCTCCCTTTGTGGTTCGGCCTGGGTTTTGGGGCCGAAAAGCATGATACGAGGTATAGCCTGGTAGCGCTGGGGTGCACTCAGGAGCCTTGAACCAGGTTTCAGTTACTGCACAGACGTCGATGTTCTCCATGCTGAGGAGTGCATCAAGTGCCTGCATCTTGAGATTTAGACTTCTGGCGTTGAGCAGCATTACCCTTAGTTTTTTTCCATTTTTGTTTTCTAAGGAGGTGGGTTTGTCTTTTGAGCCTTGCCTAAAAAGGCACTATGGGGTGGCAAGAGCCTTAGCCAATATCCGGAAGCCCAGTGGTGACAGGTGTAAGCCATCCCTTGCGAAGCACCGTGGCTTGTCCAACATATCATCCCAGGCAGACAGACATTGGATCCCCTTAGAATGACACCAGTACTTGAGCCAATTGTTAAAGCTGATCATTTTGTCTTTGTATTGTGGCATCATTCTTGGTGAGGGCAAGATGCTGCTCAGGGTCAGGGTCATACCAGCCTGGGCTACATAATTGGAGAGCTCCTCTATGTCTCTTTTCATGTAGTCCAGGGAGGTACGTCTCAGGTCATTCACACCAGCATGGACAATGACGGAGTCATATTTGTACTTGCTTTGGAGTGACCTGAGTGTGTGTGTTATGTGGCGGATCCTAGCTCCCGATAGACAACTCACAGTCACCTTCTCCTTGTTCAGCCTGGTCAGTGGGACATCAGTGTGTCTGACTATGGAGTCACCTATTACTAGTGTATCAGGCAAGGTGTTTGGCCTTAAGGGCTGCGATTGGTCGACACACTGATTTATTGAAGTATGTGTTGCATGTGTTTTGTTTTGAGGTGGTGGATTTTTGGATGTCTGCTTTGGGAGCCTCTGTTGTTTTGGTAAGTTTTTATTAGAGCCTCCGAGTATGTCTTTGTGTTTTTATGTGTTTGGTTTGCAGTTGTGGTAGGTCTATGTGGGACTGGGATTGTTGTGTGTGTGGTTGCCATCTCCTCCTGTCTGGTCATGCCAGCCCTGAGTTGAGAGAGTTCAGCCTCCAGTTTGGCTATATAGTTGCATCTCTCACATGTATTTGTGTTTGTTGGGAGGAGGAGAGGGTTGTCTGTGTACATGAGACAATTGTAGCATTGTCTCAAGATGCCCAGATTGACCAACTGAACTGGAGACGACGCCAGTAATCTACCACTCGACATGCTAGAACAGTATAAGGGAGTGGTATACCTTTAAGGGAAGTGGATATTCACAGGGGTGGTAAGTAGATGTAGTGCTTTACTTAGTACGAGAGTGCTTACTTAGTAGAGAAGTATTGAGAACAAGTGCTAGGCTTATAATACAGTGAGTAGTCTGGTTATACTAAGAGTAGAGCTTCCTTAAGGGAAAATTTGAAGAGCAGACTTGGCGGAGCCAGAAAAAGTTTAAAATTGCCTATGCGCACGACCGCGCAAAGCCGTGCAAATGCGGATTTTAAACAGTGAACTACAAAAGAGCTAGAAATGGTCCCAAACAACCAATTACTACAGCTTCTTGTGCTGAGGTCACTTCCCCCAAGGACAGGTAGGCTGCTCAAGGCTCCCCACTCCCACTGGTGAGCAAAGAAACTTCCTTCTATCCAAGTAAGGTAATGGACAACACAGGAACTACACCACAGCCCAGAATACAGCAATGCCTGTAAACTGGTCTAAATTAGTCAAGGAAGGTGGGAAAACAAGGATTATTTTTTGTTTTTTTGGTAGAAACACACAGATTTAATTAGTTACACAGGCTAGCACACTTTAGTGGGCAGCCTCCACAGTTAAATTAAACAAACAAACAAGCAAACTTTCGATCAAATTCGACTAAATGTAACTTTAAGTGCAGATTTTAAAATAATGCAGCAATCAGTTAAAAAACAGTTCAGGCTAGTTCAGGGTAAGCTACAGAAGCTATTTCAAGTGAAAAAAAGCAAAGATACTTAAATCCAGAAGGTAGTCACTTTTCTGAGTTCCCTGCTGCTAGGACCACTCTGTAAACCCACGTGGAGCTTGTCTGAGCAGTATAGCCAGAAAAAAATGCCCAGAGGCGGATTTTAAACAGTGAACTACAAAAGAGCTAGAAATGGTCCCAAACAACCAATTACTACAGCTTCTTGTGCTGAGGTCACTTCCCCCAAGGACAGGTAGGCTGCTCAAGGCTCCCCACTCCCACTGATGAGCAAAGAAACTTCCTTCTATCCAAGTAAGGTAATGGACAACACAGGAACTACACCACAGCCCAGAATACAGCAATGCCTGAGTAACATGGGCATGCAGATGATATATTCGGATTAAATTTATTTAACTTGACAAGAGTAAGATATAGATTATTGGTGATCATAAACTGTGTATAAATGAGTTTTTTAAAAGGGGAATAGGAGAGAGTGGAATTAATGGCAGCTAATTTCTGTTCCATTGAGAGGTTCACTCCATGTTTGTTCCAGTAATCAGCAAAAACTAGTTTATCTTGATGTAGAATTGTGCTAATAAATTTATATGCTACAGATAGCATGTGCTTGTTACCGTTAGAATCTCCATTAATTTTGAGACCTGATTGACATCTGCGTTATCTACGATGTGGTCAAGGGATAGAGTGGCAATAAGTTTCCTTATTTGTCTCAGTTTTATAGTGTGTTTTATAGATACCTTTATTGTTTCCCGTAGTTTTGTGAGTGATAAATCTCTATGTTTATGGATAACCCATAATATATATTCCTTGATTACAGGGTAGTCTGAAAAGTTAATCATTTTTCTATCTAGTTTAAGGTTAGGGTTTAGGTGGATAGGTTGTAATAAAATAAAAGCTTTTTCCAGGTTTAAAGATTTAAATAGTTCATGTAGGGATTTGATTTTTTCCTTTGGGATACGATGTATCTTTATGTCTTTAAGGCCTACTGGATCTATGAAAGGAAGAGTTTTAGGGTTAAGTTTATTGTTTAAGGCATGATTGAACCACATTTTAATCCAGTGAGGGGACCGTATGGGGTTACTGGGTTTGAAGTTAGCAATTTTGATTAGTCTATTTGCATGTAAGATTCTATAATAAAGTTGTAGGTCAGGCAGACCAAGCCTTCCTTTATCTTTTGAGAGTGTGAGTGTTTGATATGACATTCTTACTACTTTTGGATACCAGATGAACTTTGCAAAGGCTTTGTGGATTTTGGAGAAAAATATATTGGGAATAGTGGACAGAGATGCATGGAAATGGTAGGAATTTTAGGGAGGATGTTCATCTTAATAATGGAAGTTTTAGATAGCAAAGGAAGTTTCATCTGTTGCCATCTGGACATGTCTTGGGATAGTGCTGCCCATACTTTCGTTAAATTGGAATGTAGTATAGAAGGTGAAGAGTGATCATAGCAAATCCCTAGATATATACAAGAATATACCATATGAAAGGGAGAGTCTGAAAAAAAGATATTCTCTATGAGCTACGGGGTTAATCGGGAAAATACAGGATTTGTCTTGATTGATTTTATAGTCTGATATATGAGCAAATGTATTCAATGTAGTGATTAGCTTTTTGGTATCTGAAAGGGGATGTTCAAAGTATAGGTTCAGGTCATCAGCAAATGCGATCATACTTATTCTGGTATTTCATATTCTGGGAATTGAGTGGTATGATTTTTGTGATAAAGATAAAAAGAGAGGTTCTAAGTATAAATTAAAGAGGAGGGGGGATATGGGACATCCTGTTCCATTTGCAATTTTTATTGGTTCCTAAAATTTTTTATTAATAAATAGCCGCGTATAAGAACTGTTATATAAGATTTTGATGATGTTAATGAATTCGAGGGGTATGTCATAATGGAATAATGCTGCAAACAGGAAGTTCCAGTTAACCCTGTCAAATGCTTTACAAGCATCGAGAATCATGGTATATCTTGGGTTTTTGTCTTTCTTGGTAAGGTTGATCATGGTTTCCATAGTTAAAGTACTATCCCATGTGTTCCTTGTTGGTTATAAAACCTGTTTGTTCTTTAGAGATAAGGAACGGAATAACTTTTTTAAGTCTTTCAGCTAGGACGGATGATAAGATTTTTATGTCAATATTCATTAGGGAGATTGGCCTGTAGTTATTAATGTTTGATTTATCCAAGTTATTTTTGTGGATTAAAATGGTCTTGGAGTAGTTAATATAAAGGTCCAATATTCCATTAGTAGTAATATTATTATTATATAGCTTATGTAAAATTGGTGCTAGGGTATCTTTAAAAGTTTTATAGAAATCGGGGGAAAAACCGTCAGGACAAGGAGCTTTCTCTGATTTGAGGTTAGCAATTGCTTTTACTATTTCTGTCTGAGTCAATGGGTCAGACAAAATTTTTTTCTGCTCCTGGTTTAGCTTTGAGAAAGTAATACTATTAAAGTACTCCTGGACCCTTGATGTTGGGGTTTGGCCTTTGTAGATAGCATATATGTTTGAGTATATTTGATGAGTTATGTTAATAATTTGGGCATCCATCTTATAAAGTGTGCCTTGGTAGTTAATCTGGGGTATCCTGAGTGAGGTTTGTTTGTTATCGATTAGTGTAGCTAGTGCCTTAGAGGGAGTTTGTAGCCATTCAGAATATTTAGTGATAAACCTTATTTCTTGTAAGGAATAGTTGGATTGATGGAGATTAAATAATTCCCTATGCTTTTCTATCATCTCGTTTTCTAATGTTAGAGAATGATTTGTCAGGAGTTCCTCCTCAAGTTCTCTAATTTCAGCTCTAAGGCTATTTTCCTTCTCTTTTCTTATTTTTTTTAAAGTTTGTTGATTTTTGAATGAATATTACTCTAAGAGCAGTTTTACATGCTGCCCATTGAAAATCATATGGAATATGAGAGTTCCGGGTGTCATTGGTGAGCTCTATTAGGGTAGAGACTATCTCTTCCTTTACTGCTGAGTTGAGAAGAATGTTGTTATTAATAGACCAGTTGTAATTATTACAGTGTAGATGTGAGTTTTGTGTAGAGTTTAACAATAAGGTGATCTTGGAGTGATCTGAGAAAAATCTTGGTTCATCTAAATACTTTAGCTGTCAGTTTATTAGGATTTCTGAAATTAGAAAGAAGTCTGTCCATGACATGTGGAGGCTGCCCACTAAAGTGTGCTAGCCTGTGTAACTAATTTATCACTGTCTCTGCATTTTCTGTGTATTTCTGCAAAAAAAACAAAAAAACAAAAAAATAATCTTTGTTTTCCCGCCTTTCTCGACTAGTTTAGACCAGTATACAGGCATTGCTGTATTCTGGGCTGTGGTGTAGTTCCTGTGTTGTCCATTACCTTACTTGGATAGAAGGAAGTTTCTTTGCTCACCAGTGGGAGTGGGGAGCCTTGAGCAGCCTACCTATCCTTGGGGGAAGTGACCTCAGCACAAGAAGCTGTTAGTAATTGGTTGTTTGGGACCATTCCTAGCTCTTTTGTAGTTCACTGCTTAAAATTCACGTTTGCACGGCTTTGCGCGGTCGTAGCACCGGTTAAACTTTTTCTGGCTCCGCCAAGTCTGCTCTTCAATTTTTCCCTTAGAACTGTTCTACTTGCAATCTAAACAGCCTATACTCTATCTGAAAAGCTCAGCACTTGCTCCTAAAGCATTTTGTATACAAGTAAAGCACTCTTAAACAAACGAAAAGTACTTCATTCACCTAAATTCTGTTGAGTACCCATTTCCCTATAGGTCCTTTCTGACTCAGTTACACAGCAATCTTTTTCACTATTTCTAGCATGTCGAAGGGTCAGTTGCTGGCGTCCTCTCCTGTTCAGCTGGTGAATCTGGGAATCTTGAGGCAATGTTACAATTGTCTCATGTACACAGACAACCCTCTCCTCCTCCCAACAAATACAAATATATGCGAGAGATGCAACTATATAGCCAAACTGGAGGCTGAGCTCTCTCAATCTGCACTGGCAAGACCAGTCAGGAGGAGAAGGTAACCACGCACACCATAAACCCAGTCTCACATAGAAATATCACAACTGCAAACCAAACACATAAACACACAAAACATACTGAGGCGCTGATTAAAATCTACCAAAACAACAGAGGCCTCCAAAGCAGACACCCAAGCAACCACCACCTCAAGACATAGCACATGCAACACACAGTTCACAAAGTCAGTGTGCTAAACAGTCACAGCCCTTAAGGCCAAACAACATGCCAGACACACTTGTAATAGGTGACTCCATAGTCAGGCACACTGACGCCCGCTCACCAGACTGAACAAGGAGAGGGTCACAGTAAGCTGCCTGTCGGGAGCTAGAATCCGCCACATAACACAAGCACTCAGGTCACTCCACAGCAAGTAC
This sequence comes from Protopterus annectens, assembly GCF_019279795.1. Classification (NCBI taxonomy): domain Eukaryota; kingdom Metazoa; phylum Chordata; order Ceratodontiformes; family Protopteridae; genus Protopterus; species Protopterus annectens. The sequence goes on along the minus strand of NC_056750.1, from coordinate 294,568,272 downwards.
AAATATGACTCAGTCATTGTACATGCCGGTGTGAACGACCTGAGATGTACCTCCCTGGACTACATGAAAAGAGACATAGAGGAGCTCTCTGATTATGTAGCCCAGGCCGGTATGACCCTGACCCTGAGCAGAATCTTACCCTCACCAAGAATGATGCCACAGTACAAAGACAAAATGATCAGTTTTAACAATTGGCTTAATTACTGGTGTCATTCTAAGGGGATCCAGTGTCTGTCTGCTTGGGATGACATGCTTGACAAGCCACGCTGCTTCGCAAGGGATGGCTTGCACCTGTCACTCCTGGGCTTCCGGATATTGGCCAAGGCTCTTGCCACCCCCATAGTGCCTTTTTTAGGCAAGGCTCAAATGACAAACCTACCTCCCTAGAAAACACAAGTGGAAAAAAACTAAGGGTAATGCTGCTCAATGCCAGAAGTCTAAACCTCAAGATGCACACCCTCAAAGCCCTCCTCAGTATGGAGAACATCGATGTCTGTGCAGTGACTGAAACCTGGTTCAAGGCTCCTGAGAGCACCCCAGCACTATCAGGTTTTACCTCATATCATGCTTTCTGGCCCCAAAACTTGGACCGAACCACACAAGGAGGGGGAGTATCCATTTTCATCAAAGATACCCACACCTCCAGGTTAGTGGCAATGCACGAAGCATCGGAGACTATCCAGGTGCAACTAACCATAGGCAAAACTGCCTTACAGTTTGTAGCATGCTACAGACCACCCTCTCAAACACAGGAACCCCACACAGCCTTCGTGAAGACACTGGAGAGTATGAATGTCTCTCCAAATACCATCATTTTGGGAGACTTCAACTACCCAAACATAGACTGGGAACATTACTCAAGCCCCAACACTCTAGCCCAAAGGTTCCTAGAATTCATAAACTCAAATGCAATGGAACAACTAGTCACCATTCCCACAAGAGGAGACAATATACTAGACCTGATCATCACAAACATGGGGACAAAATGCTCCACACCGAAGTACATCCCTCCTTGGTAAGATCAGACCATAAACTAATCTCACTGGAAATCCACATCCCGCCCCCCCCCCTGCACAAAAGACCACAGTGAAGAACTTCTCAAAAGCAAACTTCACACTTCTTAAGACTGAAGTGGTATCTTTTAAGGCCCCTGGGCCAGTGGAAACCACAACCCACACTGCTGAATCCTTTGCAAATGCCTTCTATGGGCACCTTCAAGAATGCATGGATCATGCAATCCCAAATAAAACCAAGACCCATTCCCCCAAAGGCAGGCGCCCGGTCTGGTGGACCCCAGCCACAAACAAACTTTACAACAGGAGGAGGAAGCTACTACATGACAGAGCAAAATCCCTAAAAGGGAAGGCATCTCTGATCAGTACTAGCAAAAAAACTATGATCACTCATAAAATCATCCAAGGCCAACTTTGAGAGAAAAATCACAAAAAACACAAAAGACAATCACAAGGCCTTCTTTAGCTATGTTAGAAACCTGGGTGGAAACTCCCAGATATGCTCAGAGTTAGTCCAAAATGACACAAAATACACTGAACCCACTGACATTGCCAACATTCTGGCAGACAGGTTCAGTGCAAATTTCTCCTCCCCCTCTCCCCAAAAGGAGAAATAACTATCCCAGCAGAGTGTAGCCTCCCTAACATCTCAGATGCCCAGGTGAGAGCCGCCCTCTCTAAAGCTAAAAACAGAGCATCAATGGGACCGGATGGTGTCCCGGGCTGTGTGCTACATGAACTCCAAGAGGAACTAAACCCACACATATGGCTGCTGTTTAATCTTAGCCTTACTACAGGATACACTCCAAAGAGTGGCATACGGCAACAGTGGTCCCACTTCACAAAGGTGGTGCTTCTACGGACCCTGGAAATTACCGCCCCATAAGCTTGACGAGCCTGGTCTGCAAAGCTATGGAGAGGATCATTATGGAACTCATAAACAAAGACATTGGGGACCTACAGACATTGGATCCTACCCAATTTGGCTTTGTCAAGGGCAGATCCTGCCTTTTGAACTTGGTCGACTTTTTTGAAACAGTCACTAAGGCCATTGATGAGGGTAAGGCAGTTCACACAGCCTACCTTGACCTTGCAAAAGCCTTTGACACAATACCCCACTCGGGCATCATAGACAAACTCACCAGCCTAAATGTAAACCCATATGTCACAAGATGGGTTGCAAACTGGCTCAAGGATAGAACCCACAGGGTCAGATTTGCTGGAGCTATGTCAGACTCTAAGCCAGTCACAAGCGGTGTCCCACAGGGCTCAGTCCTGGGACCCCTCTTGTTCGGCATTTATTTTTCCGAGGTACAGGCGAACATAGGAGGATTGTGGCTGACAAAGTTCGCAGATGACTGCAAACTGGGCGCCATAATTGATACTCCAGCGGACACAAACATCCTTCAGAGAGGCCTCATAGAAACGGATAATTGGTGCCAGAGCCATGGCCTTAAGCTGAACGCCAAAAAATGTATAGTCATACCCTTTGGGAAAAACAAAGTACTGACAAATTACCACATAGGCGGTAATCCATTAAGTACGGAAGAGGTAATCAGGGACCTAGGGACCCAGGTTGACAGTAACCTCTCATTTGACACTCACATTGCCAAAGTGGTTAGGAAGACCTTCTATATTGCCCACCTTATCATGAAGGGTTTCACATCTAGATCAAGAGAGGTCATTGCCCCTGTACTCTTCTCTTATCAGGCCAATGATTGAGTACAATGCCCCATTTGGGATGTATCTCACCCGACACCTGCAGCAGTTGGAAAGACCCCAAAAGTTCCTCACCAAGAGGATAAAGGGTCTTAAACATATGTCATATGCTGCCCGACTGAAAAACTCCAGCTCTATTCAGTCGCATACCGCCTACTCAGAGGTGATCTGTGCCTGACGTACAAGGCCATGTCCAATCCTGAATTAATGGACATGCTCCACCTCAGAAAATCCAAATCCATCAGAGCCACGAGAACAAGTGACTTAAACCTCACCACAGAAATAAATAGAACGTGCTGGAGGGACAGATTCATAACCCAGAGGCTCCCTACACTCTGGAACAGAATCCCAGTCCATGTTAGGCAGAGCCCCTCACTGACTCTATTCAAGAGAAATCTCGACGAGTGGATGGGAGATCGTAGGTTTAGCCCGGGGGTCATCTCTGTGTCACTACTAGATAGAGGCATAGTAAACTAAACCCTAAAAGGGCGTAGTATTCTCATCATAAGGGGTGGTGTAAGCCACATACACTCTGGCTAGGCTTATAAATGCCCTAGGGCAGATAGCCTAGTACGAACCTATGAACCTACGAGTTATGACATCTGGAGAAGTATGTATAATAATTGCTGTTAGGAGAGTCATTTCCAAAACATATAGGGTAGACTAGTCCAAAATCTGAGATTAGATCCTGTAAGGCCAGGGAGGCTTGTAAATTGTATCATTTAGATTTGTTAGATCGGTTAGTATTGGGGTCAGTTACTGTATTCCAGTCCCCCCGGTATGAAGTAGTGGTTTGGGAAGTTTAATAGAATGTTATATATTTTTAATATAAATTGCTGTTGGTCTGAGCAAGGACCATATAGGTTTAGTAGCACTACTGGTTTGGTAAGCGGTGGGATTAGGCATGTAAAGTAGCACCATCTGCCCTCTTGGTCTGTACCTTTGTCAAGAATGGTAGGTTTAAATGAGTTTTAAATAATAATTGCCACCCCTTTTGAGTTAGAGCTGTTTCCTGATGAAATAATGTTTTGTATCCACTTCCTGTTTTTCTCATTAATCTAGTTGTCGTCTAGCATATATGATTCTTGAATAAAGGAAATGTCAGCTTCAGATTTTAGAAGATGATGCATTAGAAGATTTTTTATTTTTATCCTGAAGCCCCCTTACATTCCAGGAAATTCATTTCCACCCTCTGACTGTAATTAAAGGGAGTTTTGTTTAAACTGTTGGTATTTATATGACAGGCAAGAAGGGGGGAGGTAAATGTGTGGCTCACAAATGGTATTCCAGTTAGATAAATGTGTAAAATTAAATGAGAATGCAGCACTAAACTCTCTCAAATTAACCTCTGTGCCTACCCACTTATCTCCTGATTTTGAGAGAGAGCAACTAAGAGAGAAGAAAAATAACAATGTTAATGAGAACATTAGGTGATTGATAAAATAACCATATATACAAACTATATACAGCAGTAGAACAATTCCATATGTTATCAGGTACCCTACTTAGCATATCCACATGGCTCTTGCCTAGAAGATATAGCCAAATCTGCCGGGTATACTAGAAATGGTAGTGTTTAAAATAAAGTGGCTTGAAATTATATGTAATTAAGTATAGTGTTGTAAGAACAGTAGCATTTATTCACATAGGTGAATAACCTGGTTAATCCTTTAGGGACACAGGATTATTTCCTGTTTATGTTCTTTTAAGTTTACCAGCCTAATAAAGATTGTAGAATAATAACTGTTTCCCACTAAATAAGTATCTTGAACAGCACATAATCTGTTTGATAGGATTAGTGGTTAGCCCTTAAATCTGTTATAGTCATCACAGTCAGTGTGGAACTTTACAGATATTAAAGTATAAACTGCCAACATACATATCGCTTGAGTATTGTTGTTTAAATTAATTAGTGAGGAAGGGCTATAGATACTAGATAAGACCTGAACGTTATAATTCAAGTGTTATCTACTAGATCCTTCATTTAAGTACGAATTAGATATCATAAATCTGTGCGTACGATATCTTAAGACAGTATAAGAGAGTATAACAACAGTGGTTATGTAGGTGCATAGCTCCATAAAAAAAAAAATCTTTCACAAATACTGTTAACTTCCAAAAGTACATAATGAAATTTCCATTATTTTGAGTGTCAAAGTTTCTGGAAAGGTCCATAACGAGTCGTGAAAGTTTTCCATATTCAGAACCAATCTCCTCTAGTAACTAAAAGAGCAATTCAGTATGAAAAGGCAATGAAAAAATGATCTCCCGTGAAGACTCGTGTTTACAGTTTTCTCTTTTGGATGAAAAGGTCTAAATGACCTGCAAGCAGTGATCCTGATTTATTGCTCTACTATCGGTCTCCACGGATGTGTGAGGGAAGAGCTGTTCACATGTCATTGTGATATTTTACATATTCCCTTTACACATTGATCACATACTAATCAGCACTGTCAGGAAATGTAGCGTTCAAGAGAATATCACTAAAGAGAAGGAAGCAAACAAGCTAATTTTCATCAAATTAGATCGCCTTTCAACTGTTAGCAGTTGGTCTTCCTTGTCGGATTTCTAGTTCATATCTCAGCGTCACAATAATTATCTGGAGTCTCTAGTTATTAATAACTCATTTATTTTTTAGTTATTCCTCTCCAGCCTTGTCTCTTTTTTATGACTACGTAAGAATGTATAGGATAGGTAGAGCAAGATCAGATAAGTTACTGGTCTTTTACAGATTAAGACAGAGTTACTGACTTCTAGAATAATTTTTTAATTGTTACATTAGTTGGAATGCTTACAGATCCATAAGAGTGAAAGCGGTAAAATACCTTTAAATCAGATTACAGTGATATGAGCGAGTCTCACCTCTGAGCTTTTCCGGTGTTAATGTATTGGAATGCTTTCTTTTGTGAAATCATTCGCTATCATCAATTCAGCTGTACAAGGTGATATCTTCAGGGAGACATTTGAAGTTAACTCTCGGCGTATCATAAGCTGATTGATCTTAGAGGAAGTTACATGCTTTTCCTTGACAGTGTTACGTTATCTTGTGAAGTCAGATGATGTTACACATTATAGGACCCCCTGTGAAACATACCTTGATGTTTTCATTCCTGGGATTCTGGAATAAGACACTGCTTATCGTTTAGGTGAATATAGTAATTGTTTGGATATGGATAAACATTTTATTAGATTTGAGGACAATTATTAATATCGGAAAGTTTTAGAGATGCTCCGGTTAAGAAGAAACGCAGATTAATCTTGCTTTCATGCCTCCGGAGCCTTACCGAAGCATCTAATGAAGATGGGGTGCACTTCTTTTGGAGAGGACATGGTAAATTTAGTTTCATTGTGATAAAAGGATAGAGCGTTGGGGAAGCACATTTGTAAATTTGATGTTATATTACTGAGACAGACACCTGGTGTCAAAGTCATGGCCTCAAGCTAAATGCCAAAAAATGCATAGTCGTCCCGTTTGGGAAAAACAAAACACCCATGAATTACCACACAGGTGGCAGCCCCCTTAATACAGAAGAGGTAATAAGAGATCTGGGGACCCAGGTAGATAGTAATCTCTCCTTTGACAATCATATTGCCAAAGTAGTTAGGAAATCCTTCTATGTGGCCCATCTAATTACTAAGAGGTTTGCATCTAGAAATAATGAGGTTATAGTGCCCCTCTACTCGTCACTCATCAGACCCATCATAGAGTACAGTACCCCATTTGGGATCAAACCTCTCAACCATACCGAATTCCTCGGTATTTACCAGTTTTGAGGGCAAATTATTGGGGTGCCACGAATTTCTGAGTGGCCCCCTTAATTTCCGAATTTCCCGTTTTTTTTTTTTTTTTTTTTTTAACAGTTTACTACTTTAAATTTATGACTGATGTGAACATGCATCACCACCAGCCTACAGGGGCATGCATGCCGTGATGACATCAGCTACTGCCTGTTGGACTGGAGGGAAATAGGAAAGCAATGGCGGCAGAGATGTACATAAGCTTTAGCCTGCCCAGCCTCTCCTCCAAGTAAGAAAACTTAACAGTGTAATTTATTTAAGTCCGTTTCAGTTGGTAATGTACCTTCTCATTAAGTAGGGGGAAGTATGGGAGTGTGTGTGATTTATTTTAAATGCTGCTGAGCAGGAAAGTTTGCTGTTGGGCCGTTTCTGCTTATCTGTACATTGGATTGCATTCATAAGTCTGTAGCAGCCGAATTTCTTTATTTTAAATGCTGCTGAGCTGGGCATTTTCTGTGCAAGTTTTTCCATTTCTGCTTAAGTTCCTGAGCGGGAAAGCTATTATTAGTGAGCCTCTGCTTAACTTAGTTTAACTGTGTGCCTCTGCTTAAGAGCTGGAAAGCTTTCAGTTTAACTGTGCAAGTTCAAAGTTCAGGAAGTTTGAATTTTATCTGCCTTTTCTGCATGTGTTTTTTAACTTAGTTTAACCGTGCTGAAGTTCCCGAGCTGAATAATGCCATTTCTGCTTAAGTTCCCGTTAACTGTGCACCTCTGCTCAAGAGCTCTCTGTGTTTTTATCTGCTGTTTCTGCTTGAGTAAGTTCCCAAGGAGCCGTTTCTGCATGAGTTTCAACAGTTTAACTGTGCAGGTTCCCGAACTGAATTTTGTGCCGACGTTCGTGTTTTATCTGCCGTTTCTGCTTTGCTTGAGTTTTAATAGTTTCACTGTGCAGATTCACGAGCTGAAGTGTGTGTGTGTGTGTGTGTGTGTGTGTGTGTGTGTGTGTGTGTGTATATACATTTATTTATATATATATATATATATATATATATATATATGTATAGACACACACACACACACACACACACTCATATACATCTATATAGATACATATAGAGCTATATATAGATGGGATCTGGACACATGCTCGACTAGCATATGGCTGAATCACAAAACATCGAACACACATACACAAAAGCGCTTAACATCGACAAGCGCTTCTGTGTATGGCCGTTTCGTAGATCGGACTACAGTGAAGGTAAGGGGAAATTCCCTTTTCCTCACTGTAGTGCGTGAGAATAATAAAGTGGGGGGTACAGGGGGGTAAAGCCCCCCCTGCAGAAATGTAGATTTTTTTTTTTTAATGAACCACACATACACGGAAACGCTTTTCGATGTTGAGTGCTTTCGTGTATGTGTGTTTGATGTTTTGTGATTCAGACATATGCTAGTTGAGCATGTGTCCTAGACCCATATAGATATATCAATGACTTTTAGCATTGGTGATCAGCACAAAATGTATTCCCTGTTTGTACTGCTTCAAGTTTTTTTAGTGGACCGGAGTTCCCCTGTGGCGACCCCTAACCGGGAAAAGCCGAAAGACACAAACATACTCCAAACCCACATTATGCCATATATATAACTTCTTAACTGCCTTTATTTTATCCATGTCAGACTAACTTGACATAAGTTTCTGTTTGCAGACCCAGGATGTTTTGTCTTATCAAGTGAACAAGTCTAATTTGAATCAACAAGATACAGATGATGTGAGGCTACTGGATGTGACCTACTGCAGTGTACTCACAGAATGTAGCTGTCCCTTAACATTTTATACTGTAGGCTCTTACTGTAATTTTCAAAGTTCTCTTTGTTGTCTCTTAGGACCTCCATTTGGATTGCAGTTGGAGTGGCACAGGGTTACATTCTGGAAGATGATGTGATCGGACTTCAGGAGACATGAGAAAATCGCATCTCATCACATCATACCTTAGATTACATTGAGATGTACACATAATTAACTTTGTTTCTTCACATAGGTGAAATCTGACTGACCAGACTTCAGAACAAGTGTGGAAATGGCACCCTAATGCCTTTGCTTAGATTATGTTGAGATGTACTTGTTACTTGCATTGTTTGGTCTCATGGGTGAATCCTAGCACACCATACTTCCAGTATGTATAAGGAAAGAGCACCATAACACAGTAGCTTAGATTTATTTTGTAGCTTATATTTTGTTTAATATTTTTGTTTTGTATCGATATTGTGCAGCAAAGTAAAGTGGCCCTGTTTTTGACTTAGAGGCTTCTAATGTAAAACTCAAATTATAAAAATAAAAAGTGGACTGTTTCATATTCCCTTAGAAATTATTTTTCAGAGGGCTTGTTTAATCACTTTCTTATTATTAGACTGGCTCTGCAATGTGCAGAGATAAAGCCTTCACTTTATCTCAGACAATACATATTCATGTATCAGGCCAGGTGCCAGAAGATCCTGGCAGGAGAGAGTAGGATTCCCCTTCCAGTGGATAGGGAGAGGTAGCTTTTGGTTGACTGGTCACCACCATGTAATTGGGAGCTTGTATAGTAGTGAAAATGGCCAAGGCTGAGGATGTGGACTTAGTGATCCCGTGCTGTTAATGGCAGCCATCATTACAGGGCGAGTAGAAGTATTGCACATACATGTTAATATTTGTGGTTTTCTAGCAAATTAGTGAGAATGACAACTGAATTCACTAATGATAGAAGTCTGAAACTTACATGGTTATCTTTCAAGAAATGCATGGTAACACAGAAAAGTTGCTACTTGCTAGAATAAAATGTTTAAGATTGTACAAGCAATGTTTACAATGTGTCTCTGGTTTTGGGCCTATGTCTGTCCCCCCCCCCCCCCAATAAATCCTTTATCCAGCTTGCTTAATCTTAAATCGTGCTGCATAGTTTCTCAGATAAGTTTAGTGGTGCTTATACAAAGCTTGTTTGTGTTAGTAGCACAGCAGGTAGAATGCTTCCTTTTGATGCAGAAGGCTGTGGGTTCTATTCCCACATTATGTAGATGGATTGCTAATACTGTGTTGTGTTGTACTTTTAAAGGAGGTGGATACTGCAGTCCTGAGAATGTCATTTCTGACAGAGATACCTAGTAACTATGAACCTGTTCAGTTTGCCATCCATTCCCTATTGCAATATTAGCTTATCATTTTTAATGTAACAGGCAATTTATTCCTCAAGGGCAACAGGCACTTTATTTGTAGAAGAAACAATAAAATATAACATTGTTTGTTAGCGGCAACCTCTTCATTAGTTACAGATCTCTTTAATGTGGAATTAGTTAGATGAGTTTTACTTATGCAAAGATTGTGCATATTTACTGATACTGTGGATTGTAGAAGCTTAAGTAGACTTTTATGATGGAAATTTCTGAATTGAGTATTGTCATTACTGGTTCATGCTTACTGGAAAAATGTTAAAAACAATAAATTTAAAACGTACTCTAACAAGTGTGCTGTATTATTCAAGGAATATAATTTAATACAATTGGGAAGGTGTATCAAAGAAAATATGTATGTTTCATGTGCAAGGGGCCAATGATTTGAAAACAACCCAAATGTAATCTTTATCAGCTACTGGCCAGATGCATTTTCTTTGAATGCGGATTTCAATGCTGTTTCAATGAATGAGTTTGAAGGGCAGAGAAGCTTTAATGCTAAGTCTGTTTTCACTGAGACTGTATTGCTTTGTTTAGCAGATGTCTCAGTATTATGTGCTATAAAATGTAAAATAAAAGTTTGAAATGAAATCCAAATCATTGTAGAAGTAAAGCAGTATGCACACTACAGTGTTTATGGTAAATGGGGCAAAATAGCCAAGTAATGGGAAATTGGAATGGCTGCATGGGGATTCTGGGATCATATTTTGATTCTCTCTTTCAGTTTGGGCTTCAAAGTTGGTATCCCACAATTCCATTGGAGTGGGTGGGGTTACATAATTATGTACGCAAATTTTATGTTGATCAGCATACAGATTTGTACCTATTTTTCATGGGCTTTTGTCCAGATTTTTTATGTTTCCAGGTTGAGAGGTATGTTTGGGATGTACCTCACAAGACACTTCCAACAGCTGGAAAGACCACAAAAGCACCTCACCAAGAGGATTACTGGCCTCAAACATATGTCCTATGCAGCCCGACTGAAAAAACTCCGGTTGTACTCAGTGGCACGTCGCTTACTCAGGGGTGATCTCTACCTGACTTACAAAGCCATGTCCAACTCAGAATTGATGGACATGCTCCACCTAAAGAAATCCAACTCACTGCAAGCCACGCACTCTAGTGAGCTAAACCTCGCCACAGCAATAAACAGAACATGCTGGAGGGATAGATTCCTGTCACAGAGACTCCCCATGCTTTGGAACAAAATTTTTAACTACATTAGGCAGAGCCCCTCACTAACACTCTTCAAGAGAAGCCTTGACGAGTGGATGGGTAACAGAAAATACACCCCTGGGATCACTTCATTGGCTCTGCTTGACAGAGGCTCAGTTAATTAATTAATGGGGCTGCGAAAGCTGACACACTCTGGCTAGGCTTATAAATGCCCTAGGGCAGATAGCCTAGTACCTACCTATGAACCTATGAACTCTGAGCAGAAAGGAGCGATATTATGGCGCTTTACTTTAATTTCTTGGGGGAAATCTTGGGAAACAGAGATTTTGTAGGTGTTCCATGTGAACTGTTTTTGTTTTCTGTAAGCAGAAAGGATGGCTTGCACGTCTTGGGGATTTAAAAGCTTGACGTAGATGGATCTCGGAGATGTAATGCTCTGATTTTTGTACAGATCTTGGTGTGCTCTTTCAATGGTACAGTCAGACGGGTGGTCTCTTGTCTGTAGAAGTGAGTTAAATATCTGTTTGAGTGTGGGCAGTAGCTGGTTATGTTCAAATTTTTCTGACAGACCTCTGACTATGAGATTGTTTCTCTTGCTTCTAGGTCCAGGATTTTCCTTTGCATGTCGGTCAGGGTTTTGTCTTTAGATTTCAGCTCAGATTTTAATTTGGCGATTCCCATTTCATTAGACTTGGATCTATCTTCTACTCGATCCAGTGTATCAGTTATTTGGTTAATTGTACAGCCGAAGGAGTTTAGTTGCTCTGAGAAGCCTTGGATAGATGTCTGTATCGGTAAAAGAGCGCTTTTTAGGTCTTCCATGTGAAAGATGATCTCGGGTTTTTGTTTGGGGCTGTCTTTTGCTTGATCTTGTTGTATCTTAAGTTTTCTGTCTTTTAGTTGTTACTTCTTTTTCAGGTGAAGCAATCACTGATAACTTTGTCTTAGAGGTTTGAGTGTCCATGCCTTCCAATTCCTTAGGCATTTTAAGATTAGATATTTATTAGTTTTGCTTCGTGGAGTTGCTGACAGTTGTTGAAGTGCTGAAGTTTCCAGGCCTCTAGTTTCCACGTGGAGATCTGTTCTGTTAGATGGGGAGGCTAAAATGAGTATTTAAATGCAATTTTTGAGGATTTTATCAGAATTTAGATGAGCCCAGTATCAGTGAATATTCTGATCATCAGCAGTTTTTTTATATTCCGAAGTATAGGCAACTGTAGAATTCTGTTGAATATATGACAGAGCCTTGTGGACAGGATGTTACTCAAACAACCACCATCTTGAAATCCATAAGTGCATGGTTCTTACCAAGCTACAGCAAGCAATGAACAGTGCCAGACATTCAGATTCCAGTTCCTCGAGTAGCAAACTGTAAATGAAATGAGGCAGAAGTACAACTACGGCATATCTGCTGGTGAGTAACATGGAAACCTTAAAATGAGTTTTGCTCTTTAATAAATAAAAATGAGGCCTTGAGACACAGAAAATACAAGAATCACAGGAATTACTCAGAGATACTGCAATCAGCCACACAGGGAATTAATTCTGTAATAGCTGTGCAACATGCAGTCCCAAAAAAGTCACAATTCTTTGCTCTACTGTTTCTGTTTAATCGAGCACATAAAGAGTACATGGAACTTGCGTGCAGAAGGTTTCACATGGGTCTGGGAAGGACATCACTGGGCAGCATCAAGCACAATCCTTATAAGGGTTTATTTATAGCATTTCTGAACATGATGGCCCATTTATGGCAGTCATTTCTACTGAGAGGGTCGAAATGAGATCAATGTCTCGATCAGAAGTGGTGGTGGAATATTATAATAGAAGCAATCTGGCTAGCTGCCTGAGGTCCACAAATTTAAGGAGGGCCCATGGCCAACCAAAAAATAAAGTTATTTTAGAAAAAAAATTGCAGTGTTCAGCATTGCTAACTCATATATATTAGTGTATGTATTGTATATAACAATTGCTAAGAAAACAAGTATTTATTTTTAGGTCTAATAAAAAAGCAGAGTGAGTATTTAGCTTGGTAAACTCACTGTGCCTACCACTGGTATATCAGCAGCATGGGCTGGTGGCACTGCTCAGCTTGGGGCACTTTATATTTTTATGTGAGCCAGTCTAAAGCAGCCCCAAAGATTTCTGCACATTGCCTTCCAATGATTTACTAGAATGGCAACGAGCAGTAACCCCATAAATATTAAATGTTACAGTGGATTGCTGCAGGCTCCCATTTTGAAAGAGCGTCATAAGCTGCTGTAGAATGAAATTATTTTTTTTAATCCTGGCAGGCAAACTTTTTTTTTTAATTAAATCCTGGCAGGTAATCAAAAAATGGCAATCAGTGAACATGTAGGAGATGGGAGTACTGTGTGTACTGTGAAAGGGAGTCAAAACACATTGATTCAGTGTCATTTTATTTTATCATTTCTTTAACTACAGTCAGACATTTGAAATGTGTACATATACAGAATGTAGCCACAACAGCTAGCCTGGGTATCAGAGCTGTCTGTGGATGAAACATTACTGACTGCTGTCAAGTTACTCAATTATTCTAGACTAGCTTTGCAGGACTAATGTGGCTTGTGAGAGGCAAGCTGGAAAGAATACTTTATGGTTGGGACAACTGTCTGTGCAATACAAAAATGAAGTACATTATGTGGTCAATATAATAAGATGTCTGAGATATACACAATCAGCAAAGGGGATATACCTCTTGGGTGGGGGGAGGGTTGGTCAAGGATAAAGGTAACTCATCCTCTTGTAATTTACTTAGTTTAAACTGTCCCTATAATAAGCAGTTGTGCATCTGTATAATGTATCACCAGTGTAAAACAAGAAATAACAATCTGTTGCTGAGATTGGACAGGTACTAGGAAGATGGACTTTTTTCAGATAAGGGTGTCTAAGCTATGGAATAAGATCCCAATAACAATTAGGCAGTCAGAGAGTTTATAAGCTTTTAAATGAAGTTTGGACATGTATTATAGAGATAGAGTGTTTCAGATAAGGGCTTTCTAGAGAGGGCTCCTTATATGACAGAAGAGGGTCCAGAGCTACAGTGAAACACTAACACATAATCGACAATGGGACTATGACTGCTGACTACAGGTCTGTCTGTGAGTGAGAATGACTGACCCTGCTGCCATGATCAAGTTAAACAATAGTTAATCTGCCTTTGCAGTACTAGAAACATTTGTGTACAGCAAGCTGGAATATTTTATTGCCGTCACTTTTTTATCACAACTAGACATTTGAAGTGTACACAGTCAAGCACTTATTTGACATTAGGACAGCTACATGTTCTAGTACTCTGGGTATTCCAAGGGCTTTGGTTCACTTACCTTCAGCCCATCAGGTCCTATGGATCCAGTATCACCTTCAGGCCCAGTTTCGCCCTACAGCCATTAAAAGCAGAATTATTTTTACTAGCAACATTTTAATGGAAGTTTTTAATAATGGTACTAGAGATAAAAACGCTAATGTAGCATATATAAACAAATACATTCATATCAAAAGATGAGCCTGCAGGGTCAAGTCCTACAATAAGCAGTTACTCATCAACTACAAAATGTCTAAATAAGTAAATGAATTAATGAACAAATAAAAATAACACAGGAACAGTTCTGAATGTCACTTCTTAGTCTAACAATTCTGTCATTAGGTCTAGCTAGTGATAAAATAAAACACTGACTTGATAACAGGATGACAAAAATATATAAACATTGCTATCATCAAGTAAACAGAAAATATCTATATAAACTATCTAAACAGAAAATACTAGAATAAATAAACCCAGTAAGAAAGAAAATACATTATGTCTCAACAATACAAAAAGTGGAACCAAACCAATCCAAGTCACATTCATTTCAGTGCTATGTGGCATTCCTCAATTACCTGGATCACTTTTCATAAAGGCTTACAGCAGATGTTTTCATTCGTAAGAATGGTCCCCAGCCCTGACAGTTTTCACTTAGGTGAGCTTCAGTCTTGCTCAGCCAAGTGTCACATAACAGGGTTTTATATTGCAGTTTAAAGATCCGTTTGATTTTCCACAAGTATACCTAACTGCAATAGCACCTGTTGATTTCAAACCAGAGAACAGTGGCTGCAGGAAGCAACTTAAAATAGAAGAGTAAACTGCAATGGGGTAGGGCCATATTAATGAAGGGTCAGCACTGACCATGGTTATCATTTTACAAAACTGGTTATAGATTATTGCACATTCTAAATAGTCTAGCAACACTACTCTTCTTTCTATGCCAGAGTTTGTTGAGTAAAAGCTCATTCAGACATACATGTAGTGGTTGAAAAAGGTCCAGTACAATGCCACAAAAACTGAACACCCCTAAATATATAAGGGTGGTCCTGACCACCTGAAACTACTTATGAGGACATACGATATAATAACACATCAGGTAAACTGCACTGTACACAGTGATAACTGAAAAGTAACGAAATGAGGAAATCCCACTACTATATCATAATTCATAATTCAACAGGTAGAATACTTGCGTTTTGTGTTGGAAAGTCAGAGGGCTGTGCATTCTATTCCCACCCCAGATGATCATATTCATCTTCCATTACTGACAATGAAGTGCAGCATCGGGGGGGGGGGGTGCTACACTCCTGAGTGTGCTTCTCTTTGCATGCAATGTTAAACCAAGGTCCCCTTTGCCTGAGTTGGTAGCAGCTTAAGTGGATGGAAAAAATCCCACAACATACAACACTTATGAAAAAGAGAGTATGGGTGGTTTATTAACATTTACATTAATTTTCTACCATAAAAAACTTTAAGTCGATTATTTACACTCTTATTTTTTACCTTCATATTTTAAATTTACGTTATGAACACAAGCACTTGACTGCAGCTGTATTTCTTTCATTTTTTTTTTCTTTTACCCTCTATTCCTCACGCTTTTTTAAATGATCTTATTTCAGATAATATAGCATACATTTCTATGTTACTGTTATATAAAAAATCCTTGTATCTTTTTCCCACAGCACCCATAATGTCACAAACAGTACTTTATTTCCATCTGTCTGTATCACACTTCTTTACTTTATCATAGTTTCTGTTTAGTAGCATGCTCATATTTATACACTTAAATCATTCTCATCTGTATTCATTGTTAAGCTTTTTCCCCAAAATTCTTTTATTATTTTTGTATTAAAATACAAAGTTTTGTTGTTTCTTTTTTTTTTCTAAAATATTATTATACCATTATTGTCTTTTCTCATCAACCTCATTTACTTCTAACTTCCATAATTTCATTTTATTCTCAAACTCTTTTTCTTCCATTCTTTTCCCTGTTTTTTCTTCCAATGCATTTTTATACAGTTCATATAATATCTTACCTATCATTTCTTTTTGTCTTTTTCTACCTTTCTCATTACCCAAAATAAAAGATGCTAAATGCACCACTGGATTTTTCAAATTCAAACCACCTTCTTTTTTATCATAAATTATTCCTCTTCTCACTGGGTTCAGCCATGAGCAGAGGTGCCGGAAGCTATTGAAGACTGGGGGGGGGGGGGGGTGAGGGTGAGTGGGGTACTTAGTGATCTAAAAAGGGCAATTTTTTTAAAACTATTTACTACCACAACATAGGTTTACTTGGAGGACATTTTAAGCTTAGCCAATCTCCCTTTTCCGGATTGGTCTTACCTATCCTATGGCTGATAATTGTATATTAGCCCTAGTGAGAATAACTGTGATCATCATATAAATAGTTTGAGGGGACCCATGTAAGGGATGCAGCATTTAGGAACTGCCTCTATCCATTAGTGGCAGGAGGGGTAATCCTGGAGTACATTTTCTATTACCCATCCTTAGATCCAAGTTGCATTTTAATATGGACAGGGATGAGCTTTGTTTTACTTGAATAGATAGTCTGTTCTGGAACAGTGGTTGTCTCTGTGATATATATATCCATCTCTCCACAACATTCAGTTTACATAGCTGGACTGAGTATTTGACTTGCTGATGTTGAGTAGGTCCATCTGTATTAGGTCGGACGATGCCCTGTATGCCAGACACAGGTCACCTCTGTAGGATACTGAATATAGTAATAAATTTTTGAGGTGGTCCATGCAAGACCGATTGTTTAGGACTTGTATCTTTTTAGTAAGATATCTCTGTGTGTATTCCAACTGTTGCATAGGTGTGGACCGATACATGCAAAAGTGGGCATTATACAAAATGATTGACCTAATGAGGGCTTTGTAAAGAGGGGCAATAACATCTCTAGAGGTAGTCACAATCAGTTTGTTTATAAGCTGTGCAATATAGAAAGACTTTCTTATGACTCTGGGCACATGCTGGTCAAAAGCTATGTCACTGTACACACAAGTTCCCAAATGCCAAACAACTGGGTCATTTCTCAGGGGGCATTGCCAATTTGGCAGCTCCCTGGAGTAGATGACTTCCCAAAGGATATGATAATGTATTTCTTGGATTTTAGTTTCAATTCATTATTCAGGCACCAGTTATTGTTTGAGACAAACCTTCCTGCATGATGGTTAAGTAATATGGGGATTCAACAACTGCTCCTAGCTTGCAGTCATCTTAAACTTAGTTGGCCAAAGTCCCTTGGTATTTCCTTATACTTTTGAGATGTATATTCCAAACAGAAAAAGTGTCAGCACTGAACCTTGGAGGGGCCACAGTGGTGACTGGTCTCTTCCCCTATTTTGATCTCCTGCATCCTGTGAGCAAGTTGACGATCCAGCTCGTGATGGAAGTGTTTGCTCCTACCTTATTCATTTTTGTACTACACCTGAGTAGGGGAATTGTGTCAAAAGGCTTGGTTAGGTCAAGTTAATGTGGTATGAACTGTTTTACCTTTATCCATTGCTTTGGTGACAAGAGTAAACCTTAAAATTTGCCCTTGATTTTTGAGCCTTTCACACTTTCTCACGATTCTCGCCTAACAGATTGAGAGATCAGAGCATATGTTTGACTGTCCCTGATTTTTTGTCATATTTTTGATCTGTTCCTCATATATGTGATTTTCTAACAAATTTATGAGGATTGCAAAACTTAAATAATGACAGACTCTTCAGTTTCAGATAAACACTGAGCCATTTGCTAAACAAACAATACTGTCTCGCAATGAAAACAGAGTTGGCATGAAAAGTAAACTTCTCTGCCCTTGAAACTCGCATTCATTGAAATGGCATGAAAACCCACATTCATTTTGCATCTGGTCAGTGGAGGACTAAGCTTACCTCTGGGCTGTTTTCAAACCATAGGCTTCTTACACATTTTGAGGGCCATGCATACATGTATGCATTCTTTGATTCACCTTTCTGATTGTATTAACCTGATTGTATTAAATTATATTCCTTGCATAATACAGCACCACTTGTTAGAATGTGTTTTAAATTTGTAGTTTTGAACAGTCTTCTAGTAAGCAATGAAACAAATTATACGAACCACTAATGACAAAACTACCCATTTCAGAAAATTTCAACCATAAAAGGCCACTCAAACTTCTGTCATTACAATCCACCAATATCAGTAAATACGCAAAATCTCTGCAGAAGTATGTCATCTAAATAATTCCACATTAAAGGGATCTGTAACTAATGAAGAGGTTGCTGCTAGCAAACAACTTCATATTTCAAAGTTTCATCTGTTGCCCTTGAAGAATAAATTGCCCATGTTACACTAAAAATAATAAGTTAGTAATATTTCAATGGGGAATGGATGGCAAACTGATAACAGATTCATAGTTATTAGGTGAGTCCTCCAAAGAAGGGCATTCATAGGACTACAGCATCCACTCCCTTTAAAGTACAACACAGTACAGTATCAGCAATCCATCTGCATACTGTGGGAGTAGCACCAACAGCCTTCTGTATCAAAAGCAAGTATGCGACCTATTGTGCTACTAACAGTGCAAACAACTTAGTATAAGCAGCACTAATCTTCTGTTCCCCTGAAGCTCTCAGATCCTTGTAAAATCCATTTGAGACTCAACTAAATCTCTCAACTTCGCACCACAAAAAATCTGGAAAAAGCCAAAATTTATTTGTGGGAACAAAGGCACAAAACCAGGGATATATTTTAAATATTGCTTGTATAATCTTAAAACATTGCTAAAATACAGTGTTTTGTGTTACCATGGGTTTCCTGAAAGACAGGAAGACAAACTTAAAGGGCTATCATTATTTAGTGAAGTCAGTTCTCACTGACTTGCCAGAAACCACAAATTTTAATAGGAACAGACCGAAAGTATTATCTAAATATTCTGTGAAAGTCTAGACAGTTGTGAGCTATAGACTCAACTCCCTGAATCACAAGTGCTGGTATGGGTAGATAATTCCATCTCTAGTTTCTTGTATCTAAGGTACAAGGTTTGAGCCTGAGTAACACTAACTACTAGTTATACCTAATTGGGGCATACACACACACACACACACACACACACACACACACACACACACACACACACACACACACACACACACAGCAGGCATGGCAGACGCAGACACACACACACACACACACACACACACACACACACACACACACACACACACACACACACACACACACACACACACCAGGCATGGCAGACACACACAATCAGCAGGCATGGCAGACTCACACACAAGTAATCAGCAAGCATGACAGACATGCAATCAGCAGGCAAGGCAGACACACGCAATCAGCAGGCAAGGCAAACACACACACACACACACACACACACACACACACACACACACACACACACACAAAATCAGCAGGCATGGCAGACACCCACAAACACACACACAATTAGCAGGCATGGCAGACACACACACACACACACACACACACACACACACACACACACACACACACACACAATCAGCAGGCATGGCAGCAGTGATACACAAAATCAGCAATGGGCATCAGGCATGGCAGCAATGATCAGGGCAACTCTCGAAAGTCTGGCAGCAATGATCAGCACAGAACAAATAAAAGAACAAAACTCTCCTTACTGGCATGTCTCTGGCTCTGGCAGCACCAACAGAACAGTGGCAGCGTAACTCCTAAAACTCTCTTTACTGGCAGCTAGTTTAGTTAGTTTAACTTCCACTCGCAAATCCATGTTAGCGTGCGATGCATGGGTCCTCCTTTAACTTCTGTTCCGCAACTGAATCCATGTTAGAGTGAAAACTCCACTTCATTAATTTTTCTCGGCAGGTCTTGCAGCTGTAAAAGTGGGGCCCTCCCCCTCGCTCTATGGTTCCGGCGCCCATGGCCAAACTAAGCTACAAAAAATTCTAATAACTCTTACTCCATTTGAGTGGGAAACATACATATTCCCCGTAAATATACTACTTTTCCTAAAATGTAACTATTTAACATGTACCGCTTTTTTTGGAAATGATGAATAACAGCATTTCCAACAAATTAAAACTTTTTTTATTAGTTCCAATATCTTTCTCCATTGATTTATAACACTTTCCTACACACAGGATGTGCCCCCCCCCCCCAAGTCTTTATTTCCTTTGCTGTCAAATATATTTATTTTTTATCTCATCAAATCCATTATGCTTAATGTTATTTAATTGCATTTCCTAATAGCTTTTCAATCTTTTTTACAACTTCACTTATCCATCCATTGTTTTTTTTTTTGTTTTTTTATTAGAACTAAATTATCTGCATATGTCATACATACTGGTAATATAACATTTTCTTAGATCTGCCATCTTGCCTCCTTCATTTCATACAAACACATCTCTACTGCTACATTCATTACAAATACAAATAAGCATATACTCATTGGGCATTCCTGTTTTACTCCACTCTTAATATTTATTTTTCCCATTCATCCATTTATCATAACTTGCATCCATGTCTTGGTTCTGCTGAAAGGAGTTTGCAGACTACTGGATGCATGGAAGCTTGAAAAAGCATTTTTACTACATTTTACATTCGTGGAAGTACCTTTAACCTACATTTAAAATACTGCACTTACCTTTTACATATTGTGTGTGCTGTGTTTGCTCTTTATCTAAAGTTAAGACTCTATTACTTTAAGGCATTTTTACAGACTGCAGTACTTTTTGGTTTCAATGCTGGGCCTAGGTGTTCTGAGTGGGCTTGCATTGTATTCCATTTTATTAACTCTCTTTTGAAGAATACAGACATCTGCGTTATTAACAAGACTTTGTTTAAAGCCACAGAAAGTACTCTGGCAGTGGAAGGCTATAGTGCCTTCCACACATTTAGACCAACAAAAGCACAAACAGGGGCTAAAGGTAGAGGTATCTCAATCTACTCTGCATAGCAAATAAAACTCCAAGTTAAACAGGATGATGTCATGGAGTTCATCCATGTTCAAGTCTCCATAAACAAGGTTCCTTACCATGTCCTGGCCAGTTGCAAGTCACCTTCTATGACCCACAAAGCTCACAACTCTTACCTAGACATACTATAGGCACTCACCATCCAATCAAATACACTATTCATTGGAGACTTTAATTACCCCTGTATAGAATAGGAAACATACACTGCCATTAATTCAGAGGCACAATGTTCCCTGGACTTTATCAACACAAATACCGTGAAAAAGTGCACACTGCAACCAGAAGATCAAATTTATTGGCCCTAGTACTTACCAACATGGGAGAGTATTGCAACCCCGTGTCACGTCTTCTTGTTGAGGTTGAACTACAAAGCTGTCTCCCTCAAAATTAAAATCAACCCAGAAATCCTAACTAAACTTCTAACAGGTAGGAACTATTCTAAAGCAAAATACATCTTATTAAGTAACAGTTTATCAAAATTCATGGCTCCCCAAGCGAAAATACAGCCACATATGCAGAATTATTTGGCAGCAATGATGTTGCTGTACTGACCAGAAGTAAGCCCACCTCTAACACCAAAAACAAACCCCTCTGGTGGAATCCTTACCTTAACAGGGTACATATGAAAGAAAAAAAATATCATGACTAAAATCAGAAACAGCTACTCTCATGGAGACAAGGGCTCTATCTCTGACTCAACTAAACAAGAAACTAAGTGGTCTAATAAAATCCAACAAGGCCATTTATGAGGTCAGGATAGCCTTCCAGGCTAAGGCAATCACAAGGTCTTCTTCAGCTATGTCAGGAACCTTAAACGTAACACCCAATAGTGTGCAGAACTGGTGGTAAATGGTACAACCTTCACTGATCAGGGTGACAAAGCTAATCTACTGGTTGATAAATGTACCTCTAACTTCACGATTCCCCACTCCCCCCATTACTCCCTGTGGAATCCCTTCTAGCATATCCCCCCAATTATCAACAGACAACAGATCCTGTCTATAAGATCCTGAGTGGGGCTCACTAAAGTCAGAAACACTGCTTCAGTGGACCCTAACAGTATTCTCAGTGCCTCCTAAATAGCCTTAAATGTGACCTAGCAGAACCACTTGAGGCACTGTTCAACTACAACCTCAAAACAGATTACGTCAGGTGAATGGAGGGCCACAATGCTCATCCTGCCTCATAAGGGTGCATCATCAACAGGTCCCAGGAACTACAGACCCATCAATCTGAAAAGTCTAATATAGTAAGAAAATCATTATATGTTGCCCAACTTGTAAGCAAGAGTATGGCATCCACATCCAAGGAAGTTACAGTACTACTCTACTCATCCCTTATCAGACCCACTGAATTCAGTGCCTCTTTTGGCGTGTACCTAACCAGGCACTTGCAACAGTTGGGAACACCCACAGAGGTTCCTCATTAGGAGAATCCAGAATATGAATACCCTGTCTTACACAGATTGCCTTAAGGCTCTTTCTCTGCACTCAGTCTTCTATAGATTACTGAGAGGCAATCTATGCTTAGTGTATAAGGCATCCTCAGATCCAGCACTGAAGGATCTTTTGCACATCTGCAAAACAAACAGCACCAGAAACACTAGATCTAAGGACCTGAACTTTGCCTGCAACACAAATAAAACATGCTGGAGAGACTGATATGCGTCTCAAAGGATCCCACACTATGGAGTACGTTCCCCATCTATGTGAAGCAGACTTCATCCCTGACCCTATTCAAAAGAAACCTTGATCACTGGATGGGAAACTGCAGACTCATCCATAGTCTGGCCCCCATGTCTCTGATGGACAGAGATTGTAAGTAAATTGATCCTCAACTAACATACCCCCCTCACATAACCCTTCGCTACCCCTTTACTAACATACCCCACCATATAGGCATCCAAGGAACTCAGGAAAGAAACTGGTTTGGGATGCATGGTCAGGCTTGCAAAGACCCTGGTGGTCATTAGCCTACTATGAACCTATAAACCTAATGAATTTTTATAACCTTTCTTTATTACAATAATATTTCTTTCTCCTGTATCATAAATGTCAAAACTCTGCCACATTGCTTCATGGCCCACTTTATCAAATGCTTTAGTTCGATCACATGCTATTAGTCTTACTTCTTTATTTTCTTTCATTTTCACCTCTACTGCCTACTTCATTTCTTGTGTTCTTTTATCGCTCTTCCTTTTATACCAAGGATCCCTTCTCCATCTGTCTCATCCAATACTTTCTCCAACCTTTTTTGTAGTATTTTTATAAGTATCTATAGTCAGTATTTCCAGCTGTTATAGGCCTCCAATTTTTCTTTCATCCTTTTTCCACATAAATGTTATCACTACCACATTTCTTCCATTATACTTTCCTTCACACATTCATTTAATATTAAAAAATTCTTTCATTTTTAATCAATTCCTTATAATACTCATAGCTTATACCATCCAATCCTGGTATTGATTCATTCTTACCTTCTTTTTATCACATTCTCTACTTCTTTTTTGTTATATCATTTTTTCAAAAATGCTTTACTTTTTCAGATATTTTTTTTAAATTCCATTCTTCTTTCCCATCAATTTTCCCTTTTTCATGCTTTTTCTCTAAAACATTCTCTAACACATCCATAATATCTTTTTGCTTTCATTTTGTGTCTCCTTTGCCATATAAGATAATATCCATTCTTCCTTTTCTCATTTGTACATCTTTTTCTTAAATAAGGGACCCTTTCTTTCCTTTCAGAAAAAAAGTTGTGTTGTATAACATAATTTTGCTTTTAGTCTATTCTTTTCATACATGTTTTTCTACTTCCCTTTTTTGTCATTTACTTTATCTCTTTTTCACAATTCTATAAAATATCCTTATATTTTTTCTTCTTTCCGCTTCTATATTTTTATACTTCTGTTTATACACTACCCACAGTGTCCATTTTTAAAAATAAATGCATCATGTTCATATGATCTTTCCATAATACTTCTTTATCTCTTATCACTTCTTCATTTTTAAACTCTGCAGTTAATCTCGTTTTCCTCTTTTATTATTTCACTATTTTCCCCTGTTCTAGAATATACTGCTCAATAATCTGAAAGCATTGCCATCTGTACTCCTTCATTTCTTTCATGTCTTTAGTGTAAATTATAAAATCATTTTCAGTCTTAAAAATCCCCCTTTTAGATGTCCATTCTCTATTTTTGATACTTTTAAATATCCACATTTTATTAATTCCCTTAAAATTTTAATATCCTGTGCTATTTTCCCTTTTCTTTCATCAGGTTACAGTTAAAATCTTCTGCCATCACTACTGATATATTTACTAACTTGATTTTTTTTTTAATTCCTTCAAACAACTGTTTTCTCTTTACCATATTAATATAGACATAAGTCACTATCAATCTTATACATTTCTATGTCATTCACAAATTATATCCTGGTAAGACTATTGCTACATCTAGAATTCTTATATTGTTTTCATTTCTGCAAGTATTCATATTCCAAAACATCTCATTTCCTAGCAACCAATCTGTCCTCCCCCAATGCTGCCTGTATTCCTTTCCTTTTTTTTCTTCTTTGTTATATTTGATATCTAGTAAAGAGAAAATACCAATTTCACATTTCTACACCATTTCACTATCACCAAACCTCTTGTATAATTTCTAATGTTATTCACATAGAGACTGCTGTACCCACCAAGAAGAAGTATACAACTAACTAAAAAAACAAGCCACCCTGATGGAATCACAAAATCAATAGGCTATATAAAAGAAGGAAGAAACTCGTGGCAAAAAATAGGAGATGCAGTACCCACAGGATAAAAGCACTCTCATCAAACTAAACAGACAACTCAGAGGACAAATAAATTCTACCAAAGCCAAATTTGAGGTAAGTTTGGCCTCCCAGGCCGAGAACAAACACAAAGTATTTGTTTGATTTGTCCACACCCTCAAAGACAATACACAATTGTGTGCAGAGCTCATTGTAATCGGAGCCACCTATACTGAGCCAGAAGATATAACAAACCTCCTAGCTGAGAAATTCAGCTCCAACTTTACCCCTCTCTTCCCCCTCAACCTTCCTTCCAGAAATACCATCAAATATAACTCCCCCTCTATCACTAGGGAACAGGTCCTTAATGCTCTCTCTGAGACCAAGAACACTGTATCAATGGGCTGAGACAATATCCCAGGATGTCTCCTAAATAGCATGAAACATGACCTATCAGGGCCTCAGGAATTACTGTTTAACTGTAGCCTCCAAACAGGCTTCGTGCCTCATGAACGGAGAATGGCAACAGTCATCCCTCTGCACAAAGGTGGGCCATCTACAGACCATGGGAACTACTGACCCATAAGTCCCACTAGTCTTATATGTAAAGCCATGGAAAGAATTATCATGGAGATGAACAATAGAGATATAGTAAACCTCCAGACACTGGGCCCAACCCAATTTGTTTTTTGTCAAGGGCAGATCATGCCTACTCAACCTGGTGGATTTCTTTGAGAAGGTAACCAAAGCAATGGATAATGGAACAATGGTTCACACTGCCTACCTTGACCTGGCCAAGGCATTTGACACAATACCCCACTCCAGCATTGCTGACAAACTCAAGAGGTTAGATACAAACCCGTATGTCACCCGATGGATAGCCAGCTGGCTCACAGACAGGACACAGGAAGTTAGAATTGGGGAGCCCACCTCTACAAAGATGCCAATCACAAGCGGAATCACTCCTTTCTGACATTTACTTCTCAGAAGTCAAGACCAATGTCAGTGGTCTCTGGTTGACTAAATCTGCAGATGATTGCAGATTAGGAGCTGTTATTGAATCCCACACTGACACAAATAGGTTCACAGGTGTGTACTAGCCTAATGGCCCTGGAGCCTTTACAAGCCTAGCCCCAAAAAATTGCCCAGGCACCGTGCCATCCAATGTTAGTTCACAGTGCCCTTATCCAGTAGGACAACTGGAGTGATTCCTGAGGTGAACTTTCTGTTACCCATCCACTCGTCAAGATTTTTCTTGAAGAGGGCCAGTGAGGTGCTCTGCTTGACATGAATGAGAAGCATATTCCAGAGTATGGGCAGTCTTTGGGAGATGAACCTGTCCCTCCAGCATGTTCTGTTAATTGTGGTAATAAGGTTGTGATCTCTGGAGCGTGTGGCGCGGGGGGATTGGGATTTCTTTAGGTGTAGCATTTCAAGTAGGGCTGGGATGGACATGGCTTTGTAAGTCAAGCAGGGATCACCTGTAAGTAGACGATAAGAGACTGAAAACAGCTGATGTTTCTTGAGTCTGTTCATATAGGGCATGTGTTTAAGACCTAGGATCCTTTTTGTGAGGTACTTTTGTGGCCTCTGCAGCTGTTGTAGGTGTCTGGTCAGGTACATGCCAAATGGGGCTTTATACTCGATGATTGGTCTAATGGGGGATGAGTAGAGAGGGATGATGGCCTCTTTCTTCCTGGATGTGAAACCTTTGGTTATAAGATGTGCCACATAGAAGGGCTTTCTGACCACAGTGGCAATGTGGTGGTCGAAGGTGAGGTGGCTGTCGACCTGGGTGCCCAATCTCTCATGCCTCCTTCAGTCTTCAGTGGGCTCCCATCAATGTGGTAATTTGTGTTAACTGAGTTTTTTTCCAAAGGGGGTAACGCATTTTTTGGTCTTAAGCTTCAGGCCATGGTTCTGACACCAGTCATTGGTCTTAGAGAGGCCCTTTTGTAGGATGTCTGCATCACTTGAAGAGTTGATAGTGACTCCTAGTTTGCAGTCATCAGCAAACCTGGTCAGCCAGAGTCCTTCTGTGTTGGCCTAGACTTCTGAGAATTAGATGCCAAACAGGAGTGGGCCCAGGACCAAGCCCTGTGGGACTCCACTTGTGACTGGTCAACAGTCGGACTTGGAATCCACAACTTTCACTCTGTGGCTCCTGTCTGTGAGCCAATTTTCAACCCACCTAGTGAGGTAAGGATTGATGTCTAGTTTGGTGAGTTTATTAATGATACCTGAGTGGGGAATGGTATCAAAGGCCTTGGCCAGGTCGAGGTATGCTGTATGCAATGCCTTACCCTCATCCACAGCCTTGGTGACTGCCTCGAAGAAGTCAACCAGGTTCAGCAGGCAGGATCTCCCCTTGACAAAGCCAAACTGTGTGGGGTCAAGAGTTTGGAGATTGCCTATATCTTTGTTAAGCAGGTCCATGATGATGTGCTCCATAGCTTTGCATACCAGACTCATCAGGCTAATGGGGCGACAGTTCCCAGGGTCTGCAGTTGCGACAGTTCCCAGGGTCTGTAGTTGCTCCCCCTTTATGGATTGGGATGACTGTAGCAGTGTGCCATTCATTAGGGACATAGCCTGAGGTAAGGATATGATTGAACAGGGCACACAGATGCGGTGCCAGTTCATTTTGTAGCTCATGTGGGACACAGCCAGGGATATTATCAGGTCCCATGGACGCTGCATTCTTGGCTTTGGACAATGTTCTCCAGGAGGGGCTTACACAGACAAAGAACTGGTGTCAGAGTCATGGACTAAACCTAAATGCCAAGAAATGCATAATAGTATCCTTTGGGAAGTCATCCATCCCTGGTAACTATCATACCAACAACACACCCCTAAGAGTTGACCCAGTAGTCAGGGACATAGGGACACATATAGATAATAATCTATCCCTTATGCCTACAAACTTCTAGATGAATGAGATATTATAAGGACACCCCTGTCCTTTTGACTGAGCGCAATATATAGTTTCCTCTTCAGGACACCTACAATTTTATGTATCCTTTTATTTATGCATGTTAATAGATACTACTTCTGGTAATAAAGTAATAAAGGTATTACGACGTGCCCAAGCTGTTGCTGCACAAATGTTGTCCATGTAAAATATGGATAGAAATACTGAAGAAGTGGCCATGGATCTAGTTGAATGAGCTCTTATGGGTTTAGCTAAGGTAAGACCTAATTTGTCATAGATAAAAGAAATGCAATTAGTTAGCCATCTGGCTAAAGTTACCTTTGCAACTGGTTTACCCCATTTAAAATCTGCAAAGGTAACAAACAATTGGTCTGTCTTTCTGATTTCTTTTGTCCTATGCAAGTAGAAACATAATTGTCTGTGAACATCCAATAAATGCAACATGTATTCACCTTTGTTTCAAATTTGTGAAAGGATACTGGCAATTTCATGGACTGATTGATATTGGATTCTGACACCACCTTGGGAAGGAAAGAATCATTTATTCATAGCGTAAACCTAACCTTATGAAAGATCAAGTAGCGAGGTTTTGAAGACAAGGCTTGAATTTTTGAAATTCTTCTAGCTGAGGTAATGGCGACCAGAAAGATAGTTTTCCAAGTAAGAAATTTAAGTTCACATTTATCTCCTGAATGAAAGGGAAACTGTATTAATGCCTGCAGTACCAAGTTCAGATCCCATGGTGGAGTAAGGTCTTTAAACGGTGGTCTCAGAAGAAGAGTGCCTCTCAAGAACACTTTGCACAGTTTAACAGACGTTACTGAAGAACCTTCAAATCCAATATGGAAATTAGATGTTGCTGCTAACCTTACTGGTAGGGGAACAAGCCCCTTCTTTAAAGAGTAAAGCTAAAAATTCAAGTATGTTATGTATCGGAGCTGAGAAAGGATCAATATGATTTTACTGTGCCCAGTAAACAAATCTTTTCCTTTTACCTGAATAGAGTTTTCTTGTTGAGGGTTTATGGGAAGATAAAAGGATATGGTGGACAGGGGAAGAGAGCATTGGTTGCCTGGCTATTAATGGAACTGGAAAAACCAGGCCATAAGCTTAAGGTTTGAGATGTCTGGGTGAACCATGCCTATCGGGTGAGACACTAGGTCTGGAATCGGATCCAGAATCCAAGTTTAGAAAATCAGATGAGGCCACAGGAAGGAGAACAAAACATGTTGAGGCCAGTGAGGTGCAATGAGGATGACTTTTCTTTTCAACCTGGCAGCTTTCTGCATAACCTTCAGAATTAAAAAAATTGGCAGATAGGCATAAAACAGATCAGGAGGCCAATCATGAAGTACAGCATCCCTCAGTGATTCCCTCTGTGGGGGGATTAGGGCAAAGTTGCTGCTACATTTATTTTTTAGGGGAGAAGCAAAAAGATCTCGGCAAGGCGGGCCCCACTGACAAAAGATCATTTGTGTCACTTTCCTGTTGAGAGACCACCGGTGAGGTTGAAGAATGTACCTGCTCAATTTGTCTGATATCACAATGGACTTCCCCGGAATGTGCATTGCTATGAGAAAGCAGCTGGATGAGATCATCTATTGCCACACACTGCATGCTTCTCGACACAAGGGGTATGATTTGGTCCCTCCTTGTTTGTTGATGTATCAAACTACTCACATATTGTCTGTTTTAATAGCAGTTGTTCCTGAAGGGAGAGCATTCTGGAAGGCCTTCAATGCTAACAGCACTACCCTCATCTCTAGGACATTTATATACAAGTTGGCCTCTTTGGGGGACCAAGTGCCTTGGACTGTATTCCCCAGAAAGTGCACCCCCATCCCAATTGGGAAGCTTCCATGGTCACTACAGCCGAGGGCTGAGGGAGAATGAATGTACGGCCTTGTAGAACCTGACCTGATTGAATCCACAACCTGAGATCTCTCTTGCATGTCTGACTGATTCTTATTTGTGATGACATGAATTGGTGAAGAATAGACCACTGCATTTCTAATATCCATTGAAGAATCCTAAAGTGGAATCTGGCTATAGGTACTAAGGTTATTGCCGCTGACACTGATCCTGGAGCCTGAAGGACCACGTGGGCTGAGATCTTGGTACTGCTAATTATTTCTCTGACCTGTAATCTGATCTGTACTCTTTAGAAAGGGAGAGTAGCTATCACACTGATTTTGTGTTGAAGACTGCTCCTATGAATTTTAATTTTTGAGTTGGTTGTATGTGAGACTTGTCGTAATTTATGGTTATCTCCAGATGACAGCAAATCTTGCCTTTATTAACAGATGCCTGGTGAGGGATGTAATGAGTCAGTCATCTAGATATGGAAACACCCAGAATCCTTGCAGTCTCAAGTGAGCTGCTACTACTGCCATGCATTTGGTAAACACCCTGGGGGCTGTGGTGAGGCCAAAGGGCAGAGCTCTGAACTGGTGGTGACTGGTTACCAAATGGAAGTGTAAAAACCTTCTGGACTGTCTGTTCATTTTTATGTGACAGTACACATCCTGAAGGTTTATTGAGCGCAGTTTATTGAATGCATCCAGTCATCCTTGCCCAGAAAAGGAGAGAATGGACTGAACCACAACCATCCAAAACTTTGAGTGTTGAACTGACTTGTTCGAGTTGCTGAGATCCAAAATTGGTCTCAAGTCCCCTGTTTTCTTTGGCGCTAAAAATAATCTTGAGTAAGTTCCAGATTCTATCTGGTCTGGTGGGACCTCTTGAATGACTCTTTTTCTAGCAGCCTTTGTACGTAAATTGTTGCTTCTTTTCTCTGACTGGGTGGAACATCTAGAATTTTTCACAGAGTTGGAGGTGGAAGGGAAAAGTTTATTATATAATCTCTGGAAATAATCTTCTACACCCAGGTGTCTTTTGTTATGTCTAGCCAGGCTCTCTGGTGCAGGGATATTCGAACCCAGACTGCATCCAGAGGTGGACAATTGGGCCTCCTTTTAGGAGTGCTGGTTGGATCTGTCAAAGAAAGAATCTCTGGACCTCTGGTTGTGAGGGCCTCATCACTTCCTCTGTTGAGGGGACATCGTCATCCATTACAGTTCCCGCCTCTGTCCCTTGGGGAACTTTCTCCATGAATGTCCTGGAAAGGACCCTGGAACTTCCTGAACCACATCTTCCGACCACCTCATTGAGTCCTGAAAAAAAATCTTTGACGGGTCAAAAAACATATCCCCACTGCAGAGAGGGTCTTTCCATCCTTCTCATACCTGGATAATGTCTCCTTCACTTTGAGACCAAACAAGGAACTGCCGTCAAAGACAGCATTGATGAATGAAGACTTGAAGGGCTCTGCAAAATCAAATAAGTGCGTCCAGGTATGCCTCCTGATGGAAATTCTTTAACCTGCTGCCCTTGAGGCACCTTCAGCTGCATGCAAAATAAGCCTCATGGATGAATTCTAGAGAGATTGAAGGGTAGCCAACTGAGAAGCCACAGATGATTTGGCCTCTTAGAAATGGTTCCTGAAAGGAAAGCTGAGAGTTCTTTGATAAAATCCCTTTGCAACCTAGTAAAATGTGACAAATAGTTCAGTGACCTAAAGGCAAAGGTCACGTAAGCGTAAACAAGCTTCCTAAACCTGACCATCACCCTAGACTCCCTATTTTTGGGATGAACAGAAGTTCCTTCTTGGTGGCCACTGCCACTACCATGGCATCCACGGGCACCCCTTTAACCCAAAATTCCTTCCCTGTAGGTGGAGCTAAAATTCTGTCTGGCCTTCTTGGTATGGGTTCAACTGTGTCAGGCTCCTTCCATGCCCATCAAGAGACTAAATCAATGAGCCCATCAACAGGTGGAGTAACCCAGAAGGCAGACTGGCTAGCATCTAATGCCTCCAGAAATACTGACTCCTCAGGTGAAGGGTTGCTGGGAGTCCAACCACCTCTCTGTTTCAGGATCACAAGGATGTCTCTGAATGAGATGTCTTCTGAAGGTGATCATGGGGACCCTTCACCTTCATTAACATCTATATCCTCAGTGACTGACTCTTGCTGAAAGTCTAAGTGCCTCCCCTTAGACTTCCTCTTCCTACGGATCTCCTTGGTGGGGTGTTCTGGAGAGGTGTCAGAAGAAACAGTAATACCCTGCTGGATAGTCTGGAGGTCTCGGGCTGGCTGCCCTTGTAGCATTGAATGAAGAGTCTCTAAGTGCATGTGTGTGTGTGTGTGTGTGTGTGGGTCTATGTCAGATGATCAAGCTTTTAGAAACTGCAAATTCATATGGTCGAGACTACATGATCAAGCTTCCGAAAACTCGAACAGCAAAAAAAAAATCACAACCCCCCCCCCCCCAAAATCTACTTTTTTTTTTTTTATATTTTTGCAGGGGGCAAGCCCCCACGCCACCTACAATTTACATATACCAACTCAGAGTTCTCACTACAGTGAGGAAAAGGGTAAATTTCCTGATCCTCACTGTATTCTGGTCTCCATTCAAAAGCTTCAAGTTTTCAAAAACTCGATCATATGGCCTGAACCATATGAATTTTGAGTTTCTGAAAACTCGATCAACTGATAGGGACCCATAGATATATATATATATATATATATAAATATATATATATATATATTTATATATATGGATCTAGGACTATTGAACGAAAGTTCTATAGTCCAAATCCACTATCACCAAACACACTTTAATGAAAGCGCTCTCACCAAAAAAGCGCTTTCGTTAAAGTGTGTTAAAAAAAAACAATAAATCTACTTTTATGCAGGGGGGCAAGCCCCACTGCCCCCCACACACACCCTACTTTAATATTCTCACTCCGAGATTGCACTACAGTGAGGAAAAGGTAATATTCCCTTATCCGCACCATAGTACGATCTCTGCAACAGTCATTCTCCACAACTCCCTCTAGCTGCAGCCATACTTCCGCAAAAGTGTTTTTTCGGTAAAAAGCACTTTCGCGGAAGTATGCCCGGCAGTTTGTGCTTCAGTGAAAAGTTCCTTCGGGGATCAGTACCGATCCCATATATATATATATATATATATATATATATATATATATATATATATATATATATATATATAAATATAAAATGTATATCTTTTTGGCAAAATCAGGGACGTTTTGCAAAATCAGGAACCGAAACCAGCAGGAATCCGTGCAGCCAAAAGAGTAAGACTAAGGAAACAGGAGGCACACATAGTGGGTAAACACATGCTAAGTTATACTAAAGGAAAAATTTTGTAACCAAAAATTACAAAAAAGGAATTTAATACAATATAAAACAAATAGTCAAGCACATTTGT
Source organism: Protopterus annectens (assembly GCF_019279795.1). Classification (NCBI taxonomy): domain Eukaryota; kingdom Metazoa; phylum Chordata; order Ceratodontiformes; family Protopteridae; genus Protopterus; species Protopterus annectens. Next base: position 294,535,126 of record NC_056750.1, on the reverse strand, counting down.
CCCTTCCAACATGGGACTTCATTAGAACCATTTGTAACAAGTAAAAAGAGCATTTTATACAAAGCAATTAAAACTATGTGACACATCACTCAATTAAAACATGCTCCTTAAAGCTATAAACCTTCTTAGAAAAATACACATACAAAAACAGCTAAAGTAAACATCAGTTAACAGAGTTAAAAACTAAGCCTATGTAAGCAAAATTTGTCAATAAAATAGGCTAACACAGAAACATACAAACAGAAATAAAAATAATGAAAAACATTTCATATTTTACAATTCAGCAACTTTGATTTTTAAAATAGGTGTAAATGAATCATATTCATTAATACCAGGAAGTATTGTGGCTTTCAATCTAAGCTGCCAGATGAGTTCTCTTCTCACTTTCATTCTCCCAGTGATCACCCCTTGTGTCTTTTTTAATAATGCTCACTATACCAAACAGAAACTTAGTGCATAGGTTGCAAGCCAGTGTGTGCTTATATAACGGGTTAATATTTTTGGTTTGAACGGGATAAACAAGTTTGTATATTCTTTTATGTAGCTGTCTTTTTAGTCTTGCCAATGTAGAAAAAACTGCATCCCTGGCAAACCGCTATGTATACTAATCCACTGCTGTTGCAGTTTCCCACCTTCAAAATTATACATTGAGGTGGATTAGCTATCGTGACCAAACTATTTTGCAGGATAAACCTACAATATTTACAAGCCCCACAACATCTGGTCCCTTTACAGGTGGTACTATTAATTATTTTGGAATGTTCAACCAAATATTTTAGTGTTGACCAGTTTTATACATAAAGGTGCATCTCTCTCCCAAAACATGAATGAAGTCCGAGCTACCTCTGAACAGCACCCAGTTTGTCAGCACAATCTCTTTAATATCTCTGCCTCTTTCCCCAAAGTGAGTTTATAAAAGACTTAGTAACCCTTTACATTGTCAATGTTGCAAAACCTACTTCATCTCCTAGAAGAGGTTTATACTTTGTACCCACCCATCCAAAACTTCCTTCCCTATTTTAAAAAGAAAATCTTGGCGGTAGCCTCTGTCCTAAAACATTTGTATAAGTTTACCAAGTTCTAATTTAAAGGCCAAAACATCTGAACTCATCCTGGCTGCACGTACAAGTGGGCCCTTAAAAATATTTTTCTTAGTATATCTTGGATGGCCACTGTTAAAATCCAAATTCAACAAAACGACCATCAGACTGTAGCAGCAACTATAATGTATTTAATATAAACACATAAGATTGGTATAGACAAGAATAAACTAAACAGACCATTTTCGGCTAGTGTCCTACATAGACTTCTTCAGTGTAATAATATACAAACAGCTCATCCTTTAAATACACTCAGTGTGACCAATTAAAGATGTTCATTTAACCCAGATGCAAATAGCCCATTCTAATGTAATTATCCATTTCTTCTCTTTTGTATTTAGTAATTCATGCCAGCCTGATTTATTGGATTTAGTCCCTAGGATCCGATCAATTATAGTAAAATGAAATGATGCATTTCTATGTGACACAATGCGTTTATACAATGCATTGGTATTTCTCTGGTGTTTAATTTCACTGAAATGTTCTGATATCCTGTATTTTACTGGTCTTGAAGTCTGACCTATATAAAATGCAGAGCATTTACAGACTGCAAGGTATATAACCCAGTCTGAATTACAATTAGTCATATACTTGACTTGTGTTCTTACTACTGAAACTTTTTGTTTTCAATATTCTGGGACAGTATGTACAGTGACCACATGGAAAGCATCCTATTGCAATCTGTCCCTCAAGTGTACTTTGTAAACTTTCTTTTAACTTATAGGGCCCATGCTTATGGTGATTAAAATGAGATGCTAAATGTTTTCCTTTCCTAAAGGAAATTGGCATCTATTCCCTATTATTCCAGAAAGTTTACTGTCTGCCATTAAAATATTCCAGTTACGCTGCACACTGTCCATTAATGCCCCAGTATTCCTAGCGAAGGTCGTAACAAACCTAAAGGTACTTTCCTGTGTATCAGCCTGACTTTTATATTGTAGGAGATTACCTCTCTCAATATTATCTACCTTATTCTTAGCTCGAAGAATATAACCTGCTTTGTAACCCCTTTCTTTAAATCTAATGGTCAGATCATCCCTGAAGTGCTTATATGTGTCATTCTCTGAGCATATATGTTTTATCCTCATGTATTGTGATTTAGGAATATCTTTGCAAATATGTGGGGGATGATAACTGGTGACATGGAGAAGGGAATTATATTCAGGGAATTTACGGTAAATTACTGTTATCAAAGTATTATCAGGGGCTTTGATAACCATAACATCCAGAAATGTAATCCGTTCTTTATCTTGGTTTACTGTAAACTCAATCCCCCATTTATTTTCATTCAAATAACTAACAAATTCTTTAAGATGTTCCTCATCCGATCTCCATACCATCCAACAATCATCTAAATATCTTTTCCAGATGTCTATTTCATCCATATGCAGATTATGGGAGCTGTCATATATAATTTGCTCCTCTATATATGCCATAAACAGATCAGCATATATGGGAGCAAATGATGCCCCCACTGCTGTACCTTAACTCTGTAGATAGCATTTATCCTGATAGAAAAAGACATTTTTAGTGAGTACATGCTCAGTGAGACAAAGAAGAAGAGTATTAAAGCCTGGTTGGTATAACTCTGACCTATATAGCCAATATTTTAATGCTTCTATACCGACCCAGTGTGGAATGTTGGTATATAGGGCTTTGACATCTAGGGTACAGAGTAACCAACCTGCCTCCAACTGCATTTCAGAGATGACCTGAAGAAATACCACAGTATCCTTTAAATGGGCCTTCACCCATTTGAGCAGAGGTTTTAAATATCTGGTAAGGTATTGAGACAATGATTCCGTACGGGAGCCCTTTCAGATACTATAGGTCTGCCTGGAGGGTTACAAAGTTTTTTATGACTTTTCGGTAGGAAATAAATATATATATATATTGGTTATTGGGATCTGAAATCATCAATTGTTTCCTAGTAGAATCAGTAATAATACCCTCTTCCACTGCTAGGGATAAAAAGTCATCAATTTGCTTCTTGAAATGTATAGTAGGATTGTATGCAAGATGTACATAATATCTACTATCCGCAAGTTGTTTATTGGCTTCCTGATCATATTGTTTCTAGTCTTGCACCACCACTGCCCCTCCTTTATCAACCCTTAAAATAACTATTTCATGATTGTTGGCTAATCAAGAAATAGTAGTCATCTCAGCCTTAGATATATTACTAGCCCTAACTTGGCTTTCCCTGGAACAAAAATGCAAATCTCTAAGGAGGGAATTTTGGAATAGCAGTACATTATGATTCATTGGGGAGTAAAGGTAGATTTATGATATCTAAAGTCTTCATTTTTATCCGTAGATTCTTTATCCTGAAAAGCTAATTTCAAGTTAAGATTTCTACAAAAAGCAGTCACATCTTTTGCAAAACTTTTATCAGACACAAAAGAGTCAGGTATAAATGACAATCCTTTACAAAGAATATCCTCCTCCAAGGACGACAGGGGGTAAAATGATATATTCAACACATTCTTATTTACTGCTTCTGTACATACATTCGAAGTAACTCCTCCATATTGTTTACATTTCCTGTGTTTCTTTGGAGGAGGATATTCTTAATAAAGGACTGTCATTTATACCTGGCTCTTTTGTGTCTGAGGAAAGTTTTGCAAAAGATGTGACTCCTTTTTGCAGAAATCTTAACATGAAATTATTTTTTCAGGATTGTTTGATGAAGTCTCACTAAGGGGTGAGACGAAAAGCGCTTTATGGTTATTGTTTTTTTATTGTTTTTAATCATTTGTTTGAAACAAAGTCTGAAGAATAAACTTTGGAAACTACTACTGTGTGTGTGCCTCAAGCCCTCTTGCCTGCATTCTTATCCAAATTGTTCCGAACTGTCTTCCCTTCAAAGATTTGAGGAGACACCTTTCCCCATTAAATCCATATGTGCGAATGTTACTACTGTACACATGGACATTCTTGATGGCACGGCCATCAACAAGTCGGCATCACCGATGTGGAGATCCTGCCAGCTAGCTTATTTAGATTGGATAACTGTTGACGAGGTGGCCATAAATTAAATGGCTCCAGCCCCTTTACTGTGCTTATTGAAACAAAAAAAAAACAATACAATGGGCCAGATATTATGCCAAGGTTTGTTTTGCTACAGGCAAACTTTTGAAATCCTTTATATAACAGGTAAATGGTTGATCAGCCTTTATGATATCCTTTTTACCTCCAATCGATATCCAGTTGTCAGTGTACATCCAATGTATGCAGCAAACATTTCACATTCTTTCCATATTTGAAGAAGAGACTAGCAGTGAAATGAACAGATGCCTTCAAAGGATCATAGGAAATGCATGGCAACTGTGCCTAGAGGCTATTTACACCTTGCCAGTATCAACCCTCAAACTTTACCTCCATTTTCAAGAAGAGCTAAGCCACAGCAGAATGGGATGAATTTGTGACTGCCTATTCAGTTATCCAGTTCTTGTTTGAAGGAAGAAATCATGTTGTACTGCTTGGCTTGCAGGAAAAGGCTATTTTAGAGCTGGCATTCTGTTATGGATCATCCTCTCACTTCACCATGTTTTATTTATTTGATTATATAAGTTAAGATCTCGGTTCCTAGTATTAGTGCAATTGGAGATATAAAAGATCTTGGACTCCAGTGTCTCTAATAACACAGAAGGCAAGGAGCAGATCACCCATGTGGAGAGTATAGGACACTGAATAGACAGAGAGTGCCTCCCAGTCTTCTCTAGTAGCTTAGCACTTTTTTAGCTAGTAATCTTTTAAGTTAGAAACTTCTGCGGTCTTTCCAGTTCTTCAGTATGTCTACTGAGGTACATCCCAAAGGGTGCACTGTATTCCATAATTTGCCTAATCAATGCTGAATATAACAGGGCAATGACCTCTTTAGAAGTTGATGATATTCCTTTCACAATCAGCTGCTCTAAGTATAAGGGCTTCCTGACTGCTACCACAACATGAAGATCAAAGGAGATAGAATTATCAACCTATGTTACAAGGTCATGAATTGTCTCTGCTATGAGCATCTTCTTGCATTAAGTAAATGTGTATTTTCAAGGATGATCTGATACTGTGAAACACATATTAAGTTATTTTACAAATTAAAGTGTGTAGGTTCTAAATCTTTCTAATCCAAATCACTGTCACATCACATGGGATAGTAACCAACATGAGTTAATGGTCAGCAGGAGCTATAAGTCAAACATGGTCCAGTTTTTGTTTGGGATTACCAACAGACGTGATCTACATAGACTTCAGCAAGACCTATAACTCAGTTCTACACAGAAGGCTGACATGAAAATTGGAAAGGGCTGGGGGAACTGGAATGAATGAATGGTAAAATACAGAAGGCAGTGGTGAGAGGGGCAGCACCACAAATTATGAAAGTCTCTAGTGGAATGCTTCAGGGTTTTGTATGAGTCCACTGCTCTTCATTGTAGTCGTTAAACACATCTCTGTGTTGACACAGAACATAGTCATCCTCTTCAGTGATGACAGAAAACATAAATGCAGCAACTGATGATGGGGAGAAATCTTAAGAAAGATATGGGAACAGTGACCAAGTGGACAGAAAGGTGACCATTGAGGTTCACTGGAAAAAAAAGATGTACAACAAAAAGCCTTGTAAACTGTTAGCTTGGGGGACACAAAACTAATGGCAAAAGAGCAGAAATAATGTTTCTGAGGCTGTTGATCACATTTGAATTGGACCATCTGAAGCACAGTGACTGGGCAGTGACAGCAGCAAACAGAATGCTGTGGTGCATCCTCAGGGGACATCTCCAAAACAAAAGAGGCAAAGCTTCCACTCTAAAGGGCCCTGTTCAGGCCACCCCAAGATCTGTGCACAATTCTGCAAACCATACAAGAAAAGGATCGTCATACTGCCCAAAAATCACATGAAAGCCACCAGAAAGATGAAGGGATGCAAGAAATGGAAAATGATCAGAAACTCAAATAGCTCTTCTCACCTGAGACAAGAAGAGACTAGTACACAAAGATGTAAAGGGGGGGTCATCCTCAACAGGAATAACAGACAGTAAAAAAGGTGGCCATATGCAGCAGATTATAGGGGCTAACTACTCCCTGGACCTCCATAAGTAATTCTTTACAGACAGAGTTGTTGGAAAGGGAATCTACAAAGGTACTCCACAGAGCATGAGACATGAAAATAATGTGGGGTAAATTGCTCAATGCACTTAAAGGCAGACTAGATACGCTTGTTGTCTTCTCCTGCTGTCAAACAAATGTAATGCTATGCAGTTTAATATAATCTCTAGTTCTCAGGCAGTTGGGATGCACAGTATGGAGACTTGAACATTGTCCACTTTGAGACATTATTACACTGTAGGGTGTGGTGAAATCTGTGAAACATCTGCACACCAACAGATGTTGCAAACAGGTGTACCTTCACTGATGGGTAAGACAAGTCTCCCTCATTGTAGCTGTGTAGGCTATCTACCACCTTGGGTACGGAACAAATATTTGGATCAATAGAGTGCTTCTGGGACTTTCAAGATGGCAGCATACTGACTAACAGCTTAATTTCATCTATCCCAGTGTGAAACAGAAATTCAGAAAAGAGAACCAAAAAATGTGTCTTTTTAGGTATATTTTAGTTACTGGCTAGTAGGTGCACTGCCTGGATACCAGCAACAATGGTATCCAGCAGTGCACTGGATAGACACCAGCAAAGATGAAATTCACAGAATGTGAAAGAAAATCAATCACAAAAGGGGATCACTCCAGTGGCTTTACTCGACAGAGGCACTGGGAACTAAGGTCGGGTGGCACAATGCCTGGATAATCCTATGGGGTAGGCTTGTAAAGGCACCAGGGCAATTAGCCTAGTACACACCTATGAACCTATGAAAACACACTGGCTGGGAAGAATCCTGCAGCTGTTCAGCAAACAGGAGTTCAAGCTCCAGCTTTGGTCTAAGACATAACTTCTGGTAATCTAGAGGAAAAATAAATCAAATGTGCTCACAACTAATTAAAATAAAACACCAAAGGAGTAGATCAGCTCAAATAACAAAAGGATGGAAGAAGTGAAGAAGCCTCAAATAGATATTCAGATGAGCTGAAAAAGCTGCAAAAATCACAGGTTGAAATGAAGAAAAAGGCTGGCTCAGTGTGAGACTGCTCAAGAAGAAATGTTTCAAAATGGTAGAATTAGAGGACAGAGCACATAGGGAAAACCTGAGATTTTCTTGCTGTACAAAAGAAACTGGAAGGAGCAGACTATATTAATTTTAATAAAGCTCATGTAAATAACTGGACTGGTATTCCACAGCAGGAGTTGTTCAGTGAAAGGGCACATTGTGTGTATGCTCCAAACCTGGACATGAGAAATTAGCCAAGAACTCTGATAGTAAAGATGCAATCCTACCAGAAGAAAGCAATGATTCTGACAAACTGTGGCAGAAGGACAAAGTACTAAAAGTTGGAGACAGTACAGTGTGATGATCTGAGGTATTGCCAGCTATGCCAGGAGACATAGGGCACTAGATGTGTAACATACGCCAGCACAGCTGGCTGGAATTTTGTAAAGAATCGTATGTCATTTGTATATCAAACTGATTTGTACAGATACTTGTGTTGGAAATGTATTTGTGAGGCTGCTGGTGTTAAAAATGTATCAATAGTGTGCCCTGCTGGAAAGCAAGAAATGTACATGCATTATTGTAACTGAATTAAATGTGTATGTTTCAACAAAAAAATACTGGAATGTAAGAGGTTAATCTCAGGCCAACCAACTTTAAAATATATCTGAAATCAAATTACTTTATGAGTCAAGCCATAAAGATATTATCCCCCAGATTTGAATGGAGCCAGAGACGCAATGCTTGTACTACAGAATAGTTTGTAGCTCTTGTAGGAAGAATAAAATGTTTTTATTGTTTTATGACTTCCAGATACTTTAGTAAAAGATAAAGGTCTAGTGTGTATTGTAGCACACATATACAAAACCCTGGCAGTTTCTAGTAACGGGATAGTGCAGGAAACAGAGTCAGATGACCAGTGTGTGTGATGTCATTCTGTAAGCCAGAAATAATATTTAGATATTAGTAGGAGATTGCTCTCAGCATTCTGTATTCTGTCTTGGATCTAACAAGGACCACTCACTCACATCATCTTGCCTTGCTCTATTCAGTAAGTAGGAACAGTAATTCTCAAGATCAGTCAAGAAAATATAGAGAAAATAGTTAAGTATTGTTTTTCTGTAACTGTGTGACTCTTTCCAGCTGTGTTATTTTCAATACTTCCTGTGATGAAACTCTGGTGTTTACTGTAAATAGATATTTAGCATTTTCTTGTTCTTTTATTACTAAATATATTTAAACTTCTCATTGTGGCTGGTCCTTTTAGAAAAATATTTGAGAGTATTTGCATATACTTATTTAGTGATAACTCTGGCCACTCCTGAAAGCCTTGCTGTTTAGTCAACATTAACATTTGTATTAATATTATCTTAATGCAGTATAACTGGACAACCCTTTAAGAGCCTTATAGTAACTGACTGCTGGCAGTGAAACTACCTTATAATCTGGAAAGAAGGAGGCATAGCTACTAAATATGTGTCTGCCATTCCTAGGTGTGTGTGTGTGTGTGTGTGTGTGTGTGTGTGTGTGTGTGTGTGTGTGTGTGTGTGTGTGTGTGTGTGTGTGTGTGTGTGTGAAAATTAAATCTCAAAGAGTGTGCATGTCAGCTACAGGGAGCAGGGACACAAAGCACTGATTTCACAGAGATGGTGCTGAACACAGCTGTGCCAGTTGACAGCCTTATTGGGGACCTGGGGAGAGACAGACAGATATAGATAAATCCAGACCCCAGGCTGACTGTGTTCCCTGTGTGCTCTTAAGGGAAATTGTGCTTGATGCAGAGAGGTATGCATCTGGAAATTCTGAGTGCATCCATTTGCATTCCATGTAAAGTCCTTCTCCAGTGACAGTGGTGAAGGTTCAGGCTCCCTGATTACTGGTCCAAAGTGGCAACATCACAGAGTGTTTGTGGAAGATGATTACTCACTGTACATCAGGCAGATGAGAAGTAAATGTATTCCAAGAATCAGGCAATGTCAAGAGGCTGGTGTGGGATTCAAGCTGCTATATGCGGCCATCTTCAAAATATATTTCCTGGAGGGTCAAATTATTAGTTATGTACTTACCATAACTTGGTATCTGTGTTGTCCTCTTCTCGATCTGCTTCACTGATGGGTTATGGATCCAGTCCTCAGATCTGACTCAGCTGCCTCCCACAGACTTTAGCTTCCAGGCTTGAGCTCCTCCTTTACCCATAATCTTCTGCCCATAGCCCAATGTCCTCAGATCAAGTCTGATGCACCAATAAACAGGATAGAGAAGAAAAAGGAATCAAGAGCTCATCCTGGAACATAGGTTCCAAAAAAGGCTGTTTCAGATCCTGTAGAACCAAAGCATTTCAGAGGGGGGTGGTTGGGCGGGAAGGTGAAAAAGAATGTGAAAAGGACAACACAGATACCAAGTTAATAAATCTGATGTTGTCCTTCTCATTCTGCTTCACTGATGGGTCAAAGTCCCCAGTTACATGATTTCTTGGGTGGTCTCAAGGAAGGATATGCCAGAGCATCAAGGAACCAAAGGATGTTCTGCTCCTGGATACAATATCTAACTTATAAGGGGTCACAAAGGTATGATATTTAGACCAAGTGGCTGCAGCACAAATGTCATCAATGGGAATCCTAGAAGAAAAAGCCACTGAGGCAGCAATGCATATTGCTGAATGGGCTTTTGGAGGACCACGCAACTTCAAACCATTCTTCTCATGAATAAAGGAAATGCAATTAGTAATCCACTTCACTATTGTCATTTTTGATACTGCTTGACCTTTATGATTAGGTGAAAAAGAGACAAACAACTGCTCTGATTTTCTGAACTGTTTCATCCTATGGAGGTAGAAACATAGCTGTCTGTAAACATCTAAGGAATGTGGCAGGTATTCTCTTTTGTTGTAACAGTTAGGAAAGAACACTGGCAAATGAATGCACTGGTTTATATTAGCTGAAGTGGCGATCTTTGGCATGAATGATGGATTAGTGCAGAGGAAAACCTTATCTTTGTGAAAAATTATGTAGGGAGGTTTGGAAGAAAGAGCTTGTAATTCGGTGACCCTATTCGCTGAAGTAATGGCAACAAGTAAATATTATTTCCAGGATAAATATTTTAAGTCACAATCATTAGTCAGTTAAAAGGGGCTTTGGGTCAAGGCTTATAGAATGACAGTCAAATCCCACAGAGGAGTTGGATCATTGATTGGAGGTCTAACAAGAAAAAAAACTTTCATAAAGGCTTTACATAACCTGGCTGAAGCAACAGATCCCGAAGATAATCCTAAATGGAAGTTGGATATGGCTGCCAACTAGAGCTTAATGGTTGTAAAACTAGAACCTTGCTTATATAAAGATTCCAGAAAGGATAGAATCAAAGGAACAAGAGCTGAAAAATGGTCAACATGATTATTGGCAGCCCAAATAGAAAATATTTTCCACTTACTCATATACCTTTTTAGTAGATGCTTTCTGAGAGGCCAAAATGATAGCTTTGACTGGAGAAAAGAACCTGGACCCTCTATCAATCATGGGAACTGGAGAAACCATGTGGTTAACTTGAGTATGGGGAGAATGGGGTGGAGTCCTAGTGTCAGGTGAGAAAGGACATCCGGTTTGGGTTCCAGTATCCATGGAGGATATTTGAGGTGAGACCAGAGGAAGGGGAACCATACCTGATGAGGCCAAAAAGAGGCAATGAGGATCACCATGCTCTTCAATCTTCTGACTTTCTGGAGAAATTTTGTAATCAAAGGAAGAGGAGGGTAAGCATAAAGAAGACCAGGATGCCAACCGTGGACCACAGCATCCCTTGGGGAACCCCCTGAAGGAGAGAGCAGAGCAAAGTAACTGCTGCATTTGTTGTTGTAAGGAGACGCAATGAAGTCACAGCAGGGGAGACCACAACAGTCGAATATCTTATTTGCTACTGACTGATTGAGGGACCACTCATGAGGCATCAGTATAGATCTGTTGAGCCTGTCTGCTAACACGCTGGGTTTCACCGGCACGTGTTGCAAGCAGAAAGTGGTTTGAAGAGATCGCCCATTCCCTGACCCTCATAGCTCTCTGAAGAAAGGGTACAAACAGGTTCCTCCTTGCTTGCTGATGTACCACACTACTGACATGTTGTCTGTGTGAACAGCAATTGTCCCTAGAGGGAGAGCCTCCTGTAAGGTTTCCAATGATAAGAGGACAGCTCTCATCTCTAGAACATTGATTTGCAAACTGGTCTCTATCAGAGTCCATGTGTCTTGGACTATCTTCCCCTGGAAATGCCTGCTCCACCCTAGATGGGAAGCATCAGTGGTCACAGTGGCTAAAGAGGGGAGTGAAAGGTCTGCCGACTGTCAGATCTGCTCGAATCCACCATTGTAAATGGGACCTTCAGATGCTTATCAGTCTGATAGGAACGGATAGGGGCTGATGCAGAATAGACCATTGAACAGACAGTGTCCACTGAAGATTGTACATATAGTACCTGAACAGAGGAACCAAGAGTATAACAGCTGCCATGGACCCCAAAGCTCATAGAATCAACTTGGCAGGAGGAGAAGGAAGATTCAGAATGGCTTGAACTTGAAATTTTAATGATACGATGCTGTGGCAAAGCAGCTGTTTGGGTAATGGTTCAGATGTACTTTAATGAACTCCAAGGTTTGAACTGGCAGTGGTTGTGACTTGTCCAAGTTTATGGTAATGCCTAGGAACTGGAATAACTGGTAAAGATAATCTCTGGCCTGAGAAAGTTGAATCTGACTGGGGCAGTCAGTAGCCAATTGTCTAAATACGGGAATACCTGAAACACTTGCAGCCGGAGATGAGCTACAACTACTGCCATACATTTGGTAAACACCCGGGGGGGGGGGGGGGCTGTGGTGAGACCAAAGGGCAGGGCTCTGAATTGGAAGTGATTGGCTCCCAGGCGGAAGTGTAGATGACTTCTGTAGTACCTGAGTATTTTTATGTGATAATACGCATCTTTGAAATCCACAGAACACATCCAATTGTCCTTCCTTAGTAACGGGAAGATGGACTGAACTGTTACTATCCAGAACTTGACTTTTTTCACATACAAGATGAGACTGCCTAGGTCCAAAATGAGCCGTAGGTCCCCTGTTTTCTTTGGCACCAAAAAGAAATGGGAGTAAGTTCCGGACCCTCTCTCTTCAGTTGGGATCTCTTGGATGACTCTCTTTTGCAGTAGTCTGATGATTTCAGTAACTGCCAACTCCTTCAGGCTGGGTGGAATGTCGGGGCATTTCTTTTGAATCTTTGGCGGGGGTAGAGAAAAGTGAATGTAATAGCTTCTGGATATAATGCTTTACACCCAAGCATTTGTAGTTATTTGGGCCCAGGCACTTGAGTGCAGAGAAAAAAGTCTCCCGACTGCCTCCAGAGTCGGACAGTCAGGCAGCACATCAGGAGCACTGAAAGGGCTTGTCAGAAAAATGTTCCCTGAAGCCCTGGTTTTGCGGTTCCCTTCGGCCTCTTGGGCAGCATTTCCCATTACAGCCTGCTCCTTAGCCTGCTCCTTTGCCTCTGGAGGAGTACTCTCCATTTTGATCAGGAAAGGAACCTTGCAACTTGTGGAACCAAGTTTTCTTAGCCCCTTTTTGATGCCTTGACTGGGTTCGTTGAGGGGTGGAAAACTTAATCCCCATGGAAGACAAGGTCTTACCTTCTTTCTCACTGCGGGTCAGGATGTCCTTACCTGATGGTCCAAACAGCGAAGAACCATCAAAGGGGGCATTGACAAAAGTTGCCTTAAAGGGCTCAGTGAAATCACAAAGCCTCATCCAAGCATGATGAAGTATCGCAATGCTGGTGCTGGCTGCCTTGAAGATCCTTCCCCTGAGTGGGAAACAAGACTCGTGGAAGAACTTGCCATATAAGTAACACTGGTTAAGTTAGCTTAGGAGAAATCTTATCAAACTCCTCCTAAAGCATGCCCTTTACCAAGGATTAAGAGAGTTCTTTAACCAAGTCTCTCTGAAGGTGAATAAAATGTGCCAGGTAATTGAGTGCTCTCAGCAAAAATGTCACTGAGGCATAAGTGAGCTTCCCAAACCTGTCCATTGCTCTAGAGTCCCTGTTCAGCAGATGGACAGTTGAGCTCTGCTGGGCGAGCACTTTGTTGGTAGCAGTTGCCACTACCATAACATCAACTGGGAAGCCTTTACTCCAGAATGTATGGTCCTCCAGAGGAGAAAGAATTTTGTCTGGTTGCTTTGGTACTGATTCTATGGTGTTTGGCTCCTTCCAGGCCTGACAGGTGACAAGGTCTATAAGAGCATCCGTTAGGGGGACTACCCAAGATGTAGATGGTCCCGCCTTGAAGTCCTCCAGGAATACAGATTCCTCTGAAGAGGGGTTTTTGGAAGACCAGCCACCTTTTAACTTCAAGATCTCTAGGATGTCTGTGAAAGAGACATCATCCAGTGGTGATTTGGGAGAGAGCTATCAAATAGATGGAGACTCTGCTTCGTATTCTTCTGATTTTTAAGCTCATAGAGAGACTATGCCAATGAAACCATTTCCAATATTCCAAAGGAAAAATGCTTAAGAGACAAGATAAAAGCACAAGAGTTGACTAGAAGAACCAGGAGTACGTTAGCAATGAACCAGAGACTGGAGTTGGAAGATGGAAATCAATGGGAAGAAAACCAGCAATTCAGAAATTAATACATGTGGGATTACAAAGCATTAATCACATTAGTGAAATATGGCCGAACAAGAAAACCTGGAAATATTGGACTTTTTTACTTTAACTTGTAGGGGACATGCCCTCTTCACATTATTAATGTTTGGAAGAATATTAAGGAGATAGGAAGAGGAAAGAAAGAGGTAACAGTAAGAAAAACAATTTTTGTTCTTAACAGTATTTTTATAAAACATGACATATACTGCATGTTACATACAAAGCATTTTCAGTTATTTTTGTGTTATAGAGATACTAATGTAAGTAGGTGCCATTGTTCACTTTTTCTTTCTTTGTTCTTGTTTTACTTTTAAGAAATGCAGACATTGCTCCGTAAAAAGAGAAGAAAACCTAGACAAAAGTATAAACCCAAACAGAAAGCTCAGAGACACTCCAAGGCTGTGGATGTAAATAAAGTTCGCAGATGAAAACAATTCCAAGTGGTAAACTCCAATAAATCCAATGGACGAAGTTTGAAATGAAGAAAGATTTATTGTGCAGAGTTAGGTCAGCGCTTTAATCCAGATGTAATATGACAGTACAGCTGTGAGAAGCATTTCCTGTAACAGTCACAATGGTAACATATTCACATTTGATACTGGAAGATCAGAAGGTTGCGGTCTCTATTTCCACCCTGTGTTTGATTTCATTTTTGCATTACTGACATTGCAGTGCAACATGGGAGGGGGTGCTGCATGTCTGTATGTACCGTCCTTTAGATTACACATTAAACCAAGGTACCATCTGCCTGAGTTGGTGGTAGCTAAGGTAGATGTAAGAGATTCCACTGCATTTATCAAAAAAGAGAAAAAGACTAGAGGTGCATTATTAAAATCTTCACCATACTTGCAACTGATAAAAAATAAAATCAATATACTACATTTATATTTACATAAATCTACATGGTAAGACAAAAACAATCCATAAATATTTATCACTCACCATAACCACAATTTAATATTCAGATTCCTTCTGTAGGGGAATATATAAACTCCAAACTTTTAAACCAATCAATTTAATAAATAAGATTTTTTATACTTTAACTTGAAAATTTTCCAAAGATTTGCTGCTTCTCGAATTCTTCCTATAACATCTCTCCACTCTCTTAAAAGCCTTGAAGGCAGATCAGGATCAAGATCACACCCAACTTACACTGTCTTGCAAAGGAATGAAGAGAAGCCAGAGTTTCAGCTGCAAAAATTTCATCTAGCAAAGCATTCTTGAAAAAAGACAGAGAAGAGACTACTCCTCTGGTAAAATGCATTGCAGGACTGCCAGATAAAGTTGTGTCATATTTATCATAACAGAACATTATACATTGTAATAACCATCTACATAAATTCACCTCAGAAATCAGAGACCCCAGCCTCCCAAGAGCATAAGAAACAAAACACTGAGACATCTTTTGAGAAAGACATCTTTTGCAGATGACTGCAAGCTAGGAGCAGTCACTAAATCGTGAAATGACTTATCCAATGTACAAGAAGGTATGTCCCAAATAAATAACTGGTGCCAAAAATCACTTACTGAAACTAAATGCCAAAAAATGCTTTATCCTTTGGAAAGTCACTTACCTCAGGGAACTATCACATTGACAATACGCCCCTAACAGTTGACCCAGTTGTTCAGGATATGGAAACTTCTGTGGAAAGTGATCTAACATTTGACTAACGTGTCTATTGTGTAAGAAAGTCCTACTATATTTCATATTTTAAAAACAAATGGATTGTGTCTAGATCTAGGGATGTCATTGTCCCCCTTAACTCAGCCTTCATTTGGCCAATCATTGAATATAACGCCCCCCATTGGGATGCATCTGTCTAGATATATGCAGCAACTGGAATGCCCACAGAGATACCTCACTAAAAGAATACAAGGCTTAAACAACATCTCCTACAAGGACTGACTGAAAGCTCTGTTACTTTACTCGGTATCCTACAGACTGCTACAAGGTGACCTATGACTGGCATACAAGGTGTGACGCCCATGCACTAGCCCAGTAATCAAAGAGTCTCAATCCTCACCACTAGCACCAGTGAGGGGCATACACTTTGGGAAGGATAACAAGTACGCACACAGTAAAGTACAATTTCCCTTAACAGCACAAACAGATGACAGTCAGTCTGGGGCTGGTTTCTCCCTTTCTCTCCACATCCCCAATAAGACTCCCCACTGGCACAGCAATAGGATACAGATCTCAGCTTGGTGGTCAAGCTAAAACCTCCAGCACCCCGTCTGTCCAACTTGTGCTTCGTGTCCCTGCCCAAGTAGCTGACAGACACACACACACACACACACACACACACACACACACACACACACACACACACACCTTAAGATATGATTTAGACACAAACACACAGACCCTTCTGGGGAAGGCTAGCTCAGGTTCTCCAGCTATGCCCCCTTTCTGCCCAGGCTATAAGGTAGTAATCCACTGCCACCAACCACTATTTATCATCTACTAATAAGGCCCTTACCAAAGGGTGTCCAATTTTACTGTGCAATATTAGCCAAACAGTAAGTGTGACTGAGACTTGAAGGCTATTTAGTAGTGGCTGGTACAGTATCACCAAATATATGCAATGCACTCTAAGAGCTTGAATTATCTCTACACAAAACAGCCGCAGTTGAAAGTTTTAGAAATATTTAATAATAAATAATAAAAACACAAGACAGATCTCAGTTCAACACAGTGCTAGTCAAGAGTCCAGACACAGGAACTTTAAAACAATAATGTAGGATAGTCTGACATAAATATAGAAAACAGCTAGCCTAATCTTATTATTTCTATCTATTTCTAAGAGAAATACTAAGTTCTAAATAACTACCTAAAATATAGAGTGCTGGTGAGTTGTTAACAGGTTCAGACAAAATCCAAAATGCTCTATCTTTCTCTCTGGGAAAGTTTTAAATTGATAACACAGTACTGCTGAGTCATTTCAGATTACATCATTCTTAACAGTTCTGATTTAATTTCCCAGGCTAACAGAAGCTCAAAATTTACATTTCTTTTTGTAGTCTTCCATCTGGCCAGGAAGCCACAGCAAAAAAAGACATTTTACAAGTAAAATCTAGTAATTAACTCTTGTCCTAAGACAGTAGAAAGAATTCCTTAGTCCAGACATCTTGTCTCCGAGCTTTGAGATCAAACAGTCATAAAATGCTTTACTTTATCAGCTTTCTTCCAGCAGGGTGCAATGTGGTTACATTTTTGAAGCTCAGTACAACATATAGTTCAATCATAACATATAATTTTCTTTACATTTGTAGAACAAGCCTGTGGATTACATAAATATTTACAATGACATAGAATTATTTACAAAATTCTTTATAGTTAGGCTGGCAGCCTTCACATATCCCCCCCCCCCCTGGAGAACTCAAGCTAGTTTTTCAAGTGACCCTTGAGAAATGTTGCTTGAGAGGGTTAGGTCTATATCAATATACCTTACCCCATTCCCTGCCTTGACAGCCAATCTACATTGGAGTTGTTAACCCCACTGCCGTGTTGCACTGACATATCATATGCTTGCAACTCTAGGCTCCATCTTAGCAACTTGGCATTTTGCTGGCTGGCTTGGTGAAACCATGTTAGGGGACTGTGATATGTAACTACAGTGAATTTTCTTCCATACAGATAAGGCTGAAGTTTCTGCAGTGCCCACACTATGGCTAGACATTCCTTTTCTACAGCTACATACCATTCCTCCCTGGGTTGGAGCCTATGACTGAGATAAACCACTGGGTGCTCTTGTCCCTCTGAAGAAATCTAGCTAAGAACAGCCCCCACCCCATGGTTCAAATCTAGCTAAGAACAGCCCCCACCCATGGTTCAAAGCATCCACCTACGCAACAAATTCTTTGTTGTAATCTGGACTGGCTAACACAGGAGGTCATCCCAAAGCTTCTTTAAGCTTCTGGAATGCCTGCTCACATGCTGGGTTCCACACTACCTTATCTGCCCTGTTTTTCCTTGTCAGATCTTTGAGGGGAGCAGCTATGGTACTAAAACTGGGGACAAACTTTCTGTAGTACCCTTTTGTCCCTAAGAATGTCCTCATCTGCTTTTTGGTAACATGTGCAGGTCATGCCTGAATGGCTTCCACTTAGGCAAGGTCTGGCCTGATCTTACCAGTCCCCACTCTATGTCCCAGGTAGGAGACCTCTACCATACCCACCTGACATTTGCTGAGCTTAATGGTCAACCCTGCTCTCTGTAGTCTGCCCAGCACCTCCCTGATATGCTGAAGGTACTCTTGCCAGGAATGGCTGTAGATGGCAATATCATCTAGGTAAGCAATGGCAAACCCTCCTGCTCCTGCTAGGATATGATCTATCCACCTCTGGAAAGTCACTGGGGCATTTTTCATCCCAAAGGGCATCTTTGTGACGTATACAAGCCAAAAGGAGTCACAAAGGCTGACCTCTCTCTAGCACTGGGGGTCAATGGCACCTGCCAGTAACCCTTGGTAGGATCAGTGGTGGTAAGATACTTAGCCCCACCCAAATGCTCTAGGGTTTCATCGGTCCTAGGCATGGGGTAAGCATCTGACTCTGTGTGATTATTTAATTTCCTGTAGTCCACACAAAACTTGGTGCTGCCATCCTTCTTTGGCACCAGCACCACTGGGGATGCCCACGGACTGTTGGACTCTTGAATTACCCCTAGTTCCAACATTTACTGTATCTCCTCCCTCAGAGTATGTTTGACACTCTCAGGCACTCTATAAGGGGCCTGCCTAATAGGACTTTGGGGTCCTGTATCTACCTGGTGCTGCACCAGGTGGGTGCACCCTGGTTTCCCAGTGAACATGTCCCCAAACTCCTGTAACACTGCTCGGATTTCTCAAACCTGGGTAGGAGATAGCTGCTAGGACATGGCTACCCCTTCAACTGAGGTGTCAGTCCGAGTCTCACTGAGGAGGTCAGTCACCAGATCTCCCTCAGACGCATCCTGCAATCCACTGCAAATACTCACCACAAGGGCCTCTCTATCAAGGTAAGGTTTCATCATGTTAACATGGTACAATCTCTGCTCCTGCCTAGCAGTTCTACCATGTAGTTAACATCACTTACCTTTCTTACCACCCCGTAGGGTCCCCTCCCAAGCTGCTAGCAGCTTGTTGTGCCTGACAGGAATTAGAACCATTACCTGCTGCCCTACAGCATACTCTCTAGCTCAAGCATTCCTGTCATACCAGCTATTTTTCTGTTGTTGAGCTTCTGCCAGGTTTTCCTGGGCCAAGCCCATGAGTTCTCTGAGCCTTGTCCTGAAGATTAGGACATATGCCACAACAGACTCCTGGTGAGATTCACACACACCTTTCCACTCATCACAATTTAATTCTAGAGGTCCTCTCATGCTATGCCCATACAGCAACTGAAAGGGTGAAAAACATGTGGATTCCTGGGGAACCTTTCTGTAAGCAAATAGACAGGGCAAATATTTGTCCCACTCCCTCTTAAACTAGTCTGCAAATGCCCAGGGTATGGACTTGATTGTAGAGTTTAACCTCTCAACAAAACCATTAGTCTAGGGGTGGTAGGGGGTAGTCTTCAGGTGCTTCACCCCACAGTACTTCCACAGACAAGCCAGCAGGTCTGACATGAAATTGGCATCTCTGTCAGTCAGTATTTCTTTTGGGAAACCTACCCTGCTGAAAATCTCTAACAAAGCATTTGTCACCTTTTCTGCCTCAATGGAGGACACAGCCACTGCCTCAGGGTATCTTGTAGCATGATCTACTACCACTAGGATATACTTTTTCTCTGTGGAACTTGGGGTACTCAAAGGCCCCACAATATCCATAGCTACCCTCTGAAATGGCTCCTCAATCACAGGCAAAGGCATCAAAAAAGCTCTCCCCTTGTCTCCTGCATTGCCAACCTTTTAGCACTGTTAACAGGTTGCGCAGTACCCTGTTACATCTCTGGAAATTCCAGGCAAATAGACGTTCTGTGCAATATGTCTCTCTGTACGTTTTATGATCATATGACCTGCAAAGGGAATATCATGGGCTATGGCTAGAAGCGCCAGACAGTAGGCTCTAGGTACTACCAACTGCTGTATTCTCTCACCTTCCAGCCCTCCCTCAAGGATCCACCCTCTATACAGTAACCCATTGTGCCAGTATACAGATTCCCCCTTCCCTTGAGAATCAGGCACCTCACTAGCTACCTGCCTTAGTCCTTGCAATGTAGGGTTTGAAAGCTGAGCCTTTCTCTACTCCATCTTTGTAACCCTTCCCAGCTCGCCTTCCACAGGAAGTCTGGCATCCTCGGACAGCAGTGCCTCACTGTCAGCCTGGGTACTACTACTCACATCTACCTTTGAAGTCACTCTGTCCAAGGGACCATCAGTGCCCACAAGCAGCTGTGGCTCGCCTTCAGTCTCACTGCTACAGCGTAGCTCCCTCCTTGAAGTAACCACCTCACCAGTCCTGGCTGCAAGTGTGTGGTCTGTCTGGGTCTCCCCTAGGCTACCAGACCCACATGCTTGTCTCCAAGCCTGACTGTGTGTAACTGCATGAGCGCATGGTACTGCATTATCAAAATTATTCCCTATCAGGACATCTGCAGGGTTATCCTCAAACACACCTACTTGCTGGCTTCCTTTTTCACCCTCCCAGTCAAGGTGAACCCTAGCCAAAGTTATTTGGAATGCAGTCCCTCCTAAAGCTCTGATTGCAGTAGACTGCCCAGGCAAGTAGTGCTTCTCTGTAACCATTGCAGGCTTCACAATGATTATGTCAGAGGCTATGTCTCTCTTAACAATGGACTCTGCCATTCACTATGATAGGAGATAACCTCTGGTGGTAGTTTGGTACCCTTGTTGTCTCAATACAACCTACTGTTGGCATTTTGTCCTTCCCACTTACTGGCTCCCTCACCTTTTGTTCCCCACCATGCCTCTGTGGACATCTATATGCTACATGGCCCCACTGGTTGCATTCAAAACATTTAATCCTAGGTCCTGGATGTGTACCTGGACTAGTGGCTTCTCCTGCTACTGGCGTATTCTGTTGGGGCAGTCTGGGCTGCCCACCATGGGTTCCTTTAGACCCATGAGCAGTACTGGGGGTCCATTTCCTGTGTAGGGATGCCCTGCTTGATAAGTATAGGTCTCCCTTCTTCCCCAACTCATCTGAAGTAACATATTGTCTATCAGCTAACCAGATCCCCATGTCTTCAGCCAAAATGCTAAGGGCTTGCTCCCTCACCAAAATGTCTGCCAGCACTTCAAAAGTGGTGACCTGACATCCAATCACACAACTATGAAAATAAGTGCTTAGTTCAGCAATATATTCACACACACTTTCATCTGACTTGCGTCTATGTTCACAAAACATTTTCTTATAAGCTTCAGGTGTTAGCTTAAATAATTCTAACAAACAATTCTTAACAGCAATATAATCAAACAATTCATGATCAGTTAATTTAGACAGCACAGTTACAGCTTTACCATGGAGTAAGGGGGTCAGGAACTGTACTCATAGCCTTTGGTCACCATCATACTGTTTACATACCCTCTCAAACATATGAATGAAATTATCAAAATTATCCCCCTCTGTAAACTGCAGAAGAAATGTACTGATCTTTTGTGCTTCTGGTGTCTGGTTATTCCCTTCCCCATTGACTCTGGCAAAGAGTCAGCATCTCCTTTTCATGCTGCCTCTGCCTCTCCTTCTCCTCAGCTTCCAGGTGTAGCAGTTTCTCATTCTCCTCAGCCTGTAGATGTCTCTGTCTCTCTGCTGCTTCTGTTTCCAAACACATGGCCTCCAACTCAAGTCTCTTTAGCTCCCGATGGATTTTTAAGTCCTCTGCAGAAAGGTTGAGCTGTCCATTCTCTCAGTGTTGTACATCTCCACGGTCAGCCTGATCATTCTCTTGGTTGCTGTTCTCTGATGCAGCTGTGACCAAAGCTAAAATCATGTCTGCTTTAGTCAGGTTTCCATGCACCAGTCCTTTAGCTGGGCACATCTCAGCCAACTGGCTCTTTGTCAGATTGCCATACTCCTCTGCTAACATGTTTGCTTGCTCTCCCTGACCAACTAAGCTAACAAAAGAAATAAAACAATTGTGATCCGAACTCTGAGTGCTCACTGTGTGGATGATTTAGAGTACAAAAACATTTTCAGTGATCACTGTACATAAGCGACAGGAATTCACTACCCACAACAATACAAGCCAATTAGTATGTGATGTGGCTGATTCACCACTATCAAACAATTAATATTTGATATGGATATTCCACCACTGCCACCAGTTAATATGTGACTCCCGTCTACTGGCCCAGTAATCAAGGAGCCTCAATCCTCGCCACTAGCACCAGTGAGGGGCGTGCAAATTGGGAAGGATAACAAGTACACACACAGTAAAGTACAATATCCCTTAAGAGCACACAGAGATCAGAGTCAGTCTGAGGCTGGTTTCTCCCTTTCTCTCCAGATCCCCAGTAAGACTCCCCACTAGCGTAGCTATAAGGTACAGATCTCAGCCAGGTCGTCAAGCCAAAACATCCAGCACCCTCTCTGTCCAACCAGTGCTTCGTGTCCCTGCCCAAGTAGCTGACACACACATACTTTAAGATTTAATTTAGATACAAACACACACACACTCCTGGGGAAGGCTGGCACAGATTCTACAGCTATGCCCCCTTTCTGCCCAGGCTATAAGGTAGTAATCTATTGCCACCAACCACTATTTATCACTACTAATAAGGTCCTTACCAAAGGGTGTCCAATTTTACTGTGCAATATTATTATCCAAATAGTAAGCGTGACCGAGACTTAAAGGCTATTTAGGGGTGGCTGTTATAGTATCACCAAATACATGCAATGCTCTCTAAGAGCTTGAATTATCTCTACACAAAATAGCCACAGTTAAAAGGTCTAAAATTATTTAATAATAAATAATAAAGCACAAGTCAAATGTCCTCAATTCAACACAGTGCTAGTCAAGAGTTCAGGCACAGGAACTTTAAAACAATACTGTAGGATAGTCTGACATAAACAGCTAGTCTAATCTTCCTATGTTTTATCTATTTCTGAGAGAAATACTAAGTTCTAAATAACTTTACCTACAAGACAGAGTGCTGGTGAGTTGTTAACAGGTTCAGACAAAATCCAAAATGCTCTTATCTTTCTCTCTGGGAAAGTCTTAAATTGATAACACAGTACTGCAGAGTCATTTCAGACTACATCACTCTTAACTGTTCTGATTTAATGACTCAGGCTAACAGAAACTCAAAATTTACATTTCTTTTTGTAGTCTTGCACCTGGCCAAGAAGCCACAGCAATAAAAGACATTTTACATTTAAAATCTAGTAATTAACTCTTGTCCTAAGACAATAGAAAGAATTCCTTAGTCCAGACATCCTGTCTCCGAGCTTTGAGATCAAACAGTCATAAAATGCTTTACTTTATCAGCTTTCTTCCAGCAGGGTGCACTGTGGTTACATTTTTGAAGCTCAGTACAACATATAGTTCAATCATAACATATAGTTCTCTTTACATTTGTAGAACAAGCCTGTGGATTGCATTAATATTTACAATGACATAGAATTATTTACAGAATTCTATCTAGCTAGGCTGGCAGCCTTCACACAAGGCATCCTCCAACCCATTACTGATGGATTTATTGCACATCAGCAAGTCAAACAGCATCAGAAATGTTCGGTCTATATGTGATGTATAACATTTGTAAAAGTGAATGCTAATATGGTTTGATTACCATATGTTTGTCATAAGTAATAATTCAACTTAAAAAAAAGAAATGCTCAGTCTAGGGACCTAAACAACTCATGCAACATTAACAGAATGTTTAGGAGCAACAGATATATCTCACAGAGGATACCACTGTTGTGGAATAGACTCCACATCCAAAACGTTTATCCCTGTCCACATTCAAGCGCAACTCAGAACTATGGATGGGAAATTTTCCCCAAGGACTTTCCTGCTGCCCCTAATGGACTGAGGCAGATCCTAAGTGCTTTATCACATGCATGGGTCTCCTCAAATTTTCTACTGTATGATCCCAGTTATTCTCTTTAAGAGTAATATATAATTATTGACCACAGGATGGGTAAGGCCAATATATAACCAAATGGGACAGATCATTTCGAGCACAAAAAGGGAAATTAGATAGACTTAAATGACCCACAAGGGCAGTTAGTCTAGTACCTATGAATGCATGAAAACTTGTCTCTGGCCAAAAACTGAACTGCAGTTACCTATGAACCTCAAATAAATGCAGGAGATACTCTCTCCTATTAAAGTTTTCCAAAAAATATAAAGGCAGAATGATGCTTTGGTTTAATTTGGACTCAGTAGCTACTTTATGCATAAAAGTAGGATTTGTTTCATGGACACTTTCTGTCTTTGCGGAACACTAAGTAAGGAAGGTCAGTCCACAGAGCCTGCATTTCAGAGATGCATCTACCCGACACAGCTGACATGAAAAACACTGTTTTCCACAAAATAAATTTCACATTTGCCTTACTCGTAGACTTAGAAAAAAGGACAAAATTCAAATCCCAAGACAGAACCAGATCCTTGAAGAGAGGGTTAATTTGTAATGTTCTTGTAAGAAAGAGCTTATAGACTTTAATTAATTCCAGAAGACAGCCATGTACCCTTTGGTGAAAGCTAGATACTACTGAAGTGTGAACTTTGATATAGGTATAACTCAAATCTGGGCCAAACATATGTGCCATTACTCTTAAAACACATGCAGGTCTATTGCTTCCCTAGGCATCAGTGGAACTGGAGAAACCAAGAAGTACCAAAAGCAATCTGGAATAAAAGCCAGGCCCTTTGTCATCTAAAGGGACCTCTTGGATTGCTTGCCTTTCTAGAAAGTTGTGCCCCTCCAAGTTTTGCTGCTTTCTTCTGATGGGCTGGGATGCTGAGAAGAGGAAGACAGGGCATAGAAGGCAGAATAAAAAATAGGATTCTGTACCATCTAGAAATTATATCTCTTATCCCCATGTCTTCTTTGATGGTCACCCACACAGTTAGATGAAGAAGCAATCGAACCCTAAGAAGTATTGCTAGTGAGCTGTGACCTATTAAATCACAAAACAAAAACCCATCAGAAATACCCATCTATAGAGCACCTCCTAGATCAGTCCTGAAAGGACCCCTTTTGTGATAACAGTTCTTCAAACCTACCATTATAGACAGCTTGACTACCCTTGTTTCTCTTGCCAGCTTTGTTGACTTGGGTTTCCTGAGGCAGTGTAGCAACTACCTCATATACACTGACAATCTTCTACTCATAACTCACTCTAGTACAGAGTGCGAGAGATACATCTGCACTAAGAATCTTGAATCCCTGCTCTCTCGCACTTAAAACAGTAACACTGAAGAGGTTGTCAACTCACCCACCACTACTCATGCACATGGTACCACTACTCATACACATAGTAAGCATCCAACACATAAATCAACATACGCAGAGGTTCTCTCACAAAACTTACCAAAATACCAGAGACCACCAAAATAAAAGACTGCTACAACTAACACTTCCCACAGTACTCAAGACACATAGGAACATCAGTGTCTCACCTACCAAGCTCGTAAGTCGTAACACTCAAATTTTCTTGTCTTTGGATACTCTATAGTGAGACATATGGATGTCCCACTCACCAAGTTAGATAAGGAGAAAGTCATGGTCAGCTGCCTGTCTGGTGCCAGGATTCATCAGATCACGCATGCACTCAGGTCTTTCAGCAACAGGTACCATTATGATGGTGTCATAGCTCATGCTGGTGTAAATGACCTGAGATGTACCTCACTGGACTATATGAGGAGAGACATGATTGAGCTCTCCTAGTATGTGTCCCAAGTAGTTATGTCCCTAGCCTTGAGCAGCATATTACCCTCACCTAGAATGATGACACAGTGTAAACAAAAAATGATCAATTTCAATAATTGGCTTAGTTTCTGGTGTCATTCAAAGGGGATCCAGTTTCTGTCAGCCTGGGATAACATGATCAAGAAACCTAGCTGCTTTGCTAGAGATAGTTTGCACTTGGCACCACTAGGCTTTCAGCTGTTAGCAAAGGCTCTTGCCTCCCCCATAGTGCCTTTTTAGGCAAAGTTCAAAAACAAAACTCCCGATGTGAAAATTGCCAACCAAAACAAAATAAGGGTTATGCTGCTAAATGCTAGGAGCTTAAACCAAAAGTGCACACCCTGGAAGCGCTTTTGTCACTGGAGGATGTAGATGTCTGTGCAGACACAGAAACCTGGTTAAAGGCCTCGGAGAGTACCCCAGGCTTGCAAGGCTACAATACTTTACACACCTTCAGACCGCAAAACGAACATGGGAAAACCAAAGGAGGCAGTGTTTCTATCTATATTAGAGATAAATTCACCTCCCGACTAGCTAGACTGGACAACTCCATGGAGTTACTCCAAGTTCAGATTACTGTGGGTAAGACCCCATTCAAGTCATAGCTAGTTATAGAGCCCCCTCCATGGATCATGATGCACGAGGCCTACTTGACCAAACTGGAGTCAATCCAAATATTGCCAAACACTCTGGTCATGGGGAATTTCAATTATCCCACCATCAACTGGGAAACCTACTCTAGCCCTAACTCACTAGTGCAAAAGTTCCTTGACTGTGTTAACTCAAATGCCCTGGAGCAAATTGCTCAAACCTCAACAAGAGGAAGAAATGTATTAGAACTGGTCCTCACTAATATGACAAACAGATGCACCACAGCAACTGTTGGGCCCTCATTAGTTAAGTCTGACCACAAATCAGTCATCTTCAAACTGGCACTAACACTAGAACTCACAAACGGTGAAGTCAGACTAAAAAACTTCACCAAAGTAAACTAAGGTATAAATGCATTCCAAGCCCCACACCCAGCAAGAAGTGGTAACTACAGCAAAGCTTACACTAAAGCCCTGTACAATCACTTGTATAAGTGTATAGACTTGGCAGTTCCAGACAGAATCAAAGCCAGAGCCCCAAGTAAAAAACAAGCCACCCTGATGGACATCCAGCATCAACAAACTTTACAATAAATGCAAAATGTTGCTGTCTAAGAAAACTAAGGTGAGGCCCCAACAATGGAAAAGCAACCTCCTCAGCCTCAACAGGCAAATAAGACATGTCAAATCCTCTAAGGGTAACTTTGAGAAAAACTTAGCAATCACAGGCAAGGATAAAAATAATGCCTTTTACAGCTACGTATGTAGCTTAAAAGGTAGGACCCAAGCATGGGCCAAACTAGTGACTAATGGTATTACACACACTGATCCCACAGAGATAGCAAACCTGCTAGCAGACAGATTTGGTGAAAATTTCACTCCTTCATCCACTCCAAACTTATCATAAATCTTGTCCCCAACCCCCCACCCACCCAACATATCTGAAGAGCAGGTCATCAAAGCCTTGTCTAAGGCAAAAAACACAGCCTCTATGGGACCAGACGGAATCCCAGGCTGTCTTCTAAACAAACTAAAACATGAACTAGCATCACCATTAAGTACCCTATTCAATCACAGCTATTCCTGTGGAATGGAAAACATCAACAATTATTCCCCTCCACAAAGGCAGCTTATTAACAGACCCAAGGACTTATAGACCCATAAATCTGACCAGCCTCATGTGCAAAGCCATGAAATGTATCTTCATGGACTTCATAAGTAAAGACATAGGCGAACTCCCAACCCTGGATCCGACCCAATTCTGCTTCGTCAAGGGCAGATCCTGCCTGTTAAACCTGGTGGATTTCTTCAAAAATGGGACCAGGGCCATTGATGAGGGCAAATCTGTGCACAAAGCATACCTCAACTTAGCAAAAGCCTTTGACACAACCCCATACTCAGGCATTATGAATAAACTAAGAAAACTGAATGAAAACCCCTTTTGTTGTAAGATGGGTTGCCAACTGGCTCACAAACCAGTTACACACTATCAAAGTGGGTGACTCCACATCAACTAGCAGACCTGACACCAGTGGGGTGCCACAAGGGTCAGTGCTGGGCCCCCTACTGTTTGGTGTTTACCTCTCAGAAGTTTGGGCCAAAACTAAGGGGCTATTGCTGACCAAGTTTGTGGATGACTGTAAACTGGGTGCAATTACTGAATCGACAAATGATGTCAGTATATTTCAAGAGGGTCTTACTCAAACCAGTAACTGGTATCTTAGTCACGGTCTCAAACTGAATGCAAAGAGTTGCATCATCACTCCCTTAGGTAAAAACAATGTCCCTTCACATTATCAAATTTGCAACAACACCCTATTTACCTATGAAGTGGTAAGAGATCTGGGATCACAAGTAGACTGTGAGCTTAACTTTGACCACCACGTGTCTACTGTAATAAAGAAGGCTTTTTACATAGCAACACTTGATTAGCAAAGGCATTGCCAATAAAGCAAAGTAGGTTGTAACCCCTTTATATTTGTCACTAATTAGGCCCATAATTGAGTACAGCGTCCCTTTTGGCATGTACCATACAAAGCACCTGCAGCAATTGGACAGACCTCAGATCTTTCTAACTAA
This sequence comes from Protopterus annectens, assembly GCF_019279795.1. NCBI lineage: Eukaryota > Metazoa > Chordata > Ceratodontiformes > Protopteridae > Protopterus > Protopterus annectens. The sequence goes on along the minus strand of NC_056750.1, from coordinate 294,506,718 downwards.
AAAGATCAAGGGACTCCAGCACATGGTTTACACAGACTGATTAAAGTCCCTGTCATTATACTCAGTATTGGGCAGACTTCTTAGGGGAGACTTATGCCTGGCTTACAGAGCAATCTCCGACCCAAATCTAATGAATTTGCTGCATATTCATAAATCAAATGGGACTAGAGCTACCTGTTCCAGGGACCCAAATATGGCCTGCAACTTGAAAAGGATGTGCTGGAGAGACAGATTTTTCTCCCAGCGGCTGCCACATCTTTGGAACAGGCCGACAATTCATGTGAAGCAGAGGACCTCTATGACACTGTTCAAAAGGAACCTGGACAAGTGGATGGGGCACCATAAATTCTCACCAGGGATAGCACACACAACCCTTCTGAACATGGGCAGTCATTAATATATACAATCCTGGCTATTAACTAGAGTATCTATGGTACTACATTGGGATGAAATGGCTAAGCTTGAAATGACTTCTGGGTCAATAGCCTAGTAACCTCCTATGATCCTATGACAGCCACCAAACTGGAAGAGTCAGGCATGTCCTCAGGGATTCTTCTAGTTCAACAGTCCCTACCGCTGCTGAGAATTCCTACTTCTGAACAGATGGCCATTTTTCAATGAGACATAGCTTTTCAGATTTCTGCGAGACTGCTGGTATCTTTGCTGGTGTTGTCACCAGCAGTATTTAAAGTAAAGATGTGCAAACTTCATTTTGATTCCGTTCAGAGGGACACTACAGAGTCTGAAATTTTATGCCAGTGGCCATTAAGGTCATACTTACTATCTTGTTCACTTTGTTTTTCTTTCACCTACATACTAAAAAGGCCGGTTCCATTGAAAGGTCATTCAAGAAGTATGGAAATCTGTTTATTTATTTCTTAGCAATTATTTACCAGGAAAATCTGACTGAGCCCCAACAGGTTTTTTTCAGCAAAGGCTGTGACAGAAAAACTCCACAGTTAACACATTCTGGAAGATGTCATACTATATAATACAAAGCACATCAGCAAATGTTGACTATCCCATACAGGATACAAAAATTAATATATAAAGACAAGATAGATCCTAGAAATTATTGTATTCCACTGAATTACATTTCAGTTTTGCTAAGCAACAATGATAATAACTTCCATTAGGTTACTAGACAGGTGCAATAGAATGTAAAGGGAATTACTAATAGACAGCAGATTGTTTGGTCAGAATTTCTAGGTGTGGCTAAATTATTTGGTCTTCTGATGAAAGCTCAGAAGCTTTGTTCATGCAAGAAAATCAAAAGGACACTACAGATAAAGGACAGATGGATACAGGTGTAGTAACATTTAGTCAGGGGAAGAGTGGCAGGAGCATAGTTTGGAATCCAAGAGGAAGGTCCTAAGGTTTGCTTTGAAGTAATTTGGATTTACGATTTCTCTTGGGTCTTGAGGGAAAGTATTTCAACATTTGATAACGCATGAGGAATGCATTGTTTCACCATGATTAGTGTTTGGTCTACAGTCTTGGGCAAAATGTGTGCCCTCAGACATGGTGATGAGGTATACTTTGGGCTAGCTTAAATTGACTGAATTTTTTATACAGAATTCCAACCAGTATAGTTGGTTGAGTGCAAGGCAGTGATGGGTCTTACTTGGAAGGTGGTTTAGAAATTTAGCTATTTTACTATAACATTGCTCCAGTTTTGGTAAAAGGGAAGCTTTGACATTTGTTAGTAGGGGAGGCATAGGAGAGAGTTGGCAACAAATATGCAAGGGCAGTGGTCTTTCTGGATTGCAAGGTGAGGAAGGGAGATGCTTCTTGAGGATACCTAGTTTCATATGTTTGTTTCTTTTGACAGTATTTTGGATGTGTAGGTCAAAAGTTAGATTATCATGTATGGTGACAGCAAGTAATTCAGTATGTGTGATGACCTCAAGTCTAGTGTTTTGTGTGGATGATGATAACAGTAAAGGTATTTTTGTGATCAGAGAATTATTTTGGAGAAAAAGCAGAATTTTTGTTTTCTTTGGGTTTAGGAGAAGATTAGATTGATTCAAAAAATATTCAATGGAGGAGAAGGATTGTTGTGTAATAGTTTGCTGTGTTTGCATGGAGATGCTCAGATTAAAGTAGAGTTGCCTACATAGGGAGGGCAGCAGGGAGTCTTGCCCAACTGTTGTATGGTAGTTGTTTATAAACAACATTGAAGAGGAGAAGACATATGACTGAGCCCTTATGGACACCAATAGTTATGATTAGGTAGGATAAGTAGTATGTTTGCCATTTCACATACTGTGTCCTATTGAAGAGATAGTTACTAAACCATCTTAAGGTACAGGAGGAGAGAGAGACTGAGGAAGCATAATGTAAATATGTAGTAGTTTTGTATAGGAGACTGTATCAAATTATTTAATATACCCAGGAATACAGAATAGACTAGTTTACCTTCATCCCTATCTTGACTTAATTTCATTAGTACCAAATTTATTATGTGCATTTAAATGAAGTTGCCAAAGTAATTGTTTATATTCTAAGCATGTTTCCCATGCTCCACCTCTTGGATTGTGTGTTACAACTTCAAGAATTCCAAACCAAAACATGACAAAGTTGTGATAAGATTTGGCATGTTTAAGGCACTTTTATCATTAATCAGCTCTATATCATATACATGTACATGTACATATGCATGATATACAGACATGTTTTATTCATTTAAATGTGCACAATAAGTCTGGTTTTAATGCAAGTTATTTATTAATCCAGTAATAAGAATGAGATGGCCATATTATGATTTTTTTTGAAAGTCTTATTAGTTTTTGTGATATTTTTTATCTTGATTAATATTTTACTGTTAGATGAAGAATAGAGTTTCATAGATGTGGATTTTTATCAAATATTTTAGCATTTTTTTAATACATATTTTGTAGGAAGTATTTTAGAGAACTATTTTTCTAAAGCATGGATTGATTGCTTACATAATTACTTGATGGTTTATTTAAATGGTATTTTTGTGGGTGGTGCTTTACTTCTAATGAAGTCTATAGTTAAATGTATTTTTTTAGTTTAGCTTTATTAAAGTAAGATCAACTACACATCACAGCCTGCATGTTTTTATTTGGTTATTTGTTTATTTGATGTGCAGTGGTCCGTTATTTGGTTACAGGTTATTATCCACATATGTCCCAAAATCCTTGACTAATGGGCCCACTCTTAGGGGCATGTTATTAATGAGGTAGTTTCCTAGGGTGGCCAACTTCCTAGAGGGTACTATTATGCATTTCTTGGTATTGACTTTTAAGCCATAGCTTTGGTACCAGTCATTTGTCAGTGTCAGTCCTTCCTGTAGGATGTTAGTGTCTTGGGAGGATTCAATGACTCCTCCTAGTTTGCAGTCATCTGCATACTTGGTCAGCCAGAGGCTCTGACATTGGCTTTGGGTTCCGAGTGCCATGGTGAGTTTTTCAAAGAAGTCCACCAGTTTCAGTAAGCATGATTTGCCTTTGACAAAGCCAGACTGGGTTGGATCCAGTGTCTGAAGGTTTCCTGTGTTATTAATCATTTCCATGATAATTCTTTCCATGGATTTGCATATGAGACTAGTTAGACTAATGGGTCTGTAGTTCGCAAGGACCATTGACTGGCTGCCCTTCTGCACAGGGATGACTGTTACAGACCTTTATTCACATTGCACAAAGCCTGTCTGGAGACTATATGGGTAATACTGACTCCAGAGATCCAGAGATGTTATGCTTCAGGCAATTAGGAGGCATCCTACAATATTATCTGGGCCCATCAGTACAATGTTCTTAGCCTTATAGAATGCATTTAAGATCTGCTCCCTAATGACAGTTTGGGGTTATGTTTGATGGCATTACTGGGGGGGGGTATAAAACTGTAGCTGAATTTGTTAGCCAGCAGATTTGGTATATCTTCTGGCTCCATTAACAATCAGCTCTGCGCACTACTGTGTACTGCCTTCGAGGTTTTGGACATAGCTAAAGAAAGCCTTGTGGTTGTCCTTGGCCTGGATGGCTACCTTTACTTCAAAATTAGCTTTGGTAGACAATAATTTGCTCTCTTATCTGTTTGTTTAGTCTGATGAGGGAGCTTTTATCCAGATGGACATTGCACTTCCTAATTTTAGCTATGACTTGTTTTCTTTTGTTGTACAATCTCTAAGTTTAGATTCCACTAGGGAGTTTTTTTTTTAGTTTGTTCTAATAGGTGCAACTATCTCTATGCATCTACTAACATGACTGTACAGGGCTTCTGTGTACAATTCTGCATAGGCAGCTATGTTCTCCTGGTTTGGATCAGCTTAAAATTCTGCAAAGTAACCATTTAATAATAGGTAGTTTGCCTTAGAGTAGTTTCTAACTGTTACAGGGTTTGCTGGTGTCACAGCACTGATTTTTATTTTGAAGGAGACAGCTTTATGGTCTGACCTTGCCAACAAAGACACCACATTGGAGAGGGGGGTGCAGCATTTTCTCATATCTCTGAATACCAGATTCAGTATGTTTGCACCCCAAGTGGGCAAACAGACAAAAGTACAGTTTTGTACCTACCATAAATGTAGATGTTCGAGTGCTAATACAGCTGCAGTCATAACAGATGGGGTTTTCCTGCCGTCAGGCGGGTCCTCGGTCGGCCGAATTCCAAAGTCTAGGTCTGGCGTCGGTTGTCGTCGCCTCCTCCCTGACGTCAGTGCGACAGGGGTATAAAAGAACCAGCCGACGCCATTTTCTTCAGTTTTTCTTGGCCCAGATGTCAGGTGCCCCCAGAAGGAAGGCAATACATAAGTTTATGTAATAATGAAATGCAATATAATCAAAAAACAGTAGTTGCAAGCAAATACACCATAAAAGAATACCCCAATCAGGTTGTATGAGGAGGTGTTAGCCATTAGGCCTGTCCCAAGAGGGGAAGGAGGGAGGGAAACCTGGACTGCAGCTGTATTAGCACTTGAACATCTACATTTATGGTAGGTACAAAACTGTACTATGTTCATCGTGCATACAGCTGCAGTCATAACAGATGGGTAGAATCCCAAAGCTAAAAAAGGGGTGGTAGGCACTAGGTGGAGCTCGGAGGAGCTAGGATGTCCTGCAAGACTGCAGTGGCAAAGCCTGCTCTAGATTTGGAGTATAATGGTAGGTGATAGTGCTTGGAGAAAGTATGAACTGAACTCCAAGTGGCAGCTTCCAAAATATCTTTGGTAGGCACCCACCTGAGGAAAGCTGAAGAGGTAGCTGTGGCCCTCATGGAGTGAGACCTGATTCCTGCAGGTACAGTTTTACCATGAAAAGAGTAACAAAAGCGTATGCAGTGGGCTATCCATTTTGAGATTGTCTGTTTGGAAATAGGCTTCCCTTGAGCTCCTGTAGCATAGGACACAAAGAGTTGCTCTGATTTTCTGAAAGGCTTTGTTCTGTCCAAATAATAACATAGCTGCCTGTGAATGTCCAAGGAATGTAGTAGTCTCTCCCCTTTGTTTTGAGGATTAGGGTAAAAGGTAGGTAAGTGGATAGCCTGATTCAAGGCTACCTTGGTTACTACCTTTGGCATAAAAGAAGGATTGGTCCGTAAGGAAACTCTGTCCTGATGGAAAATGATGAAAGGCTGCACAGCCATGAGGGCTTGTAGTTCCGAAACCCTGCGAGCTGAGGTGATAGCCAGCAGGAAGGCTGTTTTCCAGGACAAATATTGCAGTTCTGTTGAAGCAGCTGGCTCAAAAGGAGGCAAGGTCAGTTTTTCTAGAATGAAACTGAGGTCCCAAGCAGGTACTGGTTGTTTCCTTGGGGGTTTTATATTCTTAGCCCCTCGGAGGAATTGTCTTAAGAGGGGGTGAGAGAATAAAGGAGGATCAGTGTTGTATTCTGCAGAAATGGCTGAGGCATGTATCTTGATGGAGGAGAATGAAAGTCCACTGCTTAGCAACTCAGCTAGGTACTGTAATATTTGAGGTAAATTCAGTATTACAGGATTCTGGCCCTTTTTCTCATTCCAAGCACAAAAATGTTTCCATTTTGCGGAGTAGGCTTTTCTAGTAGAAGGTCTTCTGGCCTCCAAGATGACGTCCTGCACCTCTTTGGAAAGTAGGGTCTGTTGTGATTTTAAGGAATCTTCCATGCGGCTAGATTGAGTGTTTTCAGCTGGCTGTGAAGAGTTTTGAAGTTGTGCTGAGTCAGTAGAAGAGGCATTAGAGGCAGGATCCATGGTGTGGAATGCGTCAGGCTCCTCAGGAGTGGGTACCAGTGTTGTCTTGGCCAGTCTGGAGCAATGAGAATCATCTTTGGTCTGTCTGCCCTGGTTTTTAATAGAACTTTGGGCAGCAGAGGAAGAGGTGGAAAGGCATAAACTGTCATTGTTGGCCAACTGAAAGAGAGTGCGTCCACTTTCCAGGCCTGTGGATGAAAGGTCCTTGAGCAGAATTTTGCCAATTGGTGATTTCTGTGGGAGGCAAAGAGATCTATGTCTGGCCTTCCCCATGCTTGAATTATCTTTGCAAAAATTTGAGGATGCAACTTCCATTCGTGTGGGTCTGTCATATTTCTGCTTAGGTTGTCTGCCAGTGTGTTTTCCTTGCCTGGCAGGTACTGTGCTTGAAGTTCGATTTGTAATTCCAGAGCCATGTTCCAAAGAGACATGGCTAGCCTGCATAGGGGGTATGAATGGGTTCCTCCCTGTTTGTTTATGTACCACATCACTGTGGTGTTGTCTGTCCTTATCAATAGCTGGCCTGGATGCAGTAGGTCTTTGAAAGCTATAATAGCATTTATTACTACTAGTATTTACTTTTGATTGATGTGTAGGTGCTTTTCTTTTTGGGACCATATGCCCTGAATGCACCGATCTGTCATGTGCGCCCCCCAGGCATAGTCCGAGGCGTCTGTTGTGATGACTTGATTTGCTTGAGGCTTGCAGAATGGGAGACCTGTGTTTCTTTGGCATGCTTGAGCCCACCACAGAAATTCCTTTTGAAGACATGGAATCAGTGGTATTATTGTTTCCAAACTGTGGCTGTGTTGAGACCATAGGTTTTTTTAGGTACCATTGAAGTTTCCTCATATGCAGCTTTGCACATGGGATTAGTAGGATGCAAGATGCCATGAATCCCAGAGCCTGCAGGATTTTCCTTGCAGTTAGCCTGGTGAAAGTTGCCAGTTTTCTGAAGTATTGAGTTAGTTGCCCTTCTTTTTCTGGCGTAAGGTAGGCCATCTGGGTGTTTGTATCCAAGCTGGCACCCAGGAAAATTATTGTTTGAGAGGGCATTAGCCTTGATTTCTTTTGGTTGACTGTGTACCCCAGAGAATTCAACAACATTATTACAAACGCCAGATGTTTCAGAAGTATGTGCTTGCTGTCCGCTTGGATCAGGCAGTCGTCCAAATATGGGTATATTTGTATCCCTTGAAGTCTGCAGTAGGCAATTACTGATGCCAGGCATTTCGTGAACACTCTGGGCGCAGTAGATAAGCCAAAGGGCAATGCAGAGAATTGATAATGTGTTGAACCTGCAAGAAATCTGAGGTATCTTCTGCAATCTTGTCTGACTGGAACATGCAGGTATGCCTCCTTGAGGTCCAATGTTACCAGCCAAGACTCCTTGCCCAGCATGGGAAGAAGCTGCTGCAATGTGAGCATCTTGAATTTTGGCACAAGTAAAAATGTGTTTAGGATGGATAGGTCCAAAATAGGTCTCCAATCTTTGCCCTTCCTTGGTACCAGGAATAGTCTGGAATAAAAACCTTGACCCTGTTCTTGTGCAGGTACCTCTTGAATAGCTTTCATGTCCATGAGATCTGAAATTTGTTTTTGTGCCTCTGCCCTTTGATTGTGTGGCAAGTTTGGCATGCCTCTCAGTTTTGGAAGGGTGTGAAAGTGGAATCTGTAGCCTCTGTCTATAATGTCCAGGATCCATTTGTCTTTGGTGACAATATGCCAATTTTCCAAAAATAATGCCAGTTTTCCGCCTAAAGGTGCTGCCATTTGAGCCTTGCTTGGCATGCAAAGGGGAAAGTCATTGGTTCTGCTTTCTGAATGGCTGTGAACTATCCTCACCACCTCTTTGAGTAGGTGCTTGCCATTGTCTGCCTCTAAACGATCCTTGAGATTGCCCTCTACCCCTTGGGCGCCTGTATCTACCTCTTTGGGGTCTGTCCGTGGCTGGAAAGGACCAATTTTTTGAAGGCCAATTTCTACTGAAACGTGGAGGTTGTACCTGTAGGAAATCTTTCACTGTTTGCATTGATTTTGCCTTTTCCTCCATTTTCTTTAATACCTCCTCAGCTTTAACACCAAACAATACATCTTTTTGCAGCGGAGCATCTAGTAATTTAGCTTTGACATGATCTGGTAAGGTTTGCTCTTTGAGTCAAGCATGTCTACGTATGACTGATCCTGTAATAGCAGCTCTACATGAGGCCTCTAAAGCATCAAAACCACATTGCAAGGTATGTTTACCCACTTGTTCTGTACTATGTAACAAATCCTGCAACTCCTTCAAGTCTGGCTGTTCAGGCTGCGACACTTTGCTTTTTAACTGTGATAACAGAAACTGTTGGTACTTTAACATATGGAACTGACGGTTTAATGCTCGCATGGTTAAGGTGGCCGAGGTGTATACCTTTTTCCCCCACCTTTCTAAAGCTCTGGAATCTCTCTCTGAAGGTAATGGATTTTTTAGCAGTGGAGGCCTTAATTCCCTTGGGACCCTGTGAAATAGTTTCTGGGTCAGCTGCATGGCTTTTGTATAGGAATTGGTGTGAATCAGGAACCCGGTAATACCTGTCAGGCTTGACTGGAGCTGGAGGTAAAGAATCTGGGTTAAGGCAAGCCTCCGAATACACATCATCTAGTATGTCTAAGACAGGAGGTATAGCCAGAGGCCTGTGCTGAGGGAGCAAGAGGAAATCCCTAAGCCTTTTCTTGGAGTCTGAGTACTCTTGGCCTTCCCAGTGGAAGTGTTCCCTTAAGGTATGTAAGGTTTCCCCAAAAGAGTAATCCTCAGTGGGGGGAGACAGAGGGAATGGACTCCTCTGCATCAGAATCTTCAAAAAGGGGAGTAAGAATGTTCCTGGTCTTCAGAATGTTCTGAAATAATGGAGGCCTGGTCCGAGGAAGGGGATTCTTCCTCCACTCTGGGCCTTTTGTCCGGGGGGGGGATTGAGAACCCCTGATAAGAGTAATTAAATCCTCAGCCATTTTGAGCATCTGCTTTTTAGGCATGGGGCCTTGAGAGGGGCCCTGTGGAGCTTGTCTTTTGGTATGCATGGCTGCTTTGGACTTAGTGAAAGCCTTGATGGAAAAAGAAGAGGAAGGCCTGAAGACGCCTTGAGAAGTGGCAGGCCTGTCTAAACTCTGAGTTTCACCGCCAAGAGTGGCTTCGGTATCTGTAGTCAGGGCGTGGGCTGAAGAGCCTGCGACCTCGGGCACAGAAGACACCACCAATGCAGTGTCATCGGTAATCAGGGGCTGCGTAGGCGCCTCGCTGAGAACCAGACCACCTGTTGTCGGCTTTGGCGTGGTGTCGGTAGAAGTCGCGGACCTCGCATGTCGGTCCTTATCTTTGCGCCTTTTACTTAAAACCAGAGTCGGAGTATCCGACGACATAATGTAATTAAACTTTTTGCCAAGTGTTGGGCGAACTCCGCCCGACGCTTAATAGTGCGTCTGTTGAATGTAGCACAAAAATGACAGGCCGAGACGTCGTGGTCTGGGCCTAAGCAAGGAATGCAGAGGGAATGAAAATCCTTATGCGGTATTTGCTTCCCACATGAAATACAATTATTAACTTTGTCTGACATCGGTCTGAGGCAAGAAAAGTTTCAACGGGTACTTAGCTTTCAAGAAGACTTCGGTTGCAAAATATTCGTAATCTCAGGAGCTGGCCGACCGGCACTTGCGAACTGCTTCTGCTTCGGGCACCGCGCGGCAAGAAAGACTGAAGAAAATGGCGTCGGCTGGTTCTTTTATACCCCTGCCGCACTGACGTCAGAGAGGAGGCGACGACAACCGACGCCGGACCTAGACTTTGGAATTCGGCCGACCAAGGACCCGCCTGACGGCAGGAAAACCCCATCTGTTATGACTGCAGCTGTATGCATGATGACCATCTGTTCCAGAGTGTTTGTGTTTATAAAATCCAGGAATCTCCAGGCCTGCATGTGTAGGGTTGTGTAGGATTCCTAGTTCATAGAGGGGTAGTTAAAGTCTACCATGAATATGGCATTGTGTGGAATGTTAAGTGTCTCTAGTAGGTCTAAGTATGAGCTACAGGTTTTGCAGGTCACACAGGGAGATCTATAGCTTGCAAGGATATGAAATGAGACTCTACCTATAGTAATTTGGACATTCAGAAGCTCAAGCGCATCATCCTATTTGACCTACCTTGAGTTATGCTTGTTTTTGATGGAGATGAGTGGAAGGCATTGTATCGTTGCTTTGCTAGGGTGCCATTGTGAAGAAATTAAGACACTGTTATTTGTGCTAGCATGTCTGCCTGACTTTTTGTACATAATTTCAGATTAACCTGTGTATTATATGCCAGCATGACTAGCTATGATATTGTAAATAAGTTCTTACATGTAGATTTATAATCTGTTTGTAGAGAATGTTTTAAAGACTTGAGCAGTGTCCTTTAACATTTCTAATTGCTCATGTTTGTGAAGAAAGATTCTAAAGGCAAATTGTCGCAGATTCAGCTAATCTGCAGATGATGTCATCAGAATGTTTACAGTTGTTATGTGTTACTGTCAGAAGCTGAAAGGAAGGAACTTTAGTAAACAGCTGTTGATTGATTTTCAAAATATGAAATGAAAATTAGAACCGGAACAGTTATGACAGGCTTATCTATAAAAGAGGCTTCTGAAGACAGCTGAAGTCAGCTGTCAGTTATGGTTGGCAGTTAGCAGTTAACAGCCAGTTGTGAGTTGTTCACAGATGTACTGTGCAGTGGATACCCAAAAAGGATTCATCAAGAACTGTAAGTCTGCTAGCTCTGTAGTAATAATTTAGTTTAGATCAGGGACAGTGTTCTTTAGTCAGATAGGAAAATTATAACTAATCAGTTAGATCAGTTAGAGTCTTTCTGAATGCTGGATTTCTATCGTACAGCATTGATTTCATGTTCCTGGTGACTGAGTTCTGTTTATTGGGAATTACTGTTTTATACCTTTAGTCATTTTGCTCATTATTAAATATTTTTATTAACTTACATTGTGGCTGGTCAATCAGTGTTTTCTTTAGTGATTGGCGAGTACTTATACTTGCTTTGATAAATCCCAGGGCCACTCCAAAACCCTGGCTAGTTAGGTCATTTGCTATCATTTGTTTTAATATGTCATTTTCATAACTGGATACCCCTTTAAAAGGGCATGAAGACTCTGATTGGTGGCAGCGCATTACCTTATTATTTATGGAAGGGACACAGCTGAAAATCTGCATCAGGCTTTCCCAGCAGTGTTTGGATCTGTGAGATTTAATTTATTTAAGTGTGAGTGTATCAGATGTCTTAAACTAGGACACATTGCACTGAATTGTGTAATAAGGAGTTATATTTGGGGTGGACAAAAGAATACAGTACAGTCCCAGGCAACAGAGTATGTTCTTGTTGTGCTCCTAGGTGAAAATTGTGGAATATTACTCCTGTGACAGTCTCACATTGGCATCAGTAGTGAGGATTGAAGCTCCTACTTACTGAACCAGGACAGTTGGAGATGTCACATTATTGCTGACAGTCTGGCAGGATATTGTCCAGGTTTCACATTATTTAGCGGCAGCATAGTGGGATATTAACTGGACATCACATTATTTTTTTATTTATTTTCGAAGCCGAAATAGACCTTTTTCAACGGAGGCTCAGCATGAAAAGCTCCACAACATTACAATAAAGGTTAAACATTAGCAACTGATATAAGAATTCAAAAATATTTACAGTACGTGTAAATAAATATAGCAGTATAACAATGTAGTACAATTTTGACAACTGAAGCAGGAGAAAGGAATCATAGTATCATTGTTGTTACTGTATATTATGAGTGAGGGAGAGAGATGAGAGATGTGTATTTTTAATAGTAGTATAAGGAGGTTTCTGTTTATGGTAATTGGTGCTAGCGGTGTAGGATTTTTTTAATTGGACTTCAGTAACTTGTGGGTAGTTATCATTAAGGTATGCCCTCTCAGCAGCAACAAAATAAACATACAGAATCTCAGTCCACCACAGTTTTATTTATTTTTAGTTTGTTAGTCAGGGACAGCAGGCAGAGATGTCAGCAGAAGTGCATAGCAAGCTAACAGAGAACCAGTTGGCCAAGGAGTATGAAGCCAGAGGACTAGTGCATGCCAACCTGACTAAGGAAGCAATGATTTCAGCCTCAGTTGCAGCTTCAGCTCAAACCAGCTGTTCAGAGGATATCCAGTTTGGTATTGTGATGTGCAGCCTGCCAAGACGGGATAATCCACTTTTTCTTCAGAGGACCTGAGGGTCCATCTGGAGTTATAGACACTGCGCCTGGAGGCCAAACATCTTGAACTGGAATCAGCAGAGAGACTGCACCTGGAGAACGAGGAGAAACAGTGTCAATATGAACTGGAGGCCAGACAACTAAACACTGAAGAGAGACTGCACCTGGAAGCCCAATGTCTGGAGGCTGCCGAGAAACAGAGTCAATATGAACTGGAGGCCAAATGACAGGAGGCTAACGAGAAACAGTCAATATGAACTGGAGGCCAAACATTTTGAAGATGAGGAAAACAAGAGTCAGCGCTGGCATGAAGTGAAGTTTTTCACCCTTTTAGGGGGTCATGGAGGTAGTGGGGAAGGGAATAACCAGACTCAGAAGCTGTAAAGGTCAGTAAACTTTTTCCTCAGTACAGGGATGGGGATGACTGACAGTTTTATCCATATACTTGAGAGGTTGTGTAGACCGTATGATGTTGACCATGTGTTCTGGGTTCGGCTCCTGACTCCCTTACTCCATGGTAAAGCTGTTTAGGCCATGTCAAAATTGTCTGATGTAGATTGTTTGAATTATGTTAAAGTTAAGAACTGTCTTCTATATTGTTTTAAACTAACACCTGAAGCTTATAGAAAAAGGTTTTGTGAACACAGACACACCAGGCAGATGAAAGTGTATGTGATTATATTGCTGATTTAAGTACTTACTTTTACAGATGGGTGAGTTGGTGCCAGGTCACCACTTTTGAGGGACTGGCAGACCTTTTGGTGAGGGAACAAGCCCTTGGTACTTTGCCTAATGACATGAGAATCTTGTTAGCAGACAGAGAGTGTAACTCTGCAGAGGAGTTTGGGAGAAAAGGGGACCTCTACTTAGCAAGTAGAGCACCAATGCTTAAGAAAGGGATACCCAGTGACGCACATGGACAAAAGGGAACCCATGGGGACAGTCTAAACCACTCCAACAGAGTACACCAGTAACAGGGGAAACTATTTGCCCAAGTACACGGTTAGGGGTTAGATGTTTCAAATGTAATCAGAGGGGCCACACGGCAGTCAAATGTCCATTGAGGCAAGGGGAGTGGGAGAAGGTGAGGGAGCCAGCAAGTGGTGATGACAAACTGTCAGTGGTAAGTTGTTTGAAAACAATTAGGGTGTCAATCTATCACCAAAATGTATATCCTGTCTTAGTAGATGGTAAACAGGTTACTGCCAAGAGAGAGACACCTTCTGATATAACCATTGTAAGGCCTGCAGTGCTTACAGAAAAGCAGTACTTGCTTCGACAGTCCTCTTCAGTCAGAGCTTTGGGAGAGACCCCATTCCAAATACCTTTGGCTAGGTTTCATCTTGACTGGCTGGGTGGAAGAAGAAGCAAAACGTTAGGTGTGGTTGAGGATATTCCTGCAGATGTCCTGATAGGGAATGACTTTGATGATGTAGTACCTTCTGTACATGCAGTGACACATAGTCAGGCTTGGAGACAGGCATGTGGGTCTAGTAGCCTGGGGGAGACCCAGACAGGTCTCATACCTGAAGCTGGGGCCAGTGTGGTGGCTGCTTCAGAGAAGGTGCTATTCTGTAGCAGTAAGTCTGAAAGTGAGCTACAGCTGCTAGGAGGTACTGCTGTTCCCTTGGATACACTGACTGCAAGGATGGAGAAGAGTGAAAGTACCCAGATTGACAGTGTGGTACAGCTGTCGGATGTTACTATGCTTCCTGTGGAAGGGGAGCTTGGAAGGGTCACAAATGTAGAGTTGAGACAGGCTTAACTTAAGGACCCTACATTACAAAGCTTGAGTGAGATGGCTAAGGAAACACCTCAGGCTCAAAGAAGAGGGGAGTCTGTATAAGGGAACAAAGGTTTGTTGCATAAAGGGTGGACTACTGGAAGTGGGCTAGAAGGCAAAATAGTATGGGAGTCCGTAGACCCTAGAGCTTACTGTCTGCCACTTCTAGCTATAGTCTCTAATATTCCTTATGCAGGTGATATAAAGGCAGAGAAGGTTTGTTGTATAGAAAGTGGACTCCTAAGGGAGGGCTGGAAGATGAGGTAGTGCGGTAGTCGGTTGAGCCTAGAGCCAATCATCTACCACTTCTAGTTATAGTACCTAATATTCCTTGTGCAGATGATATTCAGGCAGAGAAGGAAAGTTTGATGTATAGAAAGTGGACTCCTAAGGCAGGGCTGGGAGATGAAGTAGTACAGCAGTTGGTAGAGCTTAGAGCCTACCGTCTGTCACTTCTAGTTATAGTCCCTAATATTCCTTTTGCAGATGATATTGACATAGGGAAGGTGGCAAATGCTTTGTTAGATATTTGCAGCAGTGTAGGTTTTCCAAAAGAGATACTGACTGATTAAGGTGCCAACTTCATATCAGACCTGCTGAATTATTTGTTGAAGAGTTGTGGGGTAAAACATGTAATGACCACCCCCTACCATCCCCAGACTAACAGTCTTGTGGAGAGGTTAAACTCTACATTAAAGACTATGCTACGGGCATTTGCAGACCATATTAAAAGGGCAGGATTAACCACTGAACCCAGTAAGTGTCATGTGGGTATGGCATAGGTCACTTACTAAGGACACAGAGTGGAGAGTGTTAACATTAGGCCAGAACCTATGAAAGTAAAAGCTATTCAAGCATGGCCAAGTCCTCTTACTAAAAAGCAATTGAGAACATTTCTAGGGACAGCGGGGTACTGTGGAAAATTTGTGTCCAGTTGTGGTGCAATGGCTGCACCCCTTACTGACTCAACTAGAAAAAATAAACTGGATAAGGTGGTGTTGACCACAAATTGCAAACAGGCATTCCAAAAACTTAAAGAGATTTTGGGAGGACCCCCTGTGTTAGCCAGCTCAGATTACAGTGAAGAGTTAGTTGTGCAAGTGGATGCTTTGGATTGTGGGGTGCTCAGCCAAGTTTCCACAGAAGTTGAAGAATGCTGCAGTAGCATTAATAATGCGATTGCCCAGGAGAGAAGTGGGATGATATTCCCAGACAGACCCATTTTTCTCAAGCATCGTTTTTCAAGGGTCACTTAAAAGCCATGCTTGAGTCATAGCGGGGGAGAAATGTGAAGAAATTAGACACTGTTATTTGTGCTAGTATGTCTGGCTGAGTTTTTGTACACAATTTCAGATTAACCTGTGTATTATATGTCAACATGACTAGCTATGACATTATAAATAAATTCTTACATGTTGATTTATAATCTGTTTGTAGAGAATGTTTTAAAGACTCGGGCAGAGTCTTTTTACATTTCTAACTGCGTATATTTATGAAGAAAGACTCTAAAGGCAAACTATCTCAGATTCAGCTGATCTGCAGAAGATGTCATTGAATATTGACAGTTGCTATGTGTTACTGTCAGAAGTTGAAAGACAGGAAGGAACCTTAGTAAACAGCTGTTGGTTGATTTTTAAAATATGAAATGAAAATTAGAACTGGAATAATTATGATAGTTAGGCTAGTCTATGAGAGCCTGCTGAAGACAGTTGAAGTCAGTTGTCAGTTACAGTTGTCAGTTATGAGGTAAGAGTCAGTTGTGAGTTGTTCACAGATGTACTGTGCAGTGGATACCCAAAAAAGACTCACCAAGAACTGTAAGCCTGCCTTAGTTCTGCTGTAATAATTTAGTTTAGATCAGGGACAGTGTTCTTTAGTCAGATAGGAAAATTATAACTAATCAGTTAGAGGTTTTCTGAACGTTGGATTTCTATCCTGCAGTACTGATTTCATTTTTCTGGGAATAGTTCTGTTTGTTTATTGGGAATTACTGTTTTATACTTTTAATCATTTTGCTCATTATTAAATATTTTTATTAATTTACATTATGGCTGGTCAGTCAGTGTTTTCTTTAGTGATTGGGGAGTGCTTATACTTCCTTTGATAATTCCCAGGGCAGCTCCAAAAGGTGGCTGCTTAGGTCATTTGCTATTATTTGTTTTAATATTTAATTTTCATAATTGGATACCCCTTTAAAAGGCATGAAGACTCTTTCATTGGTGGCAGAGTGTTACCTTATTATTTTGGGGAATAGACACAGCTGGAAATCTGTGTCAGGCTTTCCCAGAAGTGTCTGGATGTGTGAGATTTATTTATTAAAAGTGTGAGTGTATCAGAGGTCCTACACTTGGACACAATGCTCTGAACTGTGTAATGAGTTATATTTGGGTTGGACAGAAGAATACAGTCCAGTCCTTGGCTATAGAGCGTGTTCCTGTTGTGCTCGCAGGGGAAAATTGTGGAATATTACTCGTGTTTAAGTGACAGTCTCTCATTGGAGTCAGTAGTGAGGACTGAAGATGCTTAGTTACTGACCCAGGATAGTGGGAGACATCACAATATTGCTGACAGTTCAGTGGGGTATTGTTCAGGTGTCACATTATTTAGTGGCAGCATAGTAGGATATTAACTGGGCATCACAGCCCTCCACAGCTTTAAACAATGTTTCAGTATCTGCACAGATGTTTCTGCATCTCAAAGATGAGGAGAGCTTGGAGGGAGTACAGTTTCTTGTTTAGATTCCTAGTATTGAGCATTAACACCTTTGGATTCCCTTGGGCTGATTTAACTAAGCTGGAAGGTTTGTCAATTTGGCATTGCCTAAAAAGGCAGCATGGTGCAGGTTAATATTCGAAAGCCTAGTAGGGACATTTGCAAACCATTCTTGGCAAATCAACATGGTCTGAGGAGCATATCCTCCCATGCTGACAAATATTGTACCCCCCTTGAATGACACCAGAAACTAATTATTAAATTCAATCATCTTCTGTTCATATAGTGGCATTTTCCTTGAGGAAGGCAGAATGCTACTCAGTACTAGTCTCATACCAACCTGGGACACATGGTCTGACAGCTCCATAATGTCTCTCTTCATGTAGTCCAGAAAGGTACATCTCAGGCCATTAACAACCACGTGGACTATGACTGAGCCATATTGGTACTTGTGGTTCAGTGAGTGCGTGAGTGACTTTGAGGATCCTGGCCACTGATAGGCAACTGACTGTGATTTTTTCTCATTATTCATTTTGGTGAATGGGGTATCAGTATGTCTCACAATGGAATGTCCTTTGATTAGAGTATGGAGCAGTGTGTTAGCTCACCTTACAGTATTTGGAACTGAGGCTGCATGGGGTGTTGATGTATGTGTGGTGTTGTGTGTTGTTTTGGTAGAATGCTTTTGAGTTTGCTGTGCATAATGGATACGGGTCGAGTATCTGGGAGGTCTTTAGGGTTTAAGAATATTGTTTTTTAGTTCCAAAGCATATGTCGGTCTACGTGTCAGTTGCATACTTGGCATGGTTTGTGTGGTGTGTAAGTTATTGACAATCTGATTGTTATTTTGATTATTTACATGCAAATGTCTTGCCTCCAATGACACTGTGTAATTGCATCTCTGACATGCTGTATGAGATTTTTAAGGATTAGTTGGTTGTCAGTGAACATAATACAATTACTACATGGTCTCAGGATGCTCATATTCACTAAATGTGCGAAACAGAAATTGTGAAAGCGTACATCCATAATGTCAGATCCTTGTAGATGAACTACAATGGTGTGGTTCAAGAAAGGTTAATAGTGGGCTAGCTTGGGTACTTTTGAGGCAAGAAGTAAAAACTAAGCTGTGTAGGAGTAGATCTGTAGGGCAATACTCCTTAGTGCACAAACTAGTTGCTCTTTGCACAATTGAGTTACTGAGTACAGTTTCAGAGGTAGTTTATATGGAAAATTTAGTTTTTAAGTGCTTCCAACTATACAGGGCCCTCTGGCCAATAAAACAACTTCACTTTACGCCATCTATGTGTTTCCCAACTTGGACAGAGCAAGCTACCCCCTACTGCCATTAGATGAGTAATCCCAAGTCCTTTTAATGTAAAAACACACAAATGTTAGCTAAAAGTGAAACGCTGACAGAAGCCAATTCCACAATTAGCTAAGATAATACTTTTTATGGTGTGTTACAAGCAAATATTCCAACAGCAAGAACATTGGAAAACATATCTACTTCACAGTCTCAAATTGTAGATAAATGCAATAAATAATTACTGTATATAACAGCAATTTAACACAGCTGATGTGATATGAAACTAATGGAAACAGAACCCTTTTAAGAGAAGCACAGCACTGCCACTGCTGTAATAAACTTCAAGATTTAGGCTCTTGGCCAGTTAGATGTTGTTAAAAAACAGATATTTACTCTGAAAGCCAGTCCACAATGTAAACAAATACACCGATGACAAGGGAGAGAGTAGGGCCACTGGTCCACAACTGGATGATTCCCTCCTTTATGCAGTGGGGCAATATGTTTTTTTTTTCCCCATAGTTTGAGTACATATGATTCTAATATGGACCACTTGATTAGTATTGATATGTGGAAGGTGATGGCATCTGCAGAATGTTTTAAATATTCAGCAGGAAGTTAGTCTGCTGCTAATATTGGAGGTTTTAGTTGTGATAGCAGTTTTTGCATTATTTTAGTTGGGAATGACTGAAGAGAAAATTATTTTGTACTGTTCTGAATAAACAGAAGGTAGATGTTGATATCAGTAAGGTAGATGTTGAGGGCACTACCAGCACTGAGAGGCATTTGCAATGTTCAGTGTTTTTTTTAAACATACCTTTAGTGAATTATCGCTTGTGACCTATGTAATTTTACATTTATATAAAAGTAACCAAACTGTATTAATAAATTAAAACTATACTTCACATATATTGCTATATATCATATCACCTAAGCAACATTACATAAATTATTCAATTTCTGCCCTTTTTTCTAAAACAAGAAACATCTTTATTAAACCATCAGTTGCAACATAAGCAACCTAACATTTATATAAATCTAAACAAACCACACCAACACAATCCTAGTTGCAAGCCATACTGACATACTCCCAGTTGCAAACATTGTACAACACTATATAACTCATTTAAGTCCTGCCTTCTTTTAAACTTCACTGCTCCCATGTATGTATTCTTCCCACATTTCCCATTTTTTCCTATGTAGTTTGCTCCTACCCTTTTCTAAAGATCTCAATTCCAGTTGACGTATCTGTGTTACTACAGTCATTACTTCTAATACAGCTGGTTTAGATTCTGATTTCCATTTTCTGGTAACTGCTCTTTTGGCAGCTACAATAAATAAACACAGCAAGGCCTTACCATGTCTAGGCAATTCCAATGCTGTATCACAGCTCAGAAAAATCATCTCCCTCATCACACCAATCTGTCCACCCAGCATCTCCAACAGTGCATCCGGCAGGGAATCCATAAAGTCCACCAATCCACCGCACTCCCAGAAAATATGTTCCTAAGTACCTCTTTCTTCCCCTTCACACCTCCAACATTTGCTGTCTACCTAAGTAAAAATTCTCTGGAGTCTACCTGGGTTATAAAAATATCTATGTAAACATTTCCAAGCAAAAATCCTAAATCTTCTAGATTTTGTTGCATATTTGGTAAACTGCTTATCCAATCTCTCTTCCCAGTCCTTTCTAACTTCTGACTAATTCTTACCGTTACCATGCAATATTTTATATGCTCTACTAATTATTGCTTTTTTAATGGCAGCTTCTGTTCTCGATTCTTACTAAAAACTCTACCAGTGCTGGTCTTTCATTTAGGACCTCGCCTATTTCCTTTTCTTTGTCTATACTCTGATATCAATCCTTGATAGGGAAGGCAATCTCTAACCTGCAGACCAAATAAGTTCTTGGCCTCTTCCCATTCTATTACCTTCCCCTCTCTAGTTATTTGCTCTCAATACCTTGGTTCCTTTGCCAGTTTTCTCCAATAAATTCTAGTCCCTGCTTGCCTATTGCCTATATCCCTCACTGCAGTAATCCCTAGTGGCAGAATCTCCATTCTCCATTCCTATGTTGGCTTACTTCTTAGAATACTTTCTGCTATTTTATGGATATAACATTCTGTATAATTACTGTTATTCTCCTTAAAGGCCTGCATCTAAAATCCCAGTCTCTCCTTCTTTCTTGAGCTTCCCCCTTGTTTCAACATCATCCCTTTCCACTTTGAATAATACTTTTCTGCTTGAGTTATGTATAGGAACCTTAACTGTTTAGCACTGCGTAATCCCAATCTACCCTTTTCTACTGGAAGAATCCGCTTATACCACTTGACTCTTGCCTTCTTCCCCTCTCAGATAAAGTCCTTCAACTCTTTATTAATTGCTATCCACAATTTCTCCTCTGGTTGATAAAAATATGCCTGACCTGTGTATAAGACTAAAGGGACTAAAAACATTTTGACTGCTTGTATCTTACTATCCATATAACAAAGATTCCATTTTCTCAGTTTTTGTATTATCTTTGGCTTAGTCTCTTCCCACATATCCTTTGCTGCCACACCAGAATAATTTTTAATCCATACTCCTAAATACTTCATTTTATCATGTACCCATAAATACAGATACTGGTGAACCAAATAGTGTGTGGATACATAATTTACTGCTATTGCCTTTGTTTCAGCTTCATTAATTTTGTATCCTGAAAAGATTTTAAACTGTCTCAAAATGTTCCAGAACACTGTAGTGTCTGTTTCTGGTTTTGTTAGGTATAAAATACTATCATCTGCAAATGGAGACAGCTTTTCTTGAGTACCATACCAATTACATCCTTGAATATCTGAGTCCCTTATTTTCTTTGCCAGTGGTCCTAAATATAAGAGGAAACCCCTGCCTGGTTCCTCTGCTCAAGCAGAAATTATCAGAGAGGAACCCACCCACTTTAATTTTCTCCTCAGATCACTCATATATCCTCCCAATTAACCTTTTATTTTTTCAGGAAATGCAAATGCTTCCATTGCCCTAATTAGTGCCAGCTTACTCTGTCAAATGCTTTCTCTGCATCAAGACCCACCAACAACAATGGTATCTTCTTACATTCTACTTCCTTCTGGATCATCAGTGTTTTGTTAATGTTGTCAAATATTTGCCTCCCCTCCACAAAACCACATTGATCCATATCTATCAATGTTGGCATTATGTTTGTCATTCTTTTATCCATTATACACATGAACACTTTATAATCATGGTTTAGTACTGAAATGGGCCTGTATGAAGCTGGGTCTGATGGATCTTTACCCTCTTTAGGTATTATTGCTACCACTGCTTTCTTCCAGGATGTTGGTACTTCTCCTCCTCTTAAAATACTGTTGCACAAAACCTTCCAGATCTTTATCAGTTTTTCCCTCCTAGCTTCCAAACTTTCAAAGGAATACCATCTTTTCCTGGGGACATCCCTGTACATTGGTTACACATTACAATTGTTATCTCATCTCCTCTTATCCTAACCATTAGTAATTGAGCCTCATCTACCCCTTACCTTGGCATATTCAATTCTTTCCTAAACATTTCCATTTGTATCTTTTCTTGATTTCCATATTTCCCTGCTTTATACAGACTTTCATAGAATTTCCAAACTATTTCTAATACCTCTACAGGATCTCTTATTACCTTTCTTGTTATTGGCTCCCTAAGCTTGGTGACAGCCCTTTTGCAAGGTTCAGTATTGACAGTCATCAACAATGGAGCTTAGATCAGTTCTTAACCTGGACACTGTCAAAAGGTTATCTAATGGTTCATTTATAAGATTCTTTAGTGCTGCAGATGTTACTTGGATGAAGTGGTAGCTGAATTATTCGTTGAGCAATGTCTTGGTTTGTATTATTTGGTAGGGAATTTGGCTTTATAGGTTTTCCACATACATGGCTGTCCAATAAACCTTTTGGGTTAGAAAGGTTATTATTTTGGAGTTGGGTGAAGGAAAGGTTTTTTGTCAGCTTGGATGAGTTTCTTGGAGAGATTTCTCAGCTGTCTATATGCCTGGCAGGAGGTTTCAGTTTTGACTTTATACCATTGTTTCCACACTTTATCTCTTTCTTATTTTACTTGTCTGATTTTTTTTGTAAGACAAGGAGTTGGACTACATCTGACACATTTAGTCTTAGTAGAGCCTGACTATTGAGAACTCACAGAAAGTAAATACTACATTTTCAACTGCTTCATCTAGAGGTAATGTTTTTAGGGTAGACCAGTTATGTTGCCTACAAGCAAAGGTAAAAGAAGTTAAACTGAAATTTGTGATGTCTTTAACTAGGTGAAATTATTAGTGAAATCTGTTAAAACAAGCCAGATGTAACCTTAAGTAGCAAGGTTGGAGCCTGTATCCCTGACTGTAACATTGTGTGCTTAGGTATACAGTAATATTAGAAATCATGACAATTGCTGCCTAATATGACAAATATGTCCAGTCTTTAGTCTCTCATGGCAACTGTACCAATCCCTTGTGAAGTTCCTCAAGCAAGGACATACTGGAAATGTATATATGACAACTAGCTAAGTGTCCTAATAGTGAAAGTGAAGGATGCATACACATGCTTCCTGAAGTGGTCCAGTGTCTAAGAAACTGCGTTAGGATGGAACTATAAAATTCCAGGGAATGGATTCTCTCTTAAGACCCACTGCCACAACAATGCTGTCAATAACCAGAAACATAACCAAAGCAACCCCAGTCCTTAGGAGGCTGGAGGATCCAGTCCAGCATCCTAAACATTGTATCTTCTACATCTTATTTCTTCCAACCCTGTATGACGATGACAATGCCTATCTTATCAGCTAGAAGAACAAGCCATGAAGAATATGAAAGCATTCCTTAGTATTTTGTAGCCCTTTTTTATTATAGATAGAAATGACTTGTCTATTATAATCTGTTGCCAAATGAGAAAGAACAGAGACAATCTCTGACAGGGAAGAATCTGGATGAGGAGAAGAAGGGAGCAGTCACAGGGAAGCAGGTTTATCAGGAAAAAGAAGATTTCTGTCTCCTACAATCATAAGCAGTTTTTTTTTCTGAAAATCTCTTTTTTGGAAGAATGTCTACACTTTTGTTGTTGTCTCAAATGCCAACGAGCAAAAGGCCCTTCTTTTGACGGGTAGTTTCTCTGGTACTAAACAACAGGGGAAAGAAAAAATCTGTCTCAAGTCCTGCATGACCTTGCCCTTGTCCTGTAACACTTTAAAGAGGTCTGCAGTGGCAGAACCAGATTCTGAGTATCCATGGGTAAATCTAATAGCTTAGCTTGGATATCCTCAGGAAGGGATTGAAACCTAAGTCAGGAATATCTTTGAATGACTGATCATGATACAGCCACCCTAGAAGAAGCATCAGCAGCATCACAGCTACACTTAATCGAACTTCTAGCTACCTAGGAAGCAGAACTAAGTAAGGAAAGAGCTGAGGACATTGCTGGAATCAGGCATATCAGCTAAGATGTCTCCTCTTTGGAAAGAAGGGAAAGCACATATCGAGTCCCATGTGTCTAATAACTGATGTATCTAAAAGCTAAACTAGCAAAAGTATACCTCTTTTCTCATACCTATCCGTGGAAATACTATCTTTATCAGTAGGCAAGAGCTAAAGAGAAGAAAGAAGTTTAGTGGGCTTGTCAGTCAAAAGAGAAATAACAGAGGAATCTGAGGAAGGATTCTTATAAAGACATTTCTGAGCTTCTGCTTTTTTAGGAACAGGAAGACGATACTCAGGAGCATGAGAAGCAGACTTAAAAGTATTCAACAGGGCTTCACGAAAAGGAGGAACTGCAAAAGGCCTAGGTGTATTCATCTGAAGTAAATCATAATATCTCTTCTGTATAGCAGACATCTGAGAGCTTTCCCAATTAAAATGTTGCATTATTTTAAGGACAGCATCCCCAAAGGAAAGTTCCATCAGAAGGTAGTCAGGGAAAAGAGAATCCTCCTTAACAAAACTCACGGCAAGAGGAGAACTGATCAGGGAGAATAAGCTAAAGATTCCTCACCAAAATCTAAATATTCTTCCTCTTCAGAAGAAGAATTCCTAGCCTTCTTACAGGAATGGAAGGAAGAAGAAGGAAGTCCTATAGAAGAAGGGACTGACAATCCATAAGGAGGTTTTAAAACTGTCCAGGCTTTAAAAAGCCCTTGAGTAAAGTCTTGCTATTCTTTCTGGGGTCCTTAGCAATTGGAGAAATATGCCCAGTTTTCTGCTTCTTTTTAATTGCTACATCTGAATGTACAAACAATGGAGGATCAGAGACCTGATGTACCCCTATTAAAGAACCTGGGACTTCCTCCTAAAGAATTTCAGGAATTCCGACCTGGTCCTTCTGAAATTATCAGCTTAGGTTCACCCTTCTCAATCTTGATTAACGTCGGCTCAGCCCCAGCGGACATGTGAGAAACCTGTCCTATGTCTGCTTCTGGTGGATTGCAATAGCAGGCAAAGGTGTCTGAACCAGACAGTCTTAGTGTTATCACTGGACGCAATCAAAGCATATGGTAGGGATTGGACAGCAAAAATCTCCAGTTTAAATTTCTTCAACTTCTTTAACCGGATATCCAAGCAGGAAGATTTTAAGGACACAATCCCTTGAGCAAAAAGCTAAAGGCATTGGTTTTCAAGTTAGAATGACAGAGAGGAGAGATGGCTGTGTAGGGTCTTAGGGACACAGGTCTGGCAGACTAAACACTCTCTATGACTGTGTTCCACACCTAAGCAAAAAGGCACTTAGCATGTCTGTCCTTACGGGGAATCTGCCTCCCACAACCACATTTCCCTTTTCTGGATAACATGTACTTAAAGTAAACAGTGCCGAAAAAAAAAGGAAGGGTCCCAAATGGAGTACTCAAGTGCCCAAAGGCTTGGAAGTCAGCACTTAGATGTATGATCAACAGACCAAAAATGAAACGTTGTGTTCGAACTGGTAGCAAAGTTCTGATTGTTAAGTCACTTATGTACCTTACTTTTTCGAGCATACATCTGACATATGATGCACAGAAAGGTCCAAGCTTTAGTATACTGCCTGGATGTGTGGGAATCCTGTGCAGGATATCCCAGTAGCAAGGAATACTGTATCCATGATTAAGGAAGGAAACCTGATGTGCTGAGAATAAGTCAATAGGGCTGAGCCCTAAATTAAACCCAGAATTGAATAAAAGCTGTCTCAGAGAATGGAATGGGAGACCTTGTTAAGACTTCTTCTGAGTATGGTTGCAAACTGTTGTGTTCCTTGCAAAGAAATGCAAACTCAACACAAAAATTAATGATCATCAGGGTAAATTAATCTATGTGTAGAGGAAGAAGTTTTCTGATTCATTATAACTGCTTGTTAATTAGTCTTAAAAATTCTGCATTCCAATTACATATACAAGCACTATATTACACCCCATTAGAAAGTGGGTGCATGTCTGTGGATTTCCTATTAGTGATCAGTGTCCACCTCCCTGAGTGGCCTCTCCCCAATCCTGTTTTCAGTTTTCCTGACCTTGTTTCCTATTACTGTTGTGACATTTTGAGACTGCAGTCATTGTGCTCACCTTTGCACAGTTGTGTGAACAAGGAGTTAGTATATTTAAGTAAGGAGGACTGAGGAATGCAGGAGGGCTTGTCTCTCCCCGCCCTGCACTGGAAAAGCTCACCAAGACTCTGACACAACTCGCTGTGAGGGAAAGGTTAATTTTCTTTTGATTTCTTCTATCTTGAATTACTTTGTTGCCTTCTTCTATTTTGCATACTGTGATTTGCTTTCTTTACATTGTTTTTACTTGTATTCTGCTTTGAATTGCCTATTAAAACTTGGAAAGAGGCCACAGCTGTGTCTGTTGAGTCACACATTAGAACAGGTCAATTAAGGAGTCACACAGAAGTCAGAACAGGACAGTTAAGATTAATTTTCTGTGAACTGAGGGGTGGAGCTAGGAACTAAACCTTCTATTTAAGGGGTGAAATAAAACATTTCAAAGCTTTACTGGAAAAGCTCACCAAAACCCTGACACAACTTGCTGTGATGGAAGAGTTAATTTGCTTTTGAGTTTTTGTATTTTGTATTACTTTATTGCCTTCTTCTATTTTGCATACTGAGATTTGTTTTTAAACTGTGTTGTAGTTGTATTCTGCTTTGAATTCCATATTAAAACTTGGAAAGAGACCACAGCTGTGTCTCTTGTGAGTCACACATTAGAAAAGGTCAATTAAGGAGTCACATAGAAGTCAGAATATGTCAGCCAAGGTTAATTATCTGTGAAATGAGGGGTAGAGGCAAGAACCAAGGGGTGAAATAAAACATTTCAAAGCTTTACTGGAAAAGCTCAACAAGACTCTGACACAACTTGTTGTGAAGGAAAGGTTAGCTTGCTTTTAATTTATTGTATTTTGTATTACTTTATTGCCTTCTTCTCTTTTGTATGCTGTGACCTGTTTTCTCTGCACTGTGTTTTACTTGTATTCTGCTTTGAATTGCACAGTAAAACTTGGAAAGAGACCACAGCTGTGTCTTTTGTGAGTCGCACAGAAATTTTTCCTACTTTCCCTCACTGTTGTTGTTGCTGTGTTCTTAAACACAACTGTCTTTCTAGTTGTCTGCCCCTTATCTTAACTTGACCACTTATCTCCTGCCCTCTCATACCTCTCAACCTCTTAGAGCAAGAAATCTGTACAAAGTCATAAATAATGGGGGAACAAGGGCCCAGAAATAGGGACACTTTTTAAATACTGCTCTTACAAACCTAGCAAGTTGATAGAATAACAGGTTTTGTATTAACATGGATTTTCTGAAGGGTATTAAGACTGAAACTCATATGTCTGCCATTATTTTCCAACTTCAACTATGAATTATTTGCCAGAAAACTGCAATTTTATGAGAAACAGCCCAAAAATATGAGGGAAAATCTGCACATACTGCATAAATCTGTACAATTGAGAGGTATCCCTTCCCCCTTTCACTGACTGTTGTGAGTAACCATAATATTATCATTTTGTCAAATCACTCCAACTATTTAAATTTATTGTATTCCATAGAGCCAGAAGACAAAATTGCCCCCCCCCCCTTTCAGTCTATCTTGCTCTTTTAAAATTAGTGGCTTTACATTTAGACAGCAGAAACTTTAGTTAACCTCCTTTTCATATCTAACTGCTTAGTGCACACTGCAGTGATTATATATATATTAACCCACGTTTTCATGTTACCTTTAAACATCTATTATAAGACCACCAGTTATTGGAGAGCCCACATTCTGCACCTCAGTAGTCATCTTGGGGCACTTAAATGTAACTTTCCTAAACACACACACAATTCAAAGCAGACATATAGAACCACTCATGCTGAGGCACTTAAATGTAACCTTCCTAAACCACAAAGACCTCCTAGATGAAGTACACAATAACAAATACCTTCAACAGCCCCAAATGCAGTCTTTCAAAACAACACCCACATCAACACATAGAGCCACATCTCATGGAGCCTCTACCTCTAAGCCCATAAGGCAAGCCACCACACAATACAACATTCTGGTCATTGGAGACTCCATTGTGAGACACATTGATGTCCCTCTTACCAGGCTGAGTAAGGAGAAAGTCATGGTCAGTTGCTCATCAGAGCTAGGATCCACCACATTACGTATGCACTAAGGTCACTGGACCACAAGTACCAGTAGTCCATGTGGGAGTAAATGACCTGATACGTACCTCCCTAGATTATATGAAGAGATACATCATAGAGCTCTCAGAACATGTGCCTCTGATAAGAGCCTAACACTGAGCAGCATTTTACCTTCTCCAAGGATAATGCCTAAATACAAACAAACGATGATTGTCTTTAATTGGCTTTGTTTCTGGTGTCATTCTAAGGGAGTGCAATATTTGTCAGCTTGGAAGGAAATGGTCAACAGACCATGCTGCTTTGCCAGGGATGGTGTGTACCACTCCCCTCTAGGCTTTCGAATATTAGCTAAAACATCGTCTTCCCCCATAGTGCCTTTTTAGGCAATGCCAAATTGAAAGTACTTCCGACATTGCAAATCAAAACCAAGAAAATCTAAAGGTATTACTGCTCAATGCCAGGAGTCTAAACAAAAAAAACTCCACTCTCTAGAAGCTCTCTTCACCTTAGAGAATGCTGAGGTCTGTATGGTCATTGAGGCATGGTTTAAAGCCATGGAGAGCACACCAACAGTGCAAGATTATAATGCCTTCCATACATCTAGACCAGCTACTACACAGACAGGGACTAAAGGTGAAGGTGTCTCTATTTACATAAAAAATAAATATACAACAAGGCTGGTTAAACAGAACAATGCACTTGAGCTGCTCCATGTTCAAATCACCATAGGCAAAATCCAGTATCACTTCCTTGCCAGCTATAGGTCCCCCTCTATGACCCAGGAAACCCATACCACATTCATGGGTGACTTTAATTACCCCACTATTAACTGGGAATCCTATACGGCACTAAACATACAGCACAGAGATTCCTGTATTTCGTAAACACAAACAACCTGAACTAGAGTCATTACACCAACAAGAGGTGAAGCTATACTGGATCTGGTCCTCATTAATATGGGAGAGTGCTGAACACACCCCTACTGTAATATCTTCCCTGGTAAGGTTAGACCACAAAATGGTCTCCTTTTAAGTAAAAATAAAACCTAGACCCCCTGCTAAACCTGGAATATTTAGTAACTACTCTAAGGCTAACCTCCTGTTATTAAGTGATAACCTGGCAAAATGTCAAGCCCCCATAAACCCTGAGACCACTGCTGCCAATGCAGAACTGTTCACAAAAACCCTATACAAGCATGTTAATAGCTGCACAGAGGCAGCTGTACTCACCAGGAAGAAGTGCAGAACTAATTCAAAAAACAAGCCACACTGATGGAATCACAAAATCAATAGGCTGTATAACAGAAGGAAGAAAATCACGGCAAAAAGTAGGAGGTGCAGCACCCAGCAGGTTAGAAATACTCTCATCAAACTGAATGAACATCTCAGAGGACAAATAACATCTACCAAAGCCAAATTTGAGATGAATTTGGCCTCCCAGGCCAAGGACATCCACAAGGCATTCTTTAGCTATGTCCGCAGACTCAGAGGCAATACACAATTGTGTGCAGAGCTCATTGTAAATGGAGCAATCTACATTGAAACAGAAGGCATAGCAAATCTACTGGCTGATAAATTCAGCTCTAACTTTACTCCTCTCTCCCCCTCAATCTTCCCTCAGGAAATACCATCAAATATAACTCTCCACTGCTATCACTAGGGAACAGGTCCTTAATGCTCTCTCTAAGGTCAATAACACTGTATCAATGGGCCCAGACAATATCCCAGGATGCCTTCTAAATAGCATGAAACATGACCTATCAGGGCTTCTGGAATTGCTATTTAACTATAGCCTTCAAACAGTCTTCGTGCTGCATGAATGGAGAACAGCAACTATCAACCCTCTGTACAAAAAAGGTGGGCCATCTACAGACACTAGAAACTACAGACCCATAAGTCTCACTAGTCTTATATGTAAAGGCATGGAAAGAATTATCACGGAAATGATCAATAGCGATATAGTAAACCTCAGACACTGGACAAAACCCAGTCTGGTTTCTTCAAGGGCAGATCATGCTTACTCAACCTGGCTGACTTCTTTGAGAAGGTCACCAAAACAATGAATGAGGGTAAAATGGTCACACTGCCTACCTTGACCTGGCTAAGGCATCTGACCCAATACCCCACTTGGGCATTGTTGACAAACTCATGAGGTTAGGTAAAAACTCATATGTCACCCAGTGGACAGCCAACTGGCTCACAGGACCCAAGAAGTTAGAATTGGGAAGTCCCCCTCTACAAAGAGGCCAGTCACAAGTGAAGTCCCTCAGGGATCAGTCCTTGGACCACTTCGTTTTGGCATTTACTTCTCTGAAGTCACGCCCAATGTCAGTGGTCTCTGGCTGACTAAATTTGCAGATGATTGTAAATTAGGAGCTGTCATTGAATCCCACACTGACACAAATGTTCTC